>NW_026533208.1:167500-195000 GCF_028296485.1 Oppia nitens
AATCACAACACAACACACTGTGCATCCAATTATTAATTTAAACAATATTTTCTCTGAACCCTTTTATTTGCCATTTGTCACGATTTTTAATCCCATTTATAACATCTATTGGCTTTTTTCGGGACAGAGAGAGAGAGAGAGAGAGAGAGAGAGAGAGTTAATGGCACAGTTGGTTGTTTGGCATTGCCCTTGAAAAACATTGTGTGAAACAAACATTTTTGACCAAAAATATTTAAATCATTTGTTTGTTTTTACATATATTTGTATTATTATTATTATTTATTATTATCGCTATTCTCCTCCTATACTCTAAATTATTTATTTTTAATATTATAGTATTATTATTATTATTATCTTACATATATTGTATACACTCTATTTACTTGTATATACTGGTAGTGTAAATAAAATCACATATATATATAGTAATATACAGTACAGTACAGTATATTATTTCTTAATTTACTTGTAATCATTTTATTTGCATTAATTTTTCAATACTTGTTTCGTTTAAATATTTAATTTTTAATATATGATTAAAAGTGATTATCATTTTATACATACATATTTAATTTATGATAAAAATTAATAAATTGTTTTTCTATGTTATCATTTTAGATATTAGTATTGTTGAAATTATGCTATAATTTTACCAATACTTTACAATAATAATAATTGTGGTATAATTATAATATTAACAACAAAATACTGTATATAACTCCCTAGACTATCGCATACTAGACATATTAATAATAATAATAATTTAATATTAATATACTGTATAATATGATGATGATATGATATTATCATAGTTGATTTAATTATCACTAAATAATATTTTGTATTTTTATTGGTAATTAAAAAAAAATAAGAAAATTTTGTATGTAACTCATGTATACAACATTATTTTTTTAATAATAATAATAAATATACAGTAAAACATGATTATAAATTAATTTTGAATTCAATCAAAATATTTTTATAGTATATATATATATACCGGTATTATATATATATATATATATAWAWAAATTTCATTAATAATGTCGCACTCATAACCACTTCACTACTAATCATAATTAGTGGTGCATTTGTTTTAATGACTTGTATATGAAGGGGTTTACTTATATATGATTATGTGTGTGTGTGTGTGTTAGCTATTGAGAGAGAGAGAAAAAATATGCCTCCGGGGGTCATACCGTTTGTGGCTTCAAATTATAGGGTAAACTATTCTATATATTACTTAATTATAATCTCTGGGTATTGGGTTAAAGGGCTGCCATATATCTAAAAAATCAAATCTCTCTCTCTCTCTCTCTCTCTCTCTCTCTATTTATTTATTTCTCTCACTTTAAATGAAATGTAATTTAGTTTTTTTTATATATATATAATATTATGACGCTAATCAAAATAATAATTACATAAATATTTTGATAATCATAGGAAAAAGGCTTTTGTTTTTCAATAGGAGTGTTAGAGAGAGARAGAGAGAGAGAGAGAGACGTTGAGTTGATTTTCATTTGTGGCGAAACAATGCAACAAAAAAATTGAATCTATTGTTCATTGATTTTGACAACTTATATATATTAAAATATATATTAGATTTAAGGTATTTAAAAATAGTCGCTCTATTATTACACTATAAACAGAGTAGTAGAGAAAATATGTTAAAATACAAGTACTTTATATATGTCTATGTAATGCAATGGTATTGATCATCAAAACATTGAAGCATTTAAAATAAAAGACAAGACAACACATACATACACAGCACAGGTAGGTAATCCTCATTCCCACGCTCAGGCCTGTTTCAAACTATATGTACTCTTTATATACACTATACTCTACACTAAATATGTTTATATATATATATATATATATATACAATAAGATGTCTGTATGTTTTCATATTGTATTGTATTTTTTTATTATAAGTTCATCTTATTTTTTGATATACTTGTGTGTATATATAGTTTTTTATTACTTTACTTTTTTGAGAGAGAGAGAGATCTGATACTTGTGGAGCACTGATGAAGTATGTATGAGCTCTATATCAGCAAATTATAAGATAGAGGAGAGAGAGAGAGAGARAAACTATATTATGGTTTCTAGTAGTATAGGGTGGAGCCTCTAAATCATTCACCCACAATATATTCACACACACACACACACACTCACAGCATCCCTGTGCCTATTAATCTATGTGAATGTATATACAGTATATATATATACATGTATTTGAAAATTTATTACTTTATCGCAAACAGAAGTCACACTAAATTAAATGTTTACAGAGTTTTTTATTTTAATAGTTAACTATATTATACACTGTAGTACTTTCATGTAATATTTTCAACCAAAAAAAAATAAATAAGAAAATTAATAACCAATTTATACGGAGTATTAACTATAGCCACAAAAATTCACTCCTATTTCTCATCACTGGTTTTTGGACGCTCTTCCGGTTATATATATATATATATATTAATATAATATCATATAATTGGTAGTTATTTACTAAATATAATTTTTTATTATATATATATATTATAAATACGTTATCAAATTAAAACAACATTTTTTTTGTACTCATAATGCGATAACAGTTATATACTAAACCGATAGTTAAAAATTAATATTTTTTTTTATTAAAAAAGAGTGATATTATAAAACATAAAATGATTTATCCAGACTAATCAGTTCAGCGAAAAAAATTAATTGATTCATTTAAGTAAACCTATTTAAAAAAAATTACATAAAATAAAATCACTTTATTTGATACCATAAGTTGTTATGATTTCTAAAAAAAATAAAATAAAACACACAAAAAATATATTAAAAGCGATGAGATATTTTTTAGATAATCAAATTTAATTAAAAATTGTATTATCGAAATATAATGTTGTGTTTTTTATTGTAATTTAATTATCTAAAAAAATATTTAACATAAAAAAATTTTGTTTTCAGAATAAGCAAAGTATTAATATCTCTATCTAATAAGTTTCTGTCCATAAATAACGTCATTTTATTTTCCACAATTTTATATAATGTGTTTTTCCACAAGTTTGAAAAGCCATAAAATATTTATTCTTCGACCACTTTTAAAATTTTATTCTTCCTATAAATTTCCAGTTTAGGCATTACAAACTTACCATTGAAATTTTATTATAGCATTTATAGTTTAAGGTTGTGATATAGTGGTTTGCAAAGATCCAAGAAAAATATGATCACGTGATCAAAATTAAAATTTAATATTTTATAATATCGCGTAAAACTTTTTTTCCTTTTTACAAAATTAATATATTTCCGTTTAAGAATTATAGCAAAAACCGCGTGTGCGAGATTAATGTAAGGCCCTTTTATATAATATCATATAATTGGTAGTTATTTACTAAATATAATTTTTTTTATTATATATATATATATTTATTATAAATACGTTATCAAATTAAAACAACATTTTTTGTACTCATAATGCGATAACAGTTATATACTAAACCGATAGTTAAAAATTAATATATTTTTTTATTAAAAAAAAGAGTGATATTATAAAACATAAAATGATTTATCCAGACTAATCAGTTCAGCGAAAAAAATTAATTGATTTATTTAAGTAAACCTATTTAAAAAAAAATTTAAAAAAAAATTTACATAAAATAAAATCACTTTATTTGATACCATAAGTTGTTATGATTTCTAAAAAAAAGTAAAATAAAACACACAAAATAATATTAAAAGCGATGAGATATTTGTTTAATACAATATAAGCACCAAAAAAAAMGAAAATCTGATAAAWTTTGTTTAAAACTTTATTTTTAGAGATACCTAACGATAACATATGAGAAAATTCTTTAAACAAATAAAGTGTCCAAAAGTTTCCTATTTTTTAAAAAAAATAAKTCAAACTTTGTTTGGATTTAATTTCTGGACAACTGATATGCAAAAAAAAGTAAAGTAAGACAACCACTACTACTCTATATATTATTTAAAGTAAATCTATGGTAAAAATCTGTAAAAATTTCTTTAAAAATAAAAAATAAATAATTTTTTTTAACTCCAGTCGAGACAAAAAAATATTTGTCGTCTAAACATAACAGACATAATCACACAATTATTTTCCACCAAATTTTTTTCTGGTAGTAGTTTAACGGTATCTCAGGTGAATCAGTGAAACATATTATTGGTCTCTCTCTCTCTCTCTCTCTCTCTCTCTCTCTCTCTCTCTCTCTCTCTCTCTCTCTCTCTCATTGAAGTCTAATATTTTTTTAAGTCATCCTAAAGTCAACAGAAAAAAATTTGTTTGAAACAAAAATAAAAGCAAAATTTTTTTTTAAAAACTTAATCTAAAACCTGAAAAAAGTTAATCTATTTACAAGTATTTGGTGAGTGAGCCTCTCTCTCTCTCTCTCTCTCTCTCTCTCTCTCTCAGTCTCTCTCTCTCTCTTTTTGGTATAAAAATCTGCATAAATTCTTTACCAAAAAATGAGACCATTTTTTTTGTTGGTGAAGGACTACTGAGGGGTCAGATGATTGAATCTCACGATTTAAATCCCGCTGTGAAGAGACACCGAGGCATTGAATTTGACGTTTTTAGTATTGACTTTATATATATACAGAGTATATATAGTATATTATAAATATATGCATATTCTGTATATATATATATATATATATATATATATATATATATATATAATATAATATTCAATATATCATATCATATATAATATATTTCTCATGTATTTATGGATATATGAATTTAAAAATATATAAAGAGTAACAAATAAAACAACAAAACAAAAACAACAAAAAAAAAGATTGTGACATAAGWTTTATATAAACAAAGAGAATATACCGATATTTTATATATTCACAAACAATTCAATAGACATTTACTTTTAAAACAAAAATATCAAATATTATTATACTGTATATACAAATAGTTTTTTTTTTGGTGCTTAAGACATGGATTTTTAAACAACTTTAATCGCATAATTATAATACAAATTTATACAAACAAAATGTAAATCCTTTTTTTTTTTGCTCATCGCATCGATATTTTTATTATTATTATTATTTGTTTTTTGAATACTTTAGTTTATTATTATAGTTATATATTTATATTTATTAATAATATAGCGTTAAATTCCTTTATTGAGAGTCAATTATGACCCGTCATAACATATACATCCCAGTGCTACACACATACACACACACACACCAAAAGTATTATAATAACAAMAAAAAAAGTATTGTTGAATACTTATCAATGTTTTAGTCCTGTCTTCAACAACAACAACAAAATATATATACAGTATATACAAAAATAACAACAAAATAAAATACTTTTAAAAAAGAGTATACATTTTATTGTTTCTCATAAATATATTTTTAAAATATATTTATATACAAAGGAATTGCATTTTTAACAGTTTCTCATAAATATATAAAACTTTTGTATTATGTATATATATATAGTATATAATATGTATGAGAAAAAAATCTAAACGATATAAACAAAACTAAAAAGTAAATTAATTCATGAATTTTCGATTTAGTAAAACACAGAGATATATATATATATATAGAAAGAAAAAATTAAAATAAAATTATATATAAAAATAAATTTTTTTAGTTTTTTTTATTGTTTGTGTTATGAAATTAATCCCAAAAAAATACTTGATATCAAAAACCCGAACTCCATTTGCATCAATCAATGCAAACATTTTTAAATTTTTTTTTTCAGTTTTTTGTTTGTTTGAAAAGATTTTGTTATTTTGATGGAAAACATCTATAAATTGAGTTTACATTAAATTATATTATATTTTATATATACTGTATATATATATTATATGATAGGAAACATCTCTCAATGAGTTCGTGCGCTCAAAGATTCATAACTTATTAATTGAGATAACTTTTTATTATTATTATTATAATTATAAATTATAATAAAAACAACAACAAAATTTAATTCTAAATAATAATTAAAATCAAAAAAGTTTTTGACTTTTAAATTATATTCAATATATACTGTATTATTTAGTTTTTGTTGTTGTTGTTGTTGTTGTTTGTTTGATTGTATGCTGTTTTTTGATTAAACCTAATCTACAATAATTATTACAACAAATTATAAATATCAATATACCACAAATATATATAAATACAGGTATTGTACTGTACATAACTTTTACTGTATTGTTTGAAAGTTTGCAACTTTTTGTTGTTGTTGAATATGTTTTTACAACATAAATGTTTGTTATAATATTGTTTTCAAAATAAAACAATTTAATCGATATTTTTTTTAAAATATAAATAATACTAATAATTTATTATATCAATAAATATAGATATAATACTATACATGTATACCGGTATATAAATAGAGTATTTATAGTGAAAATATTAAATATAAAGAAAAATCAATTTTTTTAACTAAACAAAAAATATTTATAACATTTTATGAGTTATCTATTTTTTCATAATAATAATAATAATATGATAATAAAGTGAAAGTAATGATTAAAGATTAGTTATTAGTATTTTACTCTACAAAATAAAAAGACTAAATGATTAAACTATAATGAATTTTAAATGCATTACGAGTAGGATATACTACGTGACCACTCGTGACAAATATATTTTAACAACAAAAAAAACTTTATATATATATTATATATATTAACCTTATATACCATATATTTGTACTGTATATTGAATGCATGAGAAGGGGGTCTTCAAAAAAAAAAATAATAATTTCAAAATTTTTTCGACATAAAAGATTTCAGGCCTTCAAGGAGGGTTGGCTCATACATGTACGGCACACAGGACGTGGTGTATGTGTATGTATGTATGTATGTRTGTGTGTGTGTATGTATGTGTGTGTGTGTATGTATGTGTGTGTGTGTATGTGTGTGTGTGTGTATGTATGTATGTATGTATGTATGTATGTATGTATGTATGTATGTATGTATGTATGTATGTATGTATGTATGTATGTATGTATGTATGTATGTATGTATGTATGTATGTATGTATGTATGTATGTATGTATGTATGTATGTATGTATGTATGTATGTATGTATGTATGTATGTATGTGTATATATATATATGTATGTGTGTGTGTCTCAATTGCTATACATTTACTACTTATGGTATAAATCGCCCAAAAAAATATAGATAAATAACTATACATTTTTTTGTTGGTTTACATAAACATATACTATGTATTGCCCACAAAAAAAAATGTCTTACAAGACATCACAAGAAGAGCACGTTTTTATCACAAATGATTGTTTAAGTGAAACACAAAATAAAATTCAATAGTTTTATGAAAGAAAGAGAGAGAGAAAGAGAAAGTGTATATAATAAATATATTTGTAGTTTTTTTTTTATTTTGATATATATGTTTTCATAGGTATTAACTATAACTTACAAACCAAATGATTATTATGTTTTTTTTTATTTAAGTCTGTAACGGTAATATCTGCTACGGTGGTAACCAACCGGTACGCCCACTCCTGTAGCAGATAGCTTGCGATAGGTTCGGGAATCTGGCCTCCGAACCGCTTAGTTTTCTCCCGTTAAATAGGTAGGCTTATAGCCTCAGATGAGCGACCACTTATGGGCGATGCGGTAAAGGTGTGGCCTATACAGTGACCAGCTTTGGACCCGAGCTTAGAGACTAGTATTGCGGCGGCTTAGCTATCATACTCTGTTATTGCAATCACTATAATCACCATAAGCTATGACTACTATATCACATACAATGTGTATAATATTTACAATACTTTATTAATAGTTAATAAATATCACAATCAATATAAAGCGTATAATTATAACATAAATCAATATAATAGACTTAAACCCGAGCTGTCTTACACACTCACCCGCCAACCGACTGTGCACTTCAAAAGCTAACACTACTCTGACTATACCATTGGTATCAGTCCTCCATTACTATTCAGCTCACGTGTGAAAAGGCAGCACTGGTATCAAAACTTTGTGCATAAATAGCGTTTAAAAACAATTACTAGAATATTAAACAAAATACATATAAGCGTTGATTGGGAACCGTTTCATCCCCCTCTTCTTCGCTTGGACGTCCTCGACCAAGTCCTCCCATTTAGCTTTACATATGCTATTGCTCTGCGATACCGTTGCTATTGCTTTGAGTTCCGTCAGCTTCCTGTTGATTGGTGCAAATAAATCCCGTGTCCACCTGGACTAACCAATAAACGCTCGACAACTCACTTAAACGGCTAACCACTTCCTCCGTGTCTGTAAAGCTTTCTCTTGTCCTCTCAATTGCTATAAAATCGTTGTCTAAAAGCTTTGTATTAGCATCCGCTTAATCAATGGTTGCGTCCATAGGGTCTAGCGTTAAGTGCGTCCACTTGACCTCTGCCCTTTGGCCCATCGATGCGTTATATTAAGGCTTTGCAATAACCTTAAGCTGCCCCTACTCTGAGGTCTTCGGTGATGTCAACCACTGGAATAAAATCTATATCATCGCCGAACCAATCGACGGGCTTTCCGGTGATTCTACTGACACCTCTGCAGTAGATACTAATTATAGGCTTCTTCTAACAGTAGCTTCTCTTCAGCCAACTGTGCGGTACTTTTTCATAACTTCCTGGACATAGCTTTTCTTGTTTTGCTTTCAACACTTATTTTCCTTTGCTTAATAAAAACTAAAAATTAATTCAATAAAACTCCGCTTTTAACGGCTTTAACACAACAAATGCAAAATAATTTAGTTTTTATCTTTAATTTTTCCCCTTTTCTTCGCTTTAATTTCTCCGACAATTAAAGCTTCAGAACCTTTGATATCTTCCGGTTTGCTTTTACTTTCATTTAAGGAATTATTTTTAATTAAAGCGTAATCTTTAGGCTTCTTTGGTCTTCGCTTTCGTGACGACTTCCGATTCTTTCGACTGTCATTAAGCTTATGATCGCCTTTCTCTTCGTCTTTATGGATCTCTTCATGCTTTCTGTCATCGATTACATTGTTAGCTGTTGTGGTGTCGCTTTCGCTATCTTCTTCATCTGACGTAACTTTATATATATCTGACTCAGCTTTTGATGTCATGTCAACTGAAGTTACAACGCTTCCCAAATACATTTTCATCATAGCGTTTGTGCGTTTAATTTTGCTTTGAATGTCGTCCACATTTTTGTTGACTTGTTTTCCGTGATTCCCGTGCCATAACAACGATGAAAGCTTTCCTCCATTAGATGGTGTCCTCCACTCATATCTTCGATCTTCATTAGCTTCGCGATCATCAATTGTTGGCTTTGGTTTCCACTTAATGTCCACTTTCGGCTGATCTGATTCCCGATTATCGTTTCTACGACCACTATCACCTCTGTCAGCTCTGCGTTGTTCAATAATTTTCTTATGTTGTTCTCTGTTAGCGTTAATACGATTGGCATCTCTCGGTGCTCTACAATCTCTAGTGAGATGTCCACTGCGCTCACAATTATAGCATGTATTGTAAAAATCTTTACGCTGAAGCTGAGGACAGTTAGATCTGAAGTGATCTCCTTTACAGTAATAACATTCCCGCTTTCTATCTGATGTCGACTTAATACCATAGCTTTCACTGCTTTGATCACCAATTGGTTTCCAATTTCTTGTTAATTCACGATTTAGGAGTGCATTCACAGCTTTATCCGGGTCTTCAAAATTTTCAATCGCTTCCCGATAGACCATATCATTCATATTATCCATTATGACTCCCATTATTACTTTATTATCTTTTATAGAAGAATTTTTAGCTAATGTTTTTACTCTTGAAGCGAAGTTTGACGGCGACTCATCCAATCGGCGCTTTGCTTGCATGAACAGCAATATGTCAGCTGTATCTCCCAAATTGTACCGACGTCTGAAAGCTTTGTCAAAGTCATCCCATGTTTTAACGTCATCATTGTCTTTGATTGCATCACAATACCAATCAATAGCTGGTCCACTCATACACTC
This sequence comes from Oppia nitens, assembly GCF_028296485.1. Lineage (NCBI taxonomy): Eukaryota > Metazoa > Arthropoda > Arachnida > Sarcoptiformes > Oppiidae > Oppia > Oppia nitens. The sequence goes on from NW_026533208.1 coordinate 177,485, forward strand.
GCCAACCCCTTTCAAACGCAGTTCCTTAGATAAGCTTCTGCTATCCGATTTCAATGTGAATGTATTTAACCACTCATGAGCTTTGCTTTGAATACCATCAAACACTGGCATCTTTGTCATCAGCGACTTGTGGTGACTCTCTTTTTCTTCCTTTTCGGTTAAATATTTGATAAGCTCTGACATATCCAATGAGTTTACGGCTGTTGGCTGAGCTTTGACGGCGTCTGCGTTTAGTGCCATCCTTTGCACTTCATTCTTCAACTCTCTCATATCATTTTCATGCTTTGTATTCATATTGTTTATCAGCTGTTTTATCGTGTCTTCATGTCTAGCGTTTAGATCTGCCATAGCTTTAGCGACAGCGGCATCGATTGCGGCCTTATCTGCCATCTTGTCTTCAAATAGCGTTTGTATACAATCGGTGTATTTGTCTTCTTCGCTATCACTTGAACTAAATTCAATAAGTTTTGCGGTCTCTTGAGCTTTACGTCTATCTCTTTCTTCTTTGCGTAACCTTTTCTTTTCTTCAGCTATGCGATGTCTTTCCTCGAGATCCGGTTTATTGCGTAACCCTTGACTCATGCGGATGTCACTGCAGTCCACGAAACAGGGAGAACGGGCGCCTCCACCAAAAATGTAACGGTAATATCTGCTACGGTGGTAACCAACCGGTACGCCCACTCCTGTAGCAGATAGCTTGCGATAGGTTCGGGAATCTGGCCTCCGAACCGCTTAGTTTTCTCCCGTTAAATAGGTAGGCTTATAGCCTCAGATGAGCGACCACTTATGGGCGATGCGGTAAAGGTGTGGCCTATACAGTGACCAGCTTTGGACCCGAGCTTAGAGACTAGTATTGCGGCGGCTTAGCTATCATACTCTGTTATTGCAATCACTATAATCACCATAAGCTATGACTACTATATCACATACAATGTGTATAATATTTACAATACTTTATTAATAGTTAATAAATATCACAATCAATATAAAGCGTATAATTATAACATAAATCAATATAATAGACTTAAACCCGAGCTGTCTTACACACTCACCCGCCAACCGACTGTGCACTTCAAAAGCTAACACTACTCTGACTATACCATTGGTATCAGTCCTCCATTACTATTCAGCTCACGTGTGAAAAGGCAGCACTGGTATCAAAACTTTGTGCATAAATAGCGTTTAAAAACAATTACTAGAATATTAAACAAAATACATATAAGCGTTGATTGGGAACCGTTTCAAGTCCATTAATAATAGTAATAGAAATCATACATCTCTATACGTTATATATATACTGTATATATATATAGTATATAGTCGTCGCGCTATTACTTATATATATACTAAACTAAACGATTTTTTCTTGTGGTGGCCGATACCGGTGTGTGTGTGTGTGCCTAAGCATTACATAACAAGGGGTGGCCCAACACTTATACTACAATAATATATATATATATATTGTGGAGTGAGTTTACAATTATAATTAATAAACAGTATTTAAAATCAATTAGATACGGGAGCATCCATTGATTTTCACTCTCTCTATCTCTCTCTCTCTCTCTCTCTCTCTCTTCTCTCTCTCTCTCTCTCTCTCTCTCTCTCTCTCTCACTCACTCACTCTATCCATACCCTATCTATTTTATCATTAAAGATCCGGCTGCTAATTAATTATATAACTTCACTAATTGCCCCCCGAGTTTGCACAATATTTTATTATTATATCCGTAATGGTTGGCATTTGTGTGTGTGTGTGTGTGTAAGTAATTACTAAATCATGTATTCAAAAGTAAATCATATAAAATCGACTATAAATTATATCAAAAAAAAAAAAAAGTTTATTTATGTTTAGTGATGTGTTACTGTAGTAATCCTTAATAAAATACTGTATGTATATATATTTTTTTAATTTAATTATTTATTACTAATATTATAAATATTATTTATGTTTTGCATGTTAATCTATCAAACCATCTATCTTATATTAAATTAAATTATTATATAATATTCATGTTTTTAATCTATAATACGATAATAATAATAATATAAACGATAATTTGTACAGCAATAAACACACACACACACACACACACACACACAAATTTTAAAATACAAAATACATATCAAACAAGCATAAAAAATTAATAAACAAATATTTCAATTCATGCAATTTGTTTATCATTTATATTGATTATAAGTGAAAACAAATTTATTATTTTTTTCAAAACTGTAATCTAAATTGGATTTTAATAGCAATAGCTCTCTCTCTCTCTCTCTCTCTCTCTCTCTCTCTCTCTCTCTCTCTCTCTCTCCCAATTACCTCCCAAAAGTGATGCACAAATTATTATTATTTTAGTTTTTTTTGTATTTTATAAACTAAATTCATTTATCTGTATTAACAGATCTTTTTATTTTATTTAGTTGTAACACAAAATTTTAAAAAATAAAATAAAATCTAATACATCATATGTTTTTTGGTTACCTGTTGTTTGACACTCCATTAATTTATATATATCTATATATATAAAAAAAAATTATTAATAATATCTATATATATTCAATATATTGTTTTTAATGTTTGTTAGTTAGTTAGGTCTGTATGTTCAGCCAGCCATTTATATTTTTGATAAATCATTGAAAAATTGTTGAGATTATTATTATTTATATTTATAATTATATATTGAAAAATTAAGAAAAAAAAATTATTATTTAAACAAAAATCAATTTCTCTATCTCTCTGATACAATAACAAGAAAAATACAGTTTAGGGGAAACCAGTTTATATCAATAGCATATGATTTAAACATTAAAAAACTATATATATATATATATATATATATAAAGTCTATCAATATTTATGATTTAATTTATTAAATGTTATGATACTATATTTTCAGTGTTTGTGTCAGATTAATACAATCTATGAATTAATATTTCATAGTTTTTTATATATATATAAAAAAGTATAGAGTGATTAAATATATACAGTATTATTATTATTATTATTATTAAAATATTTGATGCACTCATTTAGGATATATAAGAGAGAGAGAGAGAGAGAGAGAGAGAGAGAGAGAGAGAGAGACCTGACATAACAGCACAGGTAGATTATAAGATACAGGTAGTTACAGTACAGGTAAGGTACTATACTGTATGAATATCATAAACAAATTACAATTTTCAATATACAGTATATACTATATATATATATACTATTTATGTATTCAATGTGTAATAACATAACTATTTGGTTGTTTAGATTGTCAGATATGACACATGAAAATAATTGAAAACTGTATACTCTTTTTATTTAAGTTTTTTTGATTTTTGATTTTGAAATCAATTCAACAATTTATATATATATATATATATATATGTTTTCTGATGATTTTAGTGGGGATTTTTTCAGCTAAAATAGACAATATCATTAAAAACCTTGTTTGCCATTTACTTTAAATAAATAATTTTTAATCTCTCTCTCTCTCTCTCTCTCTCTCTCTCTCTCTCTCTCTCTCTCTCTCTCTCTCACTCACTCACTCACTCACTCACTCACTCACTCACTCACTCACTCACTCACTCATCGTATGATTTTTTTTCAATGAAGTTATTTCTTTCAAAAAATAAAAAATAAAATAAAATACAAAACTATTTTCTCAATAATTTCTAATTTATATTAAATTATTAGCTGTCATATAGTTTTTAAAGATACTATTTATAAAAATAGTACACAAATTTCACGATTTATTTTTAGACCTATAGATTTGTTATAACAGTGTGATGAACGGTTAGATCATTATATAAATATATAACTTTATAATATTATATATATATATATAGTTTATATATTATAAGTGACTTTTTTAGTATAAAAAAAATATATATACAGTATTACATGAATTGTTTGCCTAACGATTGGGTTAGCATTTTGTGTGCTTTTATATATGTATTACTAGTTTTTTTGGGGGAGAAAAAAGTCTAAATTTTTTTCAAATTTTAGTCAAATTATACAATACTGTTAATAATGCGATCTCTATTCATATGGCAATACAAAATAAAACATAAGTTTTATTATTATTATTACTATTATTGAGAATAAAATCTAATATTAAGTTGACTTTTGTTGTTGTTGTTGTTGCTGGAGCTGTATGTCTCTGTTAGTATCAAACTATTTTAATTATCATAATATTATGCTTTTTATGAGGATATACTGTATATATTTATATATAAACTTATATATATGTGTATTGTAATCAAATGAATATTATATATATATATATATATTTAGTATTTTGTTGGTGAGAGAGTTGTCTGTATTATAAGTACAACGAACTCATAAATTATATTATATAAACACATCGTATAAATAAATATATATATATATATATAAAATTATAAATACTGTATATTATATAACATCTATTTATAAAACTTAAAGAATTTATTTCACATTTTTATTATTATTATTATTTGAGACGAGTTTAACAAATGAAATAAAGATATGTCATTTGAATAGCGAAAGAGAGAGAGAGAGAGAGAGAGAGAGAGAGGAAATGCATGTCTGAAACATACTGATGATGCTATAAATGACTATTATTTGTATTGTTCACTACAATACAGGTACACACATATGGAGATTCACTGTGGCATAACCTATGGCTATGTTGATGACGATTGGGTCATAGATGGCCAGTCATGTCATACCATGCCATACCATCTAACCATATACTGCATCGATTCCCATATATTTATATACCGATATACTGTGACAAAACACGTCCACATATTATTTATAAGATACTAAAGTACAGTATATACTGAATATATATATATATATTGTTATATATAAATGAAACTATTTAGCAAAAAGACAAAACAAATAATTTAACACAAGGTTTGCTACAATTATCTTCAAAAAACAAAAATTAAAAATTGTTTTTAATTGTAATTGAAATCAAATATTCTTAAGTCGTTTAGTGGATTGACTTTTAGTTTTTTGTTTTGTTTTGAATTTTTTGTGACTTTATTTTTATGTTTGTTTGTCTTGAATTTGATGTCTGAATTTCCTCTGAATTTCCTCTGAATTAAAACAATACAAATGTTATCCTTTGCTTCCTCTGTCTGTGTCTTTGAATGTTTTTTTGTTATATATATTATTAATAGCATTATATGATATGGTATTTGCATTGATTTAATTTAAGATCTCTTTTTTTTAATTTTAAATGTCACCATAAAATATCACTCATTATACTGGGCGTTGCTTTTTTAACAAAAAAAGGCACTCTATATTTGATTATATATAAATATATATATATATATATAAATATATATATCATCATCATATCATCATTTAAGTCGAGGGTGGACTACCCGACACTAAGCGCACTGGTATCTCATCATAAAAAAAAACTATAATATTATTATTACAAAGAAAAAGACAATATAAGGGTTTTTATAAAAACAATGTATTATATAATACGTTAATATCATAATGTTATTTAAATGAGTGAGTGAGTGAGTGTGTGTGTGTGATATGAGATAGTTATTGTATTTTATTTATTTGCAAATATTTTTTTTATATAAAAAACGGGAACATTTAGACTGAGTGTTGCAAACAATTGTCAATTTATCAAACAATTTCTAAACAATTTAAAAAAAATTTAACTATTAGGTGCATATAGTTTTTGTATAAAGTTTTCCCAATAAGTTATATATATATATTTTGCATTAAATTTAGGGTTAAGTATAATAACTTATTATAATAGGAGTACTAAATACTATAATATATATTTTAAAAAACAATACAATAGTGAGAGAGAGAGAGCACAGGGAGTGACAATAAGGCCATGTGTGACACAAATTATATTTAAACATATTCAGTATATACCTGTATATATTGTATATATATTCCTATTGTAATATTTATAATAAAAGTGTATAAATTTTATGTTTAATTTCCATTTTAATACATAAATTTAATTTTATATATATATATATATATATATATATATATATATATATATATATATATATATATATATATATATATATATATATATATATATATATATGTTTCACACATTATATGGATATTAATGTAAAAATGAATTTTTACTTTTTTTGACATCAAAATAAAATATGAATTTGAAAATACAATATATTACAAGAAATTATTAAAAATTTTCTAAATTAATTTAAACAAAAATATGATGCTATTAATACTAATAGTAATAATAATAAAATAAAATTTTTAATTAAACTATAAGATATTTTCATAATGAACTTTCTATATATAAAGTTTTAAATAAATTTAATATATATTAAAAAATAAAATAAATCTATTGTTTTTATAAACAATATTATGAATTAATATTACTTTACAATACTATTAATATAATTTTATTCAAAAAAATATATTATTATTAAAATATTATAGAGGTATTTTAATTAACCAGTTAATAATATTTAATATTTTTAGGTGCAGTATATAAAAAAAATTTTATACAGTATATCATTATTTATTTGTTTTGATTTATATAAAGGCGTTTCATTTATTCAGTAAATTAAATATCAATAGTGTTTAATATTGTTTATATAATATGGTGGGTAAATAAACAAATTGTTTTTGCACGCAATTTATTAATTAATTATATTAAATATTGTTTAAAAATATTGTTTTTTTAATTTACTTATAGAAAAATAATGATAATAAAAAAGATAAATATGAAAATAAAAAGTCTAAAATTTTCAACTAAAATATAATTAAATTTTTATTTACTATTAATAACGAATAATAAATTGTTTATTAATTATTTATATATAAAAATGTATAAATACTGCATCAATATATCAAATGTTTTACATGTGAATAGCGGACAACTAAATGAAATTATATATTAAATTACATTTATTATATCAAAACTATATAACTAATAAATTAAATAAGTTTTCTATATTATAAAAAAATATTATAACAATTAATCAATAAATAACAAAAAAAACATTAATAATTTAAACCAAATACTATTGCTATATATATTGTTTTGGTTATCCCTTTCACAATATATCACACAAATGTTTATACATTACAAAAAAAAATAAATAATAATTAGTAACAGTTATTACTTTACATTTAAGAAAAAAATAAAGTTTTATTAATTCAATATTAATATTTCAAAATACTGGGTATAAAGTAATCAATCAAATTATACATACACTGTATATAATATATATATATACTATTATATTGTGTTTTCGGTCTACTTATAATAAATTTAATGCAAATAATCATTGTGTGTCACAATGTGTGTGTGTGTGTGTGTATAATAATGTATGATAATTATTATTACATATCTTATACTGTAAACTATGGAAAGAGAGAGAGAGAGAGAGAGAGAGAGAGAGAGAGAGAGAGAGAGAGAGAGAGAGAGAGAGATAAAAAATTAAATATCATTTTTGCATATTTGTAACGCAAGGGATGGGAATTAGGAAAATAAATGTGAATTTCATTTTAACAAATAAACGACAAATAAATTTAGGACTTTCTCTCTCTCTCTCTCTCTCTCTCTCTCTCTCTTCACTTATTAGTGCACATCAAAAAAAACATTTTTAAAAAAGTGTGAAAAACAATAGCTATTATATTTATGTCTTAAAATTATTTTTTATTAACTAACAATTTGTTGCATAACATTTATTTTCCTCCAAATTATTTTGACAACATTTCACTATATTATTATTATCATTATTATTATTATTGATTTATCAAATAAATTGTACTATACTTTGTAATAAATATTTTTTTAATTTAATATTTATTTGATGTATTAATAGAGAGTAAAAGTTTTGCTTCAGTAGAGACTAATATCAATTAAAAAAAAGTGAATTCAATTTCAATGAAGCAATACTTTTCATATAATAATATTTCAATTTATTAAGTCAATAGTATATACTGTAATATATTGTAGTCTTAATTAATGTAAATAAAAGTAAATATTGTGCCAATTTCTCTCTCTCTCTCTTAATTTCTCATTATATAATTTATATAATACAGTATTGAACTTAAGAAATATATATTAATTAATAAATAATAAAATGTTTTATCCATTCTCTCTCTCTCTCTAAACAATAGAAAAATGTTTGTTTTTCTCTCTCAATTTGATTTGTGTGAACCAAAAACTAATAAAATAAAATAAATAATTTTTTTGTTTGCTATTGTATTATAGCTAAACTGTTTTTTATTATTAGATAAGTCAAACTCAGTACTACTACTACTACTAATAATAATAATAATTGGATATCAATTTTTTGTTTCTTAAATATATATATTAAACAAATATAAATGAATTTTTAAAAAGGATTCACCTCAACAACAAAAACACAATCAAAAAAAATTATTTATTTGATTTTAAATAAATTATTGTATTGACCTATTTTATTAGTTAGTTAGTTATAGTTAAAGTTAAAATAAATATAAAATAATTTTATTATTATACATTATATTAATGTATTGTATATGTAATGTATATACAACAGTATAAATTTTTATGTATATATATATATGCAACAAATTAAATTGTGTACAAAATTTAACAATTGTTTTTTTTTGTAATTTTTTTGTAAAATCAGTAAAATATACAGTTTTAAAAAAAATAACTAAATAGTGATGTAATAGTGATTAGCTAGTGATCTGCGGTTCAGGTAAGACCTTGGGATTGGCATATTAATAGACCAGTTATTATAAGGGATAGTTAGGTTAGAGAGTGAGTGAGTGAGTTAATGCAATTTTAAATAGACAATTGTGTGTAATTTTTTTTTAATTTAAGAAAAACATAGTTTACTTTTATACTTCTACTACAAGTATCTATTAAATATTATTTATTTATTTATTTTTTGAAAATTACATTTAATAATTAGCATAATTACGTATACTTGTTATTGAAGTACAGTATATATGGTAGTTATATACTGTATATGATATATAATTTTTGTTGTATATATATAATATAATCCCTTGTATGACAATTATCCATATTATATGTAGTTATAGTTTTATATATATATATACTGTATTATATATAATTTATATAACTTATTAGTTATTGTTATATTGTCTTTTTAATCTCAATGCTAAAGAGACCATTGATTACAATTACACGAATTATATTACTTATGATTTTGACGTTTGAAATGCATTTTACTTATATATAAAAAAGATCATTATATCATTATATATTACTCTCTCTCATTTATAGGTCATATATTATATATACAGTATATATATATTCAAATGAGACATTTCTAACATTAACTAATCAACTATTTTGTGTGTGTGTGTGTGTGTGTGTGTGTGTGTGTGTGTGTGTGTGTGTGTGTGTGTGTGTGTGTGTGTGTGTGTATGTATGTATGAGTGAGTGAGTGTTTGATTGACTGTTATTTTATTAGTAATTCAAATGAGTTTAATATGAATTGATAAACCATTTTTGAATAGTAGTAGTAGTATTAGTAGAGCTCTTCAATAGGATTTAATTGAATCAAAAGTATCGCCTGAATATCATATCTCATAAGTTGTCAATAATTTTTTTTTTGTAAAGTCTTTTGTTATCATCCGTGAGCTCTCCTGTTGAGTCTTTTTGATAGTCTATAATATGTGTATAAAAAAATTGAGTACAATATATATATATATATATATAACTCATACATATATAAATATTATATATATATTTATACTCAGCATTTAATATATATAATTCAAAAGTATTTTATTTATTATGAAATTTATTTATTATTTTCTACAGTACTTTGGGTGTTATGTACTGACACTTTCCAAAATGACTACTGTGTTTGAAAACATTTTTTTTGTGGCAAACTTATGGTATATTTTTTTACAAAAAAACAATATATTCAATATTCAATTTGTTGTATTGTATAATATTATTATTATTATTATTAAACGCATGATTGCACTATTGGATAGTCAAATACATACTACCTGTACAATACCTGTATCACTAATATGTTATTTAACAATATATGATATAAGTTATATAATCTTAAAATATATATATATATATAAAACCAAAATGTTTTCCACCAACTATTTGCAGTTATTATATCAATTAGTTAAACATTGAACAACAAAAAAACAAAAGTAAAAAAACATATTACTAATAATACAAGTAATATATTTATGTATAAAAATTTATATAATAATAAAATAATTACAGTATTTTTTCAAATAACTTTAATAATAAAATGCTATTTCTCTCAATGATATTAAAATGTAAATTATAAAATCAATTCTCAAAAAATAAAAATAAAACATTAACTAACAAATTATTGATTAGCTATTTGAAAGTCAAATTATTTAATGTGAAAAAAATAATATAAATATCAAAAGAGATATTATAATCTTTTATTATTTTATATAAATAATAAATTACTGTATTAATATTAACTTATTTTTGCAAAAAATTTACAAAAATAGATAATTAATTAAAATATATAAATAAGTTTAGAGTATATTGTTTACAACATAATGATAATTATAGTCTTAAACGTAATATAATCCTAAATTAATGTTTATTCATATGGAAAAATAAGTTAATAACATTGTTTTGTATAATATATATATATATATATATATATATATATATATATAGTGGGGATATGAAATATAATTTGTATTTAATTTTATTCCTTATGCTTAATATTTAAAAATTCAATCATTTAATTACATTTATATTTAAAAATCGTATTTATATATATATATAATCAATTGAAAAATTCAAAACAATGAAAACAAATATCTTTTTATTGTAGAGAAAAAAACAGTTGCATTGAAAACATGGGATTCATTTGGGAAGAGATAGAGAAAGAGAGGAAAACAAACAAAAATTATAATTTTATTTTTAAATAAAATCATACAATTGTTTTTGTTTATTTTTTTTGTGTCTGTGATTTATGGTATAAAACAAAATTAATACAACATTAATATTACTTGAATTATAATATATAATACTTAAAAACTACAAAAATTTTGCATTTTATAATAACTAATATAATACAAATACTAATAAAATATATAATAATTTAATTTTTATCACTCTATTCAATTGCATAAAAATACTATTACTAATAATAATGAAGTGATTGCCAATAAAAAATCTATATATATATATACAGTATATGCTGTATATACTAACCAACAACAACAACAAAAATGATGAGCTTATAAATTGTATGATTTTTTATTAAGACAATTGTCCCACATTTACTGGTTTATTAAATATAAGTTATATAACTATTTAAAAAATCAACAATATCTTTGTTATATTATTTATTATAATTGTTATTTAACAGCATTTTTTGTAATTTATGCAATATAAGCTAACAAAAAAAAACAAAATATAATTTATCAATAACTTATATTATTATTATTATTATTATCAATATAAATATATGATTTTTATTTCTATGAATTTGATTAATCAACTTATTTTTTTAATTGTCAATAAAATATTTTTAAAGTTTTACTGTATTTTCAATTTTATTTTTTTAGTATTTGCGTCTATAATGACGATATGTTTTCTCATAAAATTTTATAAATTATTTACAAGTATTTAAATTAAATAGTTTGATAAAAAAATCAATTTAAATTTAAATTATTTTTTAACAATAATAATAATAACAATAATTGAATGAAAATATCAAAACAAAAATTTATTTTATTAACCAAATAAGTAATAAAATCTTTTTTATTAAATTTATTGACATACATGTAAATATTTGATTTTTTTAAAAAATAAACAATTAAATTAACTTTTATTTTAACATTTAATTATATTTTCATTCAATATATAATATATTTTTTTTATTAATTTTCAATAATAAATTACTATTTGATTTATATAATTTATCAATAACATAATATGATACTGCAAACTTATATATTGATATTAACTTTTGTTTTTTTTAAATATTGTTGAATCATTTAATGTATTTTTAAAAATAATATTATGCTACTAAAAAATACTATATTTCCATTATTTTCTGTATATTTCAATTAATTATATATATATATATTAAATAAAAATTTACAATATATCAATTTAAATAATAATAAATTGGTAACTAATTACTAATATTTGAGTTTATTTTTAAATCAATATAACTACAAATATAACATAATACATAGTATTACATACAATTTGTTATACATTAAAATTTGTTAAAGTGATAATATGCATATAAATTATGGGTTTCAAATATTTTAAAATAAAATATATTAAACATTAAATACTTTATTGCATTTAATAATATCAACAAAAAAAACTAAAATAAATAATGATAACATTATTACTAATATTTTGTTAAATAATACATTAACATCAATAATAATAACTGATTATTATTATTATTATTATTAATAAGTGTATCAACAATAAATTTAAAATGCTTTGTATATATAATACAGTAAATACTATGTTTAAGAGATAAATTTGACATTTATAATAATAGGTAATAATTTTGTGTGTGTGTGTATATATATATATAGTAAAGGTGCACTAATATAAAGGTGTAACCATTGTGTCACACACTTGTCTCTATACAATTGATATAAGGTTAAAGGTAACGGATTGGTAAAGAGGGGGAATGGGATGGCATTATATAATACAAGCAATATATGTGCTACAAGTGCTCAAAAAAAAACTAATACATAGTATGCGTGTGAAAAAAACAAGAGCCAGTAATCGGGACTAGCGTTTGATTTTGATTTTATTGAATATATATATATATATACATTATATACATACATACATATATATATATTTATTTGTTGGAGCAAATCAAAGTCAAATCAATTATTTAAAAAAATTGAAAAATACTATTCATGAAGTTATATATGGGGTTTTGAAATATATATATATACTGTAATGTATGTGATTTGAATTAGCATTTTATTACAAGCACTTCATAAATGGCAGATAAAAATAAAATAATATTATAACGTTATATATATATATATTGTATATAAGCTATTAAATGCAATGACAAGGGCTTTAAGAGGCACTTCAATGATAATCATGTGTTGCATATATTCATATAAATACTGTATATAAAGTATATAACTTATATATAATATATTATTTCATATATTTATTCGGTTTGGAAATACATTAAAACTATTTTTTAACAACTGATAAATCTATAGTTTATTTGAATTGAAAATTATGATTAGATATCACTCCAGTGTGTGAACTATGAAAGAGAGAAAGAGAGAGATAGAGAGAGAGAGAGCACATCCTAATAGTACTGTTGTCTAACAGTGGCTCCCTTTCAGGCATAAAAGTTAGGATAAGCTCCGATAGCTCGATGTTATATATAATAAGATCCGTACACTTAATGTAGTCAATTGTTGTGATACCCGATCGGCTCATAACTCACTCTCTCTCTCTCTCTCTCTCTCTCTCTCTCTCTCTCTCTCTCTCTCTCACCTTCTATGGATATATATTATCTAATATTTTATTATAAATATATATATATAATAAATAGAGTTTATGTAACAACAAAATTAAAAAAAAAAATGAGTCAAAAGGCACACAGGAATCGCACGATTTGACTAAAAGCTCAAAACATTTATATAATGCAATGAAATCGTGAGTTATCCAAGAGTCAGATCATAGGATCAATAGACTTTGAAAATAAAAAAAATACAAATTTTTTTATATTTGTAAGTCCTGTCAGAGAGAGTCCTGTATGTGTTGTTCACCAAATATACGATATATATATATATATATATATATATATTCAATGTTTAGCCAAAATAAAAAGGCAAACCTTTTTTGCACATTACAATTACCGCACGAATCATAATTATATTGAGCTCAACGGTATGAATCTTTAATGCATTGCACATCATATATATATATAATATTATGTAATATATATACAGAGTATTCATGTTTTAAAATCACACATTACTATACAATATATATATATACCTGTATGTATAAACCATATGATACATACCATAACATGTCATATACATAGATAGTATAGTATATAAATAAATTTTATTAAATATAAACTAATGTATAATATGGTATATATTATGTATATATTTATACTGTATGGTACTCTTTATCTAACCACTTGAGCGGATATTATGTATATAGTACCGGGCCTTTACTCTATTAGCACTGATAGTTAGAGAGAAGAGAAAGAAAGAGAGAGAGAGAGAGAGAGAGAGAGAGAGAGAGAGAGAGGTGACTCTTTTGGAAGTCCAGTTTAAAAGCTTTATATATATATATTATATGAACCCCTCTAAGAAATAAAATAAAACCTCTCACTAAACAGTACTGTATATAACAGTTTTGCAGAGCTATTATATTTTATAACTATTGAATAATTCAGCGCTCGTTCACTAATTGCATACCATTCCTCTCTCTCTCTCTCTCTCTCTCTCTCTCTCTCTCTCTCTGTTAAATAGAGTTTGTGTTGCGGCATCTCTTATATATATATGTATGACTGGATTGGTTTGAAATTAGACATTCAATCAAATTGAGTGCCAATAATGGCATCACTTTTTTGCAATTCACTTCTTAAGCCTCATTCATATACTATATGTAGTTATGATATCTTATGAACCGCTTCTCTCTCTCTCTCTCTCTCTCTCTCTCTCTCTCTCTCTCTCTCTCTCTCGCCGTAAAAGATATATAAATGAAAATTAAACCATCGGTTATGACTATAAATCAATGCCTTAATCGAAATAATTTGTAAATTTAAAACCATTTACAAACCATTTTGTATACGAAACAAATAATAATAATAAAAAACATTACAAATAAATATAATTTTTTGCGAACAAATTGTATCCTATATTTTCTAAAAAAAGAAGAGCAAAAAGATTTATATATGACTTATGGGAATAACATGTTTTCAATTCATAGGCTTCTCATAAAAAAACATAATTTTCAACCAATCATTACATAATACATACACATAGACTCTCTCTCTTTCTCTCTCTCTCTCTCTTTCTCTCATATTTGCGGTTTAACTAATCATTCAATTATTGCATTATTAATATTGAAATATACTCTCCAACTAAATATATGATCAAATACTGGGCTCCGCATACACATACACACACACACACACACACACACACTCACACACATTAACAACAAAAAACAATATCAATATTTTAATAAATTTTTTTGCGTTGTTGGGTAAAGTTATTTGACTTTTTTTAGCACTTAAGCCATAAAAAATAGTCTCCACTTATTATTATTGTACTTATGTTACGAATATTTGCGCTAAAATAAAATCACTTAATGAGATTCAGGTGTGGCCTCACTTAACCAACAACGGTTGCTTACTTGCATTTATTGGTTATATATATTATATATATTTATATATTATATATATAAGTTATATAATAAGTTAGTATTAAGTATATTATGCATACAACTAACTGAGCTATTTATTTATACATTAGAAAAAAAGCATTTTCTCTATCAATGATATCATTGTATAAATTTATTTATATATATATATATATATATAGAGGTATATAAATATATTTATTATGTATACTGTATATATACAATATATAGTTTTCAATGTCTATGCAAAAAAATTAGTCTAAACATGTTATATAATTATTGTGAAGTGTGTTTGATTTAGTCTTGAAATTTTTTATATATTGAATTGATGTTAAAAATAAAATATTTTGTATATTAATTTTATTATTAATAATACTAATACTCTATGTGTAGATGTATTTCTCAGAAATGGTTGTTTGCTTTTTTTATGTTTGAATATTTAGAAAATTGTTTAATAAAAATATAAGATAATAGGCTAATATATTTAGTGTGTTTGCATAAACACTTGTATTTCAAAATAATTATATTGAATGTATATATACTTTATATACCTATTTATATTTAATTTATATTACATATATTAGTCATTTACATTTTTCTACAAATATAAATATAAAAAATTGTTATTTCAATTCTAAGATTTACACACAAAAAACTTATATATATATTGAATATTTTAGTTTTTTTGAAAAAGCAAATAAACTTATAAAATAATTAAATAAATTAAAATAAAATTAAAATCAATATCATTGATCAACTATTTTAATTTATATTAAAAAAAATAAATCCTTACAATTTGTGTTTATTACATCATTATTGTGAAACTTTAAAAAATATATACATATATCTAACACTATAACTGATAAAAGTTTTTAAACATTTTATAATTTAAGCTATTTATGACAATATACTGTATATAAATTTACGGTATAATATAATATACATTTCTATATAAAAAGTTATGTTAAATTTAGAAATATAATATAATATACAATTTCAATGATTTTTCATATGAAATCATTGTCTTTATTATTATTTTTTTTTATATTTTATTTCATTTTAACACTAATTATATTCATTGTTTGTTTTTAAATGCAATGAAGTACACCATAAAAATGTAATTTATGAGTTCCCTTCAAGATATGAATTTTCCAATAATAATAATAATAATACTAATAATAATATAATACAATTGAATTATTTATACTAAGATTTTAAAATAATTTATATTTATAAATATAAATATTTTGTTGTTGTTGTTATTTTTTTTATAAATAAATTCAAAAATTATCTTATTTTTTCCAAATGATTATAAAACTTTTGAATTAATTGAAAGTTAATAAACACATCGAAAATTCAATCAATATTTTTTATTAGTACTTTAAAACAGTAGTAGTAGTAGTAGTAGTAGTAGTAGTAATACTGTATAGTATTATATTATAAAACTATTGACTAATAAAAAAAATATATAATTGCTTTTAAGCCGAAAAAAAATATTAAGTTATATTTAAAATACAGTTTATTTTTTTCAATAAGTTGTGAATTTCATCAATTTTTCAATCCATAAAATATTGTATAATTTATAATAAATATTTTATTTCAAAAAAATAAATAAATATTATAACTACTACTACTGCTGAATACATTATATAAAAAAATTTAGACTTATAATAATAAAATAAAAATTACAAAATTATTACTTTAAAAAAAACTATCTACTTTTGTTGTTGTTGTTATATTACAAAAAAAATTGTTTATTTTTGTTATGATTTAATTTACAAATTATACCAACAAATTAAAAATTTCTTTGTAAATATTTGTATTTTCCGACAACATATCTAATAATAATATTTAATAATAATATACTATTAAATATTTAAAGAAAAATATGATTTATTTTTTATTTATGTAATTTTTATAAAATAAATTTTAAAAAATCATATTATTTTTATTATAATGTAAGACAAGAGAGAGAGAGAGAGAGAGAAATTATAAATAAAATATACGTTTGTTTTATTTATTTTACAGTAATTTTTGTGTTAATAATAATTTGTGGTTTATTTTAAAATATAAAATTGTATTTTATATATTATTTTGAATAATTATTGTTCTCCAAATTGGGTCATTTGATAAATA
>NW_026533208.1:197500-517500 GCF_028296485.1 Oppia nitens
ATATATTACTAAGTTTTTTTTATTTTGTTTATATTGTTTTCCTTAAAAATACACAACAAAAAGATAGTATAATAAATAGATTTTTGATTAAAATGTTTGTTTTGCGCGCAAAAAAAACTACAAATTAAATTAAAACAACAACAATAAAAGCTTTAAAAAAATTTCTTTTAAAAATAACTTAACTATTAAAGTAAAAGATAGGGTTTACTATATATATATATATATATATAAATGTTTAAATAATGATAATATTTATATTATTATCATTAATAATAGTAATAATGTCGTTGTTTATAAACAAATTTATTTTAATATATTAATAATAATAATAAAAAAAATATTTTCATTAGAGATTAGACTAACAGTTAGTAAATGATTTTTTTATTTAATGTTTTATTCTTTTGTTTTATTTCATTGAGAGATATTTCAATGTTTTTTCAATAACTTTTGACAAATAATAAAATAAAATATTATTATTATTATCATTAAATATGTTATAAAAGTAGAAAATAGTTTTATGAATCAAACTCTTCTCTCTTTCTTTCTTATGACATATCCTTTTAAATTATTTATACAAAACAAAAACTAATTAAAAAAAACATTTTATAATATATATATATATATATATATTCTTTTATTATTATCGTATACATCATAAAAAAACAATAATAATAACAAGTGATTGAATGGCTTAATAATAAATGTGTAAAAACGGGTCGCCTATCGTAATATATATATATTGTATTTCAAGGAGAAAGTGAACCAAAAAATTACTGATAGTTTTTTTGCTTTGCATTTTAAAATACAGTACAGTATTATATTTGTCTATTTGAAGATCAGTCATACATTATCATTATATATATATATATATACTATACACTATCATATAGTTATTGTTATTATTATTATTATATGATTGCCATTATTAAACCCCATTGTTTAACAGTGGTATGACATCACACATACATCGCTGTCATCCTATGCTATCGATTCTCCAGAAAATAAAAATAAAAATAAAATTTAAAAAAATAATAAAATACATTATTATTGAAAAATCAAGGCTAAAATATTTAGATTAGATGTTTACTGCATTATTATTATTATTATATACAAGTTATAGTGTGAGGGCATATAGTCGTCGTAGTCGTCATCATATTATAACATACCTGAGCATAGCTTCTCTATATACAGTATATTATATTTACAGCATATGTCATAGAAATAAAAATCAATTCAATTTAATTCAACAACAAAAAAAAACAGTGTAATTCTTAAGCGCTTTTTTTTATTTAACAAAAAAAATATAAGAATTAAATTAACATATTTTATATAACTTATAGAGAAAATAGAGACTACATATCGCTGGGGAGGGAAGGAAAGGGATCTCTCAACCAACTCATCAACAAAAAAAAATCATACGTTTCCCCCCCAAAAAAACTAAATATTTTACTCACCAATCAAACTACTCACTTATCCTTAAAAAATTTTATTATTTAATATTAATATATTAAATAAATGTTATATATTTATATATACAGTTTATACATACATACATACATACATACATTCAGATACGTATGATATGATATATTCACTAAATAACAACTATACTGTATATATAATCAATGAAACAAAGCAACAAAAAAAATATCTTTAGTATTTAATATTTAAAAATCTAAATCATTGGTGGGATTTCCATAACATTAACATAATCACTAAATAGTTATATTATTATATATCGTATATATAAATWTATATATAAAATCTTTATATCATTATAAGCATTGACGAGAGAGAGAGAGAGAGAGAGAGAGAGAGAGAGAGAGAGAKAGAKAGAKAGAAACAAAACAAAAATCAATATTAATATCCTTTTTATAATACAAACACAGTATATACCGTTGATTTTTTTTGTTGTGTAAATTTTTTTATTATTGAAAAATACTTTATTGAATCAATAAAGTGATCTGGGAAAAAAATAAAATAATAAAAACTTATTTATCAGATATATAGATATAATCCATTCATATAGTGATCATCAATGTTTGATTATTGTTTGTTATATGGGTATAGATAAAAATATTAATACATARGATTTTAACTATTAAACTGTTTTTATGTGTGCAACAAAAAAAACATTTATATATTTAATGAATTACCTTAATCTGTGATATGAATAATAATAATAATAATATGTTTAAATGTTTTCCAGTAATTTTCAATATAATTTGTGTGCGTTTTTTAAATTTCGGTACTGTATGTGTGTTAAGTCACTCACAAATTATTCAAACCATATTAAACACATATATATATATAACTTATACTGTATATTGAATCACAGATTTTATGAATTTATGATAATTATCGCAATTTTCAAGCAAAATGTTAAAAAAAAACACTTTCAACTTATCGGTCTCTCTCTCTCTYTCTYTCTCTCTCTCTCTCTCTCTCTCTCTCTCTCTCTCTCTCTCTCTCTCTCTCTCTCTCTCTCTCTACTCAAGATATATATATATATATATATATACAGTATTTATATAAGCGATCAGACATTACAAATAATATTAAGTGTGTTTAGGGCTCCTATAGAGTCATAAACTCCTAAAAATACATATAAATGACTCCATTGACTGGACTAACGATTATATATCACTATATAAATTCAGTTAATTATTTGTACTGTATATTAACAAAAAAAAATAACAATCATTTAAATCAAAAAATAACAATATACTGTACTTTATATATTTGTTATAAACTAACTTTAAAAACAGTATTAATATATATACTCTGATAGTTATTATAGTTATATATTTTTTCGGGGGGGGAGGGGGTATAAAATTGAGAGATGTTTTTTACTCTAAATGCATACAAATTATATAATAAATAAATGACAACAACAACAACAAAATGTTTGTCGCAAAACATATTATTACACTTAAAATTGTTGTTTGTTTGTTGTGTACTGAAAAAAAACTTGTAAAAGTAAACCGATTTGATTTGTAATTTTATTTTATATGATATGATATACTTGTTCAAGTAAATTGTTTAAGTGCAATTTGATTTTATTTATTTTTTTTATAATAAAATAAAATAAAACTAAATTACAACTTTATGGATTTGTTTGTTTGTTTGTTATCCATATAATACCGTATATATAATATATWATATTATTCTATACATTATGATACTATTATATAAATAAATTTTATATTCTGTTTATATTACTTATAATAGATTTTTTTTACTAATATATATATATAACTGAAAAGGGATTGTATAATAAAGAGATGAATTTAGAGAATTTATTTTCTATGAATAGTATTTATTTTATTTTTTATTTTATTTTTTTTGATAATATTTTCCTGTCATCTCTTGATGTTATTATTATTAGTATTTTTTTTTGTATACAACTATAATATCAACTATAAATACAATATTTAAAAAAAAGTCGACAATATAATATTAAATATACTATATATATAAAAATTATATAAAAATTTATATAAAAATTTATATATATATAAATTATAATATATAACTTGTAATGACCACACAAGTCGTGTCCATTGAAGTGCTGCACTCATAACAGTCACGAAACTCATAAGTTTTTTTTCTCTCTCTCTCTTTATCCGTTTGACTCAAAAATATCATTATTTCGGTATAAATTTATTAAAATTTTTAAAATATATTATATATTAATATAAATATAATATTTTCCATTTCTTTATATCTCTTTTTTCTACTTTTTCTATTATCCTCTCTCTCTCTCTCTCTCTCTCTCTCTCTCTCTCTCTCTCTTTATTAAATATATAAACGATTCCTTGTATTCATTTCACATACAGTTTTCTTGTTGTTGTTGTTGTTGTTGTAGTTGTTGTTGTTATTTGATTTTATTTCATAATAATCATAATAATAACAATATAATGATAATACTGTATTAATAATAATTTTTTATTATTAAATAAAAAACCAGCTTAAAAAAATGTTTTACTTTGTGTGTGTGTTTTATTATTATTAATTTTTTTTATTTTACTTTATTTTTCATCTTTTATTATCTCTCCCTATGATATGTAAAAAGTTTTGCAAATCAATTGCTATTAAAACTTTGTTTTCAGTACATAACATGTACTGTACTGTACTGTATGTGTTGTTCACACAAATCTATTTCGTTATTTTATTTTATTTGTTTGTGTTGTTGTTGTGTTTGATTTTATTTCATAATTGAATTTGTAATTCATTTTTATATAATAATAATATACAGAAAATAAAATTAAAACGTTTTTTAAAAGATTTTTATTGAATGTCAATAATTGAGAGATGAAATACGGAAAAGTTTACAATAAATAATAATAATAATAATTTTTAATAAAATATAAAATGTTTTACATAATAATCTTAGAGAGAGAGAGAGAGAGAGAGAGAGAGAGTATTTTAATTTACAAATAAATAATGTTTTTTTTCTGAAAATTGAATTTTATCACATAATAATAAAATATATATTCAAATGTGTCTATTAAATAAAAGTGAATTAAATTTTTATATAATGATAGTATTATAAAAATTATTAAGATATTAGCTTATAATAAATTTCAATATACAGTTATATATCATACTTTGCATACAATTAATATAATTATTATGTAAACATTTTTATTGTCAAACAATATACAAGTTTTCTTTTAAAAATAAATTCATGGAATTTATATTATTTTTCTTAATTATATAATTATTATGAAATAACATTTAATATATATATATATAAACTTATATACTTTTTTCATATGTGTATATTATTTTCGTTATAATTTTGTTATATACATACAATATTATGTTAAATATCAATTGTTTTTCTTAACAACAAAAAAAAGACTAAAAATATTTTTCTTATGAATTTTGTTTGATGTACTTTATTATGAAATTTCGTTTAAAAAATTAATTAAATATCAGTTTTTTTTAAAAGAAATGTTTAGTAAATTTTAAAATATTTCTATTTTGTTGATGAAACTATATTTCATTATTTATTTAATATTTAATATATTATTATTATTATTAATAATGTTTTTAACATAATATATACTTATGAAAAAAACTCATTAATAATGTAAATACAACTTTAGTATATCACAACACAAATAATAATAATAATATAATATTATTATTTAATAATACAATTTCCTTGTACTGTATACTACAGTAAAGTTATATAATATTATTCAATAAAACCGATATAATAACAATAAGGCTTTCGTAATATATTAAATATATTAGCAAACAAACAAACAAAATATTAATAATATATATATATATATATATATAACTATACTATAATACTGTACTATAATATTAAAGTATTATAATTTTATTTTTTAAATAAAAAATTAAGAATAAGATGATGATTATGAAGAAGAGGAGAAAAAAATTAAAATTTTAAATTTAATGTCTAATCGTCCGAAAAAAAACTGAGTGACTCCTCAACTATACTAAAACATTATTAAAGCTATCAGTCATTCATTGGATTTATTTTATATATATAATATATGTGTTGTTGTTGTAGTCATCCATCCATTCAGTCATTCATTCATTTATTCATTCATAGAGTTTGTAAAAAATATTTTTTGTGTGTATATATATATACCGGTATTATATACATATATATATATATATATATATATATATATATATGATGAAAGAAATTATTGCACAAAAATACTAACAACAAAAATTTGTATTTTATTTTTGTATTGAATACATAAGCGATGAGAGAGAGAGAGAGAGAGAGAGAGAGAGAGAGAGAGAGAGAGGAGAGAGATAGTTTGTAGTCTTAATTAAAGATATAATACATATAAAGCACATCATATTATACTGTTTAATATACTGTATATCTCTGAGCACTGGTATGTATTATATAATAGGATAGCATACTATCATATAAGTGCTGGTAATAGAGAGAGGGTCACGAACTAAATTATAATTCAGAGAAAAATTCATTTACAATTATATTACAACAAATATCATATATATATATACAATATATTGTGACCACAATTGTTGTATTGCGCTCTTAATACACAACACATATATATAGGAATAATTGATTTTTTGATTTTGTTTGAATATATATATAAAATACTTTTTTTTGAAAATTTTAAAGTAAACTTTTTTAAGTACAGAGAAAGAGAAAAAAATAATAGGAAAATAAAATAAATAGAAATTTACTTATTTTTCCGAAAGATTATTCTATCATTTGAAGAGTTCATCGCTTGTCAAACACACCACACATACTGTATATAAACTTTATATATATATACAGTCTTTGGTGGTATAAAAATATTTTATTTTACGATAGACTACTATATGTAGAGTACAGGTGCTATCAATTTGGTGAGCAATGACTCTATTATCCGATATGATGTTCACCTGTACTGTAGGTATATATACAGTACATACATACCCGGGTTATATTATATACTAATATTGGGTGGACTCTCATAGTGTTAAACTTAAGAAAATGCTTTTACTCTTCTTTTATCATCTCTCTCTCTCTCTCTCTCTCTCTCTCTCTCTCTCTCTCTCTCTCTCTCTCTCTCTCTCTCACACACACACACACACATACATACATTAAAAAAATATAACAAACAAGTGCAACAATTGACAGATAGGCATTGTATTTGTTGGTTGTCGTATAGTTTAGTTACTTAGTTAGTGTGTGTGTGTGTGTGTGTGTGTGTGTGTGTGTATTGACTTTAACGATAAAATTTATTGCCGAAGCGGTAACTCCTTTAACCTCATGTCATGTCATTGAAGAAAAAAAACAATTTGATTGCATTTTGCGCTCGCATTCAATCATCAAAGCGCTTCTCATCTCTCTCTCTCTCTCTCTCTCTCTCTCTCTCTCTCTCTCTCTCTCATCTCTGATCTCTCTCCCCTCCCCTCCCATACCTTACAGTTAGTATCAATAAAAAAAATTGCGTTAAAAGTTATGACTACTACTACTACTACTACAACTGCTATATATAATAAATTTGTTAAAACTATATATATTTTTCTTGTTGTGCGAAGAGTTAGGGGTTTTTGTTTAGTTCACTAACTCTGAGCTCCAAAAAAAAACACAACAAAATAAAACAAAAAACTTTATGATATAATTACATGACTTCTATCATCTCCTCTTTTGTCGGTCAACTTTGTCTGTACTCTACTATACACAACATATATATATATATATATATATATATATATATATATATATATATATATATATATATATATAGATGTCTTGTCAAAGGCATTACCAGTTAGTCGTTAATACAGTATTTAACACAAAAACTAATTTCATGACAGGTTTGACCCGAAAGCTCGCAATATTTTATTAGTTTATTAAAAAAAAAACCCAAACACTTGTTGTGTGTGTGTGTTGTGTCGGGATTTGTCGGAAAAAAATTTGCAAACAATTGCATAAAACAGACACATATTGCACTCAAAAAGTAAAAATAAAACAAAAAATAAAAACATACAGTATATTCAAATTATGGATTAAAGTAATATTTTAATATTAGCACAAATTTACGACTTTATAAATCCCACTATAAGTTTAGTACATATATGTATATATAAGTGACTCTCTCTCTCTCTCTCTCTCTCCTCTTTGATGTTTAATTCAGTAAAATAAGAGATAAATAATAAAAAATTAATTGCATTTATAATTTATTTTGATGTGTTAACATATTTTTATTAATCTCTCTCTCTCTCTTCTCTCTCTCTCTCTCTCTCTCTCTCTTTCTTTCTTTCTCACTATATATTGAATATTTAACAAATTAAAAGCAAATATATAAGCATTTCTATAAATATAATTAAAAGTATTATATATATATATATATATATATATATATACTCTTCAAACAATTCAAAAGTTATTTAGTTTTGTGTTAATAAAACAAAACTAAAAAACACAAACCGATTGTATTTATATTAGTATTATTATTATTATTACTATTACTATTAGAAGAAAATAAAAATTTTTTACTTACACAAAAAATAAACTAACAATTCGAAGGGTTAATGAACCAATTGTGTGATTTTTATTATTAATATTATTTAATATTTAATTTTAACAACAATTTCGCAGAAATCGCAGCCTATTATGACATTTTTTAATATATCATTACATAATATACTGTACTGTAATAATAATATTAATAATAATAATAATATTGTAGTTATAAAAAAAATCCTCTAATAAATTACAAGCTCTCAGGACTGGCATATAGTTTGACCCATTCTCGCACCCGATTATTATAGGCGTTCCTATTTTTTATGTACAATCGGGCGCTTTCGCTGTTCAATGGGGAGTCCGGGTTCGGGTCGGTCAACAGCGACGATATGGACAATACAATGTTGGACACTGTCTGAACGGATGACCAATTTTCGTTGAGTATATCCACACAAACGGATCCATTGGTCGGATTGATGTTCGGATGATATATTTTGGTCTTAAATCGAAATATCGGTGCTTTCATCGGATAAGTTCGCGGAAAGTCTATCGTAAATTTATAGACGCCTCCGGCGTAGACACTGTCCTCCGGCCCGACAATCATACCTTCCCAGCGAAACATATTGTTGTCGTCGGCCGGTCCGACCATCACTCCCGTCGGCCGATTTGCATTGATTTCTATGAGATCGCGTCGCAAACGTTTGATGGCTGTCTCAGACATCGGCAACTCCTATATATAATGTCTAAGTCCTGTCAATCACTTTTAATTAGACGCCGACTGTTATTATTATTATTACTATAATATTATTAGTATTATATTTAAATTTTATTCAAACACCAAATTTTCAAACAAAATTATTGGTATATTGTTTTTAATGTTAATTGTTTAGCACATGTTGTGTGTGTTAACAATTGTTACACACAATTGTTGATTTAAATTAAATATTATTAATATAAAGAATTGATTTTTAATTATTATGTATTTTTTCTAACAACTAATTTATCATAAATTGAATATATTATATCATATATGATATACTTATTGTCATTGTTGTTATAATGTAATGATAAGCGTAATAATAGTTTTTTTATATTATAATACTGTATAACTGCTAAATATGTTTAATGCATTTACAATTTTTTAGACATTTACTAAAAATATCTATATATATATATATATATCTATGTATATTGTATACTAAATTTTATAATATAGCATACAATTATCTATAAAATTTATTTGAAACGTTATAAAACATAATAATCTATATTTATTGGCAAAAATTATTTTAAATCTTTTTTTGTTGTTGTATTTGTTAACAATAGTAACAAATGTCTGACCTATCGATGATCGGCTCAGTCAATCACCTATAATATATAAAAACATAATAATAATGATAATATTGTGCCAAAAAAAATTATATAGTATACCATATGATCTCTACAAAAAAATAAAATAAAATGTGTAAAAAACTGCGCTTAATTAATGAGAAAACTTTTATACAGTTTATATAATGTATATATATTATATATATAGAAAAATCTAATTCAATTGTAGATTTTTTATGGGTAACAAATGAATGGGTGATAATAGTAGTGATGCTTATTATTATGATTATCATTTAGTACAGTATTATTTGGTACGGTTTGCTATATGGTATGGTATGTCTGGTGTATATAGGTATGGTATGGTATGGTATGTTAATAAAAAAAAGTGTATATAACCATAAGTCACACTCGCTATACATAAGACTTCCTCATTTGATGTTCACAACAAACAAACCAACAAAAAAAAATAACTGTTGAACACAACACAAACACCACAAAAACCACAAAATATAATATGAAATAAAATTTTTACTAAAAAWTTTTTTTAAAAGAGACTGTGAATCACGATTTAATCATAATATTGTTTAACAAATTCTAACTATTTTTTAAACCCTACATTTACATATAGTTTATATATATATAATATATATATACTGTATATATTCAAATTTGTGATGAGTTTTCAATCATTTATTTTGTCAGTAATATATATATATATATATATATATATTCTGTAAGAAAATAATAATAATAATTTTAAACTAAAATAACCGATATGTTAAAAGCGGTAAAAATAATATTACAATATACTATATTTATAATTTATATGTATCTTATACTGTATATATATATATATAACTTATATATCTATATATAAAATATTTAAATTATATTATATATAACTGTATATATATACCTTAATTGTATAAAATTTATTTTATATCTATTAAACACATATAGGAAACGCTTATCTATTAAAAAATAAAACACGTATAATCTATACTAGTATTATATATATTTTTTAAAAACAGGCATTAATTAATATTAAAAGATTTCTATGTGTGTGTGTGTGTGTGTGTGTGTGTGTGTGTGTGTGTGTGTGTGTGTATGTGTGTGTGTGATATATTAAATAAAATAAATTAGTGTACTATAATATAACTTTTTTTTTGTATTTATAATGTTTATTAAGAGTACTTATCTAATAATCTCATCAAAAAAATGTGATGCTTTTGTTTTGTGTGTAAATGTTTTTTTTTTTTGGTTAATAAAT
Source organism: Oppia nitens (assembly GCF_028296485.1). NCBI lineage: Eukaryota > Metazoa > Arthropoda > Arachnida > Sarcoptiformes > Oppiidae > Oppia > Oppia nitens. Next base: position 208,084 of record NW_026533208.1, read on the forward strand.
CGTGTTTTTGATAATCTAAATATTGTGTAAATAAAAGATACATCCATTTGATATATATTATTACAGTATATAATATATATATATATATTACCTTCAATTTTTATAAATAATATTTAATAATAAGTCATATATATAAAATCTATTATGTTGTTGTGGTTGAATAATAGCTATTTTTTTAAAAAATAAAAAGTTAAATATCTTTTAACTTAAGTAAATAAAATTAAATAGTTTTTATCTATAAAAAAATAAAATACAAAAAAACAATTTATTAAAATAACGTTTACTTTAGTTTAATACTCACGCCTTGTATGTATGTGTTGTACAATACGGTACTAATTGTAAAAAATGAAATAATAAGGTATTTATATATATATATATATATATATATATATATATATATCTTAAACACATCAGTATTTATATAAATATATTTATTATTTTTTTTGTTGCCATTAAATTTATTGATTCATTTAATTATATACTTGTAAAACAATAAATATCAAATAAAATTTTCTTTAAATATAATTTTATTTTATCAAACAATAATTGTGCAATTATTTTCAATTACAGTACATATACAGTAATAATAATAATAATAATACTAATCAATATTTTTATTATTTTCATTTTATATTTTATTCATTAAAAACATTTTGCGTAATAAATTTTCATTACATTTTTTAAATTTAAAAATTTTTATTTATTAATTAATAATTAAAAAATAATTTATACATTACAAATTTATTTATTAAATTATTATTATTATTTTCTATTTAATTAATTTATTGTAGTAAATTAAATACAGGTATAAAGTGTACAAATTATATATATATATATATATTTATATAAACCTTAATTTGTTTTGATTTTATTATTATTTTTGTTTTGATTTAATTAAATAAAACATTTCACACACACTCTATCAATGATGACTAAAAAAAAACATTAACCATTATTATTATTATTTTTAAATTTGATTATATTGTTTGATTATTTGTTTAATTTAAAAATTATTTTATTATAAACATGATTAACATTTAAGTTAGATTCTTAATATATATATATTTGTGACTCATTTACTTTATTATAATAAAAATGAAATATTTATGAAAATTTAGTTTTTATTATCTAAATTACTATCATCTCTGATATTACAGTATATATACTTTATAATAATAATAATAATAATAATAGTTAATGCATTAAATGCTTATTTAATAAAAGTTTTTAAAAATAATATTATGTGCACTTTTAAAAGTTCATATAAAATATATGTATGTATATAATAAAAATTTAAATCAAATCTATGGTTGTTTTTTTATTGCAAAACTAAGTTAAATATATATATAAAAAATTATTTATATAAATATAAAAAAACTATAAATAAGTCAATTATTACACAAATAAAAAAAAGTATAAGAGATTATTATTTTATTTTATAAAAACCTAAATTTCAAAAACAAATGGCAATTTCATGACCAGAGATGGGACGACATTATAATAACTGATGTGTAGATGCAGTGATAATAATAATAATAATAATAAAATATTATTATTATTATTATTTTAAAAAACTTTTTTTTTGGAAAAAAACGTTGAGATTTGGTACAAAAAAAAGTAGTCATAGATTCCCTCAAATATTTAAATTAATGAAAAAAATGTAGTTATTATCTATTAATATTAAAATTATGTAGTATTTAGGAATTGCATTTAAATATTATTTTTATATATAATTATATTGTTTTAAAAAAAACAGATCAACAAATATTTTCAATTATTTAACAGATTATTATACTAATAATATTATAGTAGTAATACTTCACAAAATTTGTATTTTTTAGTCCAATTATTATTATTAATATTATAATATATGGAATGAAAGTATATTTATTTAATATAATAATCATTTTTAAAAAATACTAATTAAAAGTTTGTTTTGTTTTTTGTTTTGTTTTTTGAAAAAAATATCACAACTTGGCCTCTGATTTGTTTTTTTAGTTGTTTTGTTTCAAACAAATATACAGTATATTTCACATATAATAATAATAATAACTTTCCTCTCAATTTATTTAACAATATATATAAGGCCACACACAAAATGTAACAATAAATTCTTGATATTATTATTATTATTTTAGTTGCACTCAAATATTATTATATCATTTTAAGTCATTTACAAATTTAATATATATATATATATATATATATTCAATATTTAAAAGTTATATATATTTTAATAATAATAATAATAGTAATATTTTGTCATTAATTAGGCTCCAAAAAAATAATAATAATGCACTTTAGTTGAGATAATTATTTAGTAGTTTATAATGCTTAAGGTTTTTGTTGTTTCAATAAGTTTCAAAAATAACCATTAGTTTAGTCCAAAAAAAAAATTATATATATATATATATTCACAGTTGTATTATTAGCACTTAATTTTGTTTCATTTGTTTGTTTTTCTTTAAATTATAATTTAATATTAAAGTCAGTGTTTATTCTTGAATTTAATTTCATTTATTTTGTTGTCGTTTTTTTGTTTGTCTACTAACTCAACACTCACTCTTGTCTTCTTCGACAAGATTTTGAGTGTCTTTGTCGGTGTCCACTGACGTCGGATTTAATGTAATTTGTTTGATGTGAACCTGCGGTGATGACCGATGTATTACCGACGATGGGGGCAACACTGCCGAACCGGTGGTGTTGGCAGCGGCGTTGGTGGTGGTGGTGGTCATGGATTTGTTGTTGTCGGCGACGGCCGCAGAGTTGACATCGATCGGTACTTTTTTGTTATACATATTATCGTTGTCGGGAACTTCGTACAGACCGCTTGAATCGTTGGGTCCAACTTTTTTCATGGTATCGGAGCCGCCGTTTTCTATTTCTTCGTACATTGGATTAGCAAAATCGGTCGACTTATCGCCCAAAGTGCCCAAATGGTAGCCATCGATTGGCTCCTAATAATAATAATAATAATAATAATAGTTTGTTAATAATAATCCCTGTGCTATCATTTGATCCAAATATTGTTATACCGTTTGCTGGCCATCATTGGTGCCGTTATGCATAAAGCCGGCGCCGCCGAACTCGACATTAGTTCCGCTACGGAATGACACGCTTTGATTGATACCGGATTTGCTGAAGAAAATAATTCAACAAAAAAAACAAACAAATTAATGGATCAATTAAAAGACAATAACAAATAATAATAATAATAATATCAAATAAAAGACATACAAATTTCGTTTCTTGAAATAAGTATAGAGAACGACGGCCACCACTAATGTCATCAAAACGATAATTATGGGCAAAACAACTTCGGCAAAGACTTTGTCGGTATCGCCACTGATCTGACTTCTGGGTATATATTCTTCACAGTTGTTTCCTTCGAAATTTTCCAAACATTTACAGACAAGTTTGGCAGAGGAGGCGGCGCCGCCAGCTGTTGATGATGAGTCGTCGCCATCGGAACTCCTGATACATGAACCGCCGTTACGGCACTGACACCGATGGGGCAACGCTTTCGGCTGTTCGTAGGCTGTATTACAGTTGCTGTTCAAACTGATGACCGACGTGCCCGAGTCGGGACACGCGCAACGATAGCCACCGGGTATTAGCAGACATAAGTGCGAACAGGAAGCCGTTTGACACGGATTGGCCACTAAAAATCGTTCGGGAAATGGTATACAACAACAACAACAAAATGGTGTTATTAGGAGTTCCTAAGATTGGTTGATAATGGATGACTTACGTGATGTGTTGTACTTCTTTTCCTGATAGATCTTAACATCGGTTGCGTGTTCTAGCGATCTTCGGACCCGAACTTTGACTCCGCGGCCAAACTTGTCGTGACGATAGATTTCGCCGGTATCGCGGGTCACCCAATACAGCTGATCTTCGAACATATCCAAACTGGACGGATGATGCAAATCGCCGCTAATCACTGTCACCCGATTGGTACCGTCCGAATTGGCCGATTCTATTGTATTGAGTTTCGAATCGGACCAATAGATTCGATGGCCGGCTTCGTAGTCGATGGTCAGTCCGGTCGGATAACCGAGTTTTTCATTGATGATCAGTTTGCGTCGGTTGCCGTCCATCCAACTCGACTCGATCTTCGGCTGAAGTCCGGCGTCCGCCCAAAACATACGACTAGTTTTTTTGGTGAAAAAAAATTTATTAAATATAACAAAAAATACTAATAATTTTTTTTAAAAAATTATACCCTAATTCTGGATCTAATGCTATAGATGTCGGTCTCTCCAAACCAACTGTTACAACAGCCTTACGGTATCGGCCATCGAGAAGACTGGTAGATAGGCGTCCCTTTGGTTTGTTATTAGATAAGTCCATATCCATCCAATACAGGTTCCTAGAAAAAGGGGTAAACCATATGTATATAATAACGGTTTAAATTTATTATTATTACTACTACTACTAACCTTCCGACCCAATCGACAGCGATGTCGACCGGCTTTGTTAGGCCCTTAAGATCAAGATTTTGCGAAAAACCATTTCCGTGTTCGGGATCACTCGGGTTCGGTATTACCGCTCGTTTTATTGTCTTATCGTAAGTGTCTGTCCAATAGAGTATATCTAATATAACAACAACAAAAAAATTGTTAAACTCTTTTCTCAGAAAAAACAAAATTTTGTCCGATTTTTGTCTAAATAATAACTGACCAGTAATTGGATCGTAATCTAGCGATTGGACACGACTTTCGCCGGCAATCAGCGACGACTGATGCTGTTGAGTCAGATCAACGGCTCGGATATCGGGTCCGTCCGTATAGAAGACAAACGGCGACACTTCGCTCTTCACGACACACCTTTCGTCGACCATTTCAAAACCGGACTTACATTTGCAGGCATACGTGCCCTCAATGTTGACACAAATCTGGGAACAATTGTGACCAAAACCGGCACATTCATCGATGTCTTCGCACTGTTTGGTATTGTTGTGGGCTATTTGGTAACCACGCGGACAGACACATATGTAGCCGCCGTCACCGACGGCCGAACAGTTGTGCTGACAGCCGCCCTTTGTATCCTTATTGCAAACACCTTTATGGCAGCCCTTCTCGTCGGTAAAGTCGCCGCAATCGTCATTATGATCACAGACTTTGTCCATTGAAATGCACTGTTCGTTGGCACACTTGAACTGACTGGCCATACACGGCAGCGGCCACTTTCGACACAGTGTATGATTGTTTTCATCGCTGCCGTCGCCGCACTCGTCCTGTCCGTTGCATATTTGCCACAACGGTATACACCTCTTGTTATTGCACTGAAACTTTCGGGTCAGATCGCACTCGAAGTTCTGGCACATGGACTCCAGTTCGTCGGTAGCGTCACCACAATCGTCGTCGCCGTCGCACAAGAAGTCCGGTCTCAAGCAGACAGTATTGTTGCACTGGAACAGCGAATCCTGACAGAAGCGTCCATTTGGATAACGGGTCGGACAGTTGGTCTCATCCGATACGTCTTTGCAGTCTTTGTTTCCATCGCATACCAACTTTTGCGGTATACAGTGACCGCTGCGGCACTTGAATTGGTCGTCTTTGCAGCGATATTCCAGACAATCTTTTTCGTCGCTGCCATCATCGCAGTCGTCGTCGTGGTCACAGCGCCATCGCGACGGTATACACTTTTTGTTGCCGCACTGGAACTCACTTTCCGAACAGTCCCGATAGAGATCGACACACATAGTCGGATCTTCATCCGATTTGTCGCCGCAATCGTCCTCGAAGTCTGAGAATTATAAAAAAAGACAATCAAAATTATATCCAATAGATCCATCAAAGACTAGAGATTATAAATAGTTACCGCATCGCCATCTGAGTGGAATACATCTGCCGTTTTTGCACTTAAAATCTCCCGTTTCGTGACATTTCGGACAAAATTCGACATTACTTTCATCTGAATTGTCCCGACAATCGTCTTTACCGTCGCAGAACAGCCAACTGGGAATACAGCGATAGTTATTTCTTGTCGGACACTTCTGCCAACCAGTACTACAGTTACGATTGCGGCACCGGTGGGCCGGTTCGTCCGAATTGTCGCCACAGTCGTCATCAAAATCACAGTACCATAGTTTGGGTATGCATTTGCCGTTTTCGCACCGGAACTGTGTGTCTTTGTCGCACTGCCGATGATGACAATGGATTGGATCTTCGTCAGAGCCATCGGAACAGTCGTTGTCGCCGTCGCACTGCCACGAGTCGGGTACACAGCGTCCAGTCGATCGACACTTGAAGCTATGTTCGCCGCAATCGGTGTCGCAGAAACTTTCGTCCGATTTGTCGCTACAGTCGGGTATTCCGTCGCATATCCTGATCCTTGATATACAGGTGTGATTGTTGCGGCACTGAAACATTCCCGGTTTGCACATAAACGGCGCACAATTGACTTCATCCGAACCGTCCTTACAGTCTTTGTCTCCATCGCACGTCCAAAACGCTGGTATACAACGGTCGTCCGGTGCCTGACATCGGTGATGACCTTTCGTACAGTTGGCAATACAGGTTTTGTTGTCTTCGCGTAATATAAAATTATTAGGACAGGCACAGCTGTAGGTCTGGCCGCCCGGTGCTATCAAACACAGATGAGAACAGCCGCCGTTGTTGTCGCCGCACGGGTTATCGTACGGTAACTGTTTCAGCGGATGATAGATGTGTATGTCGTACGGTCTGTGCGATGTATTCCTGAGCACCTGTAGATTTTCGCCGGTAAACTTGTGTGCCTTAACCAAACCTTTGGTATTCCAGTCGGTCCAATAGAGCCAGTCGTCGAAAACGGACAGCGCAAACACGTGCGGTACGGAACTACCGCTCAGTACTGCGTGTCGGTGGCGGCCATCAAAATCGGAGTACTCGATATAGTCGAGATGGGCGTCCGCCCAAAACAATTTGTCGCTAAAGTAGTCGATGGTCAGTGCATTAGGCCAGACGAGCTTCTGTTCGTAGGTAACAATTCGGCTAAAATTCTGGCCATCCATTCCCATCTTTCCGATACAGGCGTGATGTCCCCAATCAGTGAAAAATACATAACCAATACCCGGATGTACGGCAATGGCACGCGGATCCGATACACTACGACCGAGCAGTGTTTTCCGATGACGGCCATCCAGTTCGGCCACTTCTATGTGCTTACTGGTCCGATCCATCCAATAGATCTTTCGTCCGACCCAATCGATGGCAATACCTTCCAAACCGTGGGCTTCGTGTCGGATGACATTCTGTTCGCCCGTACCGTTGATAAAGATACGGTTAATGGTTTTGTTGCCGACATCTGCATAGTAGACCCGATCTTCTCGGTAATCAAAATCCAGAGCTACAACATTCTTCAGATCCATTCGTATCAGATTATAAACTGAACCATCGGTACTAATATTACGCAAATAGTAACGATTGCTGAATATGATCCACGGCTCGACATCGTCTCTTCGTTTACATGTATGTCCATTCAGTTCTCTTTCATAGTAGGTCTCATTGCACTTGCAATAGTAGGAACCGGGAGTATTGAAACAGTATTGACTGCACCGGCCTTTCAACGAATTACATTCATCGACATCTTCGCACGCTTTTCCATCTTTCAGCAAATAGTAGCCTTCATTGCACTCGCAGTAAAAGCTGGTCAACGTATTGACACACTTGTGCTCGCATTCATTGATCTCACTTTTCGCACACTCATCAACATTACAATGAGCCGGTTCATCGCTACCATCATCGCAGTCGATCTGTTTATTACATACCCGTTCATACGTAATACACTGACCACTCTTGCATCTGAACTGACCGCCAGCACAAGTGGGTGCTTCTGTTTTACATTGTGGCTGATTTTCGTCGCTACCGTCACCGCAATCGTCTTCACCGTCGCACAGATAGGTCTTACGAATACACTTAGTATTACGACAGGAAAACTCTTCCGGCGAACACGTCCTGAACGTACAGTTTCGATGTTCATCCGATCCATCGCCGCAATCGTTGTCGTGATCGCAAACCCATTCCTTATTAATGCATCGCTTATTGTTACACCGGAACTGATCCACTTCGCACGGTTCAGCTGGCGGACAGTTGTGCAAAGTAGTGTTTTCATCGGCACCGTCCACACAATCGGGATCGCCGTCGCATATCCATCGTTTCGGTATACACTGAGCTCGGCCCCAGTTTTTGTTGGCCGAACAAGTAAACTCACGATCGGGATCGCACTGCCGAGTGTCGCACTGGTGCCGGACATCTTCGTCCGAGTTATCCAAGCAATCGTTATCGCCGTCGCAGATATAGATACGCGGAATACAGTTGCCATTATCGCAGGTAAACAGATCACCAAAACAGGTCCGCTTTTCGCTTTTGCAGTACTCTTCAGGTTCGTCGGCTTTCGATCCGCCGCAATCGTCGTCGCCATCGCAATACCAGGTGGCGGGTATGCATCGGTGGTTCGGACAACGGAAACTATTGGGCGGACACGTCCTCTGCGAACATATCAACGAATTTTCATCTGAATTGTCACCGCAATCATTGTCTCCATCTGTTAATCAAATGAAATGGTATTTAAAAAGAGTCATCAAATAATACATATATGACATCAACAACAACACCAAAAAACAACTGACCGCAAAGCCAATAGGGTTCAACACAGATGTTGGTGTTCTCGCATTTCAGATGATTTCCCGGACACGTCCTGTTGTTCGGACAGATCGAGTGACTTTCATCCGATGTCTTCGAGTCTTTGCAATCGTTGACACCATTGCACAGCTGTGAACGCGGTATACACTTATGGTTGGCACACGTAAACTCTCCATCAGCACAGGCCGGGTATTCTGTGAACAAAATCGTAACAACAAATAAAAACAATGTCTTAAAAATTATCGTAAAAATTTTTCAAGAAAAAACATACGACATCCTTCCTCATCGGTACTGTCGCCGCAATCGTTTTCGTGATCTGTTTTTTTTGTGGGAGAAAATAAAATCGGAAAAATGATTATATGATTCAGACAACAAAAATAGACAACAATAAAGTCTTACCGCATTTCCAGGTCTTGAAAACACAGCGACCGTTACCGCAGCGGAACTCATTCGGACTACAAGTGTGTAAAGCTGTCGGGGGTGGGGGACGGGCGGAAAAAATCGGGAAAATCATTATATGATTAGTACTAAATTTGATAAAACTATAAACACAGTTAACAGTCAGTCCTTACAGCAAAAGATCTTATCCTCATCTGAATTGTCTCCACAGTCGTCATCGCCATCGCAGGCCCACAGCCGGGGTATGCACTTGGAGTTACTGCAGGCGTATTTGGTTTCTTCGCACGTAACGTTTTCGGGTACACACATACGATTTTCGTTGGCCAACTTGTAACCGGTATTGCACCGACACTCGACAGCACCGTTAGGCGCCTGATGGCAGGAGTGGGCACAGCCGCCGTTGTTGATTTCGCACGGATTTTTATCGCATTTTTGACGTTGCGATGAAAACACGTGGATATCGCGTGGCGACTCTTCCAGTCGTTTGACCATTTCGATCATACCGGCACCGGTATGTTTTTCGGCTCTGTATACGCCGCGCAACTGTAGATCAGTCCAGTAGATGTAATTGCCGAAAACGGTTATAGCAAACGGATAGATGGTAGCAGCGACCAGTACTTCCCGATTTTTGCCGTCCATATCCGATCGTTCAATCTTTTCGCGCAACGCATCCGTCCAGTAGAGCTTTTTCTCCTCGTAATCGATGGCCAAACCGCTTGGCTGTGTCAGATCGTGCTCGACAATAGTTATCTTGTCGTTGCCGGCCATTGTACTCCTGTAGATCTTACCGGAGTTACCGAATCGACCTGTTTTTGTTGAACAAATAACATAACCATTAATGATAACTACAGGTGCCTCACGACACGACTCAACAACACACTTACCCCAATCGGTATAATACATAAACCCTTGACACGGATCTACCACAATAGCTCTGGGTCTCTCGACACGGGTTATCATTACAATCTGTGTGCCGTCCATATTCATCGAATAGATTGACCGGTTGGCCGAATCGGTCCAATAGATCTTATGACTGGTCCAGTCGTAGGCAATACCTTCGGGATTAATACCTTTCGATAGTATAACATTGACGTCGTCTCGTTTGTCGACATTGATCCACGAAATGCTACCGTCCGGACGTATTTGTGTAAAAAACAATCGTTTGTCGGCATAATCAAAGTCCAGGCCGACAACATTGGTCAGATTGGCTTTCGGCGGAAACGGCGAACTGGTCAACATTGGATCCAGATTGACAGTACGTATCTCTTTTCTGGTCGTATAGATGATGTATTCGTCAACATTTTTGCATTTATTGCGATCGGGTGCCAATACACCAGTAGAACAGGCGCACCGATAGTTTGGCGGTGTAGTTGCCGACTCGGGCATTGCAAAACATAACTGTTCGCACATACGATCGCCCAATCGAGAACAGGGCGAATCACCGGGCGGTTGGTTTTTTGCATCAAATATCACAATATCCCTCAATGTATCCAAATTTGATTTGAACGACTCGTACGACATGGCTGTACCGGTGCCGCTATTGTTGTTATTGTCTCCGTATTTGTTTCCTCTGTAGATAGTCCGCAGATTTCTGTCCACCCAATAGACCTGATTGCCCAAAATGGACACTCCGTACGGTGTCGGCAAGTTTTTCCAGATATACTGCCGACGACCGCCTGAGTAGGAAACCTTTTGGATGGCATCTTCTCGGGCGTCGACCCAATAGACGTCGTGAGTGGCGATATCGATGGTCAAGTCGCGCGGATTACTGATTCCGGTGACCACAATCGGTGTCCGATTGGTACCGTCGAGCAATGCCTTTTCGATTTTGGGAAACTGTCCGTAATCTATCCAATACAGGTAGCGTTTGATAGGATTGACCGCTATTTCTCGCGGAGCATCGGTAGTAGTCTTGACGAGTACCATACGATTGGAACCGTCCAAATAGCTGACCTCTATGTAGGTTTCGTGCGGAAAGACATTCGTAAAGTACATATTGCCGGCAATCCAGTCGATAGCAATGCCACGGATGCCGTTACTGCCGATTCCGTCGGCAATGATGTGCGTCTTTTCGGTTCCGTCCGGTTTGATCCGATAGATACCGTTTCGTTCGCCCGGATTATACTCAACCCAATAGATGTGACTTTTGACAACATTGACATCGATATGCAATATATTATGTCCGGTACCGGCCAACGGTTGGATGGCTTCGGCGTGATCTTCGAGACTGAAGCCTTGCATTTTGTTCAGCGACGACACGACTGCAAACGACTTGTACGGCTGACAGTTGGTCTCGCCATCAGTTCGGAAGCCAGTACTGCACAGACACTTGCGTTGATTATTGTCGGCCGGAATACACAGCTGCTGACACCCGCCGTTACCATTACGACACGGATGGTTCTCAATACCGGGCCGTTTACTAAAGATCTTGATGTTGGCCAATCCGGGCGTATTCTCTTCGATGGTAATAGCGTTGACACCTTCGGGCAGATTGACCCGAGAAATCTTTTCGTACACCGAATCCAAATAATACAATCGATTGTTATAGACGGACAGTCCCTGTGGTCGGGCAATTCCCGATCCGGCTGTCACTATTGTCCGACGATCTCGGCCTTCGGTGTCCACACTTTCGATAACTCCCGAATAACTTTGACTAAAATACAATCGTTTGTTTGTCAAATCAAACGTAATGGCTTCGACGTGATGTAGCGAATCTCTGACTAGTATAGTAGCATTGGAGCCGTCCATATTGGCCCGGGCCACTTTCTGCGGTACACCTACACCACCTTCGTCCAGCCAATACAGTTTACCCTGTAGCGGATCCAATACCATTGATTTAGGTTTGGCCACACCTTTTTCGGTACCATCGTTGCTGATGACTGTTCGGCGATAGTATTTTTCGCCGTCGGTTTTCACGACACCAATGTTCGACGCTTTTTTGTTACCAATGTATAGATTACGACCGATCCAATCAAATGCTATACAATAGGGTGCGCCGACAATACCGTCCGGCAAGAACTTGGTCTGATTGCCGCCTTTTAGACTGACTTTGAATAGAGTTCCGTTTTCTTTGTCGTCTTCCCTGACTTGAACCCAATAGATAAAGCCTTCCTGTTTGTCGTAATCAAAATCGGCACCATTTTCTACACCAATAACCGGCGTAAAATGTCCGACAGATTTCTCGTTCGGTGTCAGACTCAGATCGACAATCTGCGTACCCTTCATGACCATCAGATACGGTGTTTCAACTGGTATACAACGGCCACCCGATGCTGTTCGGTCTTGTCCATAACCGGGCGGACATTTGCATGTATAGCCTTCGGCTCCGGGCGACAGCAGACACAAATGAGAACACGAAGCTTTGGCACATGGATTGGGTGCTGTCGGCTGCAGTAGCGGATGATTGATATGTATGCCTAACGGTTGACTAACCAGATGCGAGACAACTGTCTGATTGTGACCCCGGTATTTATGACAGGATAGTACACGATTCAGTTGTCTGTCTGTCCAATACAGTGTGTCCTCGAATACGGTCAACGAATGCGGATGCAATAGATAGTGATTATGAGCCAACACCTGTTGTCTACCGGTGCCGTCATAGTTGCAAAAGTCAATATAGTCGAGCTTCGAGTCGGCAAAATACACTCTCCGTGTCGGTATGTCCAGAGTCAGACCGTTTGGCCAATAGATTTTCGTATTGACAATCACTTTGCGTTGGGTGCCGTCCATACCTACCCGTTCGATGCGCGGGTTTTCGCCCCAATCTGTCCAAAACATAATCCGGGCGTCTTCTCGCGGGTCCAAACATATACCGCGCGGTTGACTAATATTTTGCGACAACAATACGATATGATTTTTGCCGTTAATCGTCGACACTTCGATAGTCTTCAGCCGTGAGTCGACCCAATAGAGATTGTTTGCAATCCAATCGACGGCCAATCCTTCGACCAGATCCAGACCACTGCCGACAACAATCTCCGGTTCTGTCGATCCTTTTTTCATCCGATAGATCTTCTTGGAGTGCATATCCGACCAGTAAATAGTTCCCGTCGACATTTCCGATGCAGTGGCCACAACATTCTCTACACGAATCGGTACCCTTTCGAGCGATATCATCGAAATGTTTGCCACAAGAATCGACCGACGATTGGATATCACCAGATAGGCAATCGTCCGGTTAATGGCTTTGCAGTGAGTCTTGTTCTCCAATTGATAGCCGTCTTCGCACAGACATCTGAACGATCCCTTTTCATTGAAACACTTGTGACTACAGCTGCCAACTATAGTACACTCGTCAATGTCGACACAAGTTCTGGTATCGTTGAGCCGTTCACCCATAGGACAGGTACACAGCGGACCAAATGGTGTTTGGGTACAGTTATGGGTGCACTGGTTGTTCGTACAAGTCTGCAGATCGCATGCCGGCCCCTCATCGGCACCGTTCGGACAGTCCAGCTGTCCGTCGCATATCTTTTTAACGGGAATACATCGGTCGGTAATATTCGGACATCTCCACTGACCGCTGGGACAGTCGTAATGAGTCGGACCGCACGCGTGTCGTTGGTCTTCGTCGGAATTGTCGCCGCAATCGTCGTTTCCGTCGCAGATCCATGACTTGAAAATACAACGGGAATTATTGCACTTATAGTGATTGGACGGACACTCAATTTCGCCGCAAGTGGACGGCTCGTCGCTGCTGTCCTCGCAATCGGGATTTCCATCACTGAAATTGGTAATCAATATTTTAAAAAAATAATGTCTAAATTATTATCGGATCAAACAACTACATACCAATACCACGACTTGGGTATACATATACGTGAGGTCTGACATTGAAATTGTTTATCGACATCGCATTGATTGGCCAGTAGTGATGGACAACCTTTTTCGTCGGAACCATCGGAACAGTCGCTAACACCGTCGCAGTGATAGCTTTCGTGTATACATTGTTTGAGATTTGCGCACTGGAACTGACTCGCGGAACAGGCTATCGGTGGACAGTTATGTTCATCTGCCTGATCGAAACAATCGTTATCTCCATCTATTCAAAAAATCCAATAATAATAATTAATTAATTAATTGGATTTTAAAACTAATAATTAATTTATATGTCTATTCTAGTCTATAGTATTTATTTATATTTCTTAATCGTAAAATTAAAAATAAATAAATATTTGTATAATTAATTTTGTGCTCAAATATAAATTTTTATGCAAATTATATAAATTTCTATTATTGATAATATTTTTTTTTTGTTTTATTTATTTTTTATTATTTATTTTTTATTATTTATTTTTTTCGGGTAATTTTCACTCTAATCATTTAAATATTTTTATTCATAGATAAAATATTTTGTTGTTGTTGTTATATAATATTATAAATTGAAAAAATTTTAATAACAATAAAAAATAACTGTTGCCATATGTATTGATTATTTTTATTATCATTATTATAATGAAATAGTAATTTTTCATATATTTTGCCCTTCAATTATTGATTGGCTATTAAATATATATATATATTATTTTAGTTATATAAATATAAATTTTTATTAACATTGAAGATATTACTGCAATGTTAGTAATAGAGGAAAAATTTTATAAATAAATATTTTATTTTCTCATCTATTCATTAATTTTAAAAAACGAACTTGATCACGCAAAATTAATCAGCAATGTACAAAAAAAATAATTATTATTTGATAATATTATTTATAATAATAATAATAATAATAATATAAAAATTTTATTTTGCTGTACACGTATATTGGATTAATACGTGAGAATGAGGTTAACTAACAGTAAACTCAACACACAATTTGAATGTTATATAAAAATAGTTATATATATATACTGTATATAATATAAATTACTTTTAGTATTATATATGAGATAGTAGTATATTACAAGAAAATATTGCCTAAATTTTTAATGTTACTAATTTTATTTTATCAATCGATTATATGTAAGTGTATGTATGTATGTATAGTATAGTATCTGTGTGTGTATTTTCTTATAAATAAAAAGGGTCACAAAAAATTCAAGTATTTTTTTTATTAATAATATCATATATATATAGTATATGTTTTTAATGTGCTATAAATGATTAGATCGAAAGATCTGTTATTTTATAGTATGGTATATATATATATATGTTATATAATATTATATATATATTCTGATAATTATATTGTGGAGAGAAAAATAAAGACAAATTCAGAATAAATGATAATTTCAAAGACGAGTTTTCAATCTCTCTCTCTCTCTCTCTCTCTCTCTCTCTCTCTCGATAGTACTATAAATAAAAATCATTACACGCTTATTAAAGTAAGTATTATTTATTTTTTTTTAAAAATAATATTTAAAATAAAAAAAAATTGAGTACAAACTCCAAATTACATGAACCTATTATTTTGTCAATAAAAATTGGTTCAGTTTTTTTCAATGCATTTTTCTCTCTCTCTCTCTCTCTCTCTCTCTCTCTCTCCACAGATAAAACTCATTTGAATCTCTTAAATAATACTATTACTACTTATAATAATAATACTACTAATAATACAACTATTTATTATAATAATATGCAAATACCTGTTATATACAGTGAATAATAATAAAAATATTTTTTTCTCTCTCAATGTACTGTATATATACTGTATATATATATATATATATATATATGTAAGTGTTTTGTGCAAATTACTAATTTATTTAATTTATGTTTAGGGAAAAAAATTCAATGGCATTATAACTATATATATATATAATATTATAAAAATGTTATCTAATGTTTTTGGTCAAGGTTATCGTATGCATTCAATTTATAATATTTATTTATTATTTTTTGATTTGTATTTATTTTTACATACATTTTTTGTGTATATTTAAATATTTGAAAATTAAATATAAATTAATTCACGACAACCATCAATTTTTTTTTATAAATTTTATTTTTATTATTATTAATATTGCATGCAATTTTTTTGTTGTTCAGTTTAATCAAACAAATTTTTGTAATTAAATTGTTAATTATTATTTAAAATGCAATATTATTAAATTACTACTATTTTTTTATAATTTCTAATAAAATATGTATTTATGCATTTATACAGTATATTTATATACTGTAGTTATACTTTAATGTTACTAAAATTAAGTCTCCGAAATAAATATGTAATTTTTTTATTATTATAAATAATTAATTATCATTGAAATAAACATAAAGTTATGTTAAGCTATTTATATATATATATAAATAAATTAGTAAATTAATAGCTAAATCATTGGCATAAAAGAGTTGCAATAATAATATAACGGTTGCTTTGAGAGAGAGAAAAAAAAATTGACAATTTATTATAATATTATATGTTTTTATGTTTATACCAGAAATGATAGAAAAAAACGATATGACAAATGAAAATATAAATAAATAAATGTTTTTTTTATTCACTACTAAATAAAATGATATCATTGAGACTAATGTGTATATACACACTGTGTGTGTGTACATAATTGAGAGGTACATATAATATGTATTTATTTACCTGTAGTTGGGGTCAAAAACATCTACTATTTGCGAGACACTGACATTTGATTTTTTATGTGTGTATGTATGTATAGTATGTGTTTAATAATAATGAAAATAATAATACCGTAATAATAATAATAAGTTAAAAGGCAATTTATTTGTCACATATGAAAATTAATTTCTATTATTATTATTATTATTATTATTATTATTATTATAAGCTAYATATATATATATATATATATATATATTGTCTCGTTGTAGTAATACAATAATAATAATAGTAATAATAATGAAAAAAATCAATTGTATAAATTTATTTATTTAAAAATGCATATGAGATTATTCAGCTGAATAAATATTTAAGACATTTAAACATAAACTATTACTACAGTATTATTATTATACGGTATATATATTTTTTTGTTTTGTTTCAAGAAAATGATAATAATAATAATAAACCTAAAAATAAAATTACAATACAATAAAATAAACTAAAATAAAACAAAAAAAAAATCAAATGCCATTACTCTGTTGCTAATGTTTTTTTTGGGGTAAAAAAATTTCATGAATTTTAATGACTGATAATATTATAATGTACAACTATATTGTAATACTAGTGAAAAAAATATGTTTTTTAAAAAAAGACAAACACATATATAATAACATTATTATTATTATTATATTTATATATCATATACATTATACTGTATATATATATATAATTTATATTTAGTATTAAACAAATATTATTAAAACACTTTTATTTTTTGTTGTGTTAAGCAATGAATTTTATTAGCACTTGAATTGATTCCAGGAATTGTCAAAAAGTATTTTTCAAAATGATTTATATTATTGTTTAATAACAATAAATACATAATAACTACTACTATAGAAAAAAAACTGTTATATTTGGGAAATTTTTTCCTCAAATATTAATAATAAATTAATAATAATAATATATATATAAATTATAATTACTTTATAATAAAGCGTCATAATAACTTGGAAATGTAATTATACAGTAATAATTTATAAGCAAAAAAAAAATAAAATTGATTTTAAGTACAAATTATTGGTACTTAAGAAAAATAATAATAATAATAATAATCTACGTTAACATTAATTCATATCAAATAATATATTTATTATTATTAACTAAATAACTTATTTAAACCGTGATTGTATTTAATGATAATAAAATAATTTAACTATAATTTATATATATATATATACACACAGTATCTACTTATACAAAAAAAACATTATGCGATATATGATATAAAAGTTATATATAGTTATATATCACATATATATACTGTATATACTTTATAAACTTATAAACAGATTAATCATATAAATTATAGTCTTAATTATATTTATATCAATATAAAAATACTGTACTCAACTAAACTATATATATATATATAAAAAACAATAAACAGATGACTCGTGAGATTGTAAAACACGAAACTTAGATCTGTTTGTTTGTATAATAACTATTAACTCACAGATAGATATATATAAAGAGAGAAAAAAACTAATTCAATGATCTCTTCAAATGATATTCAATACTAGGTTTAATGAAAAAAAACTAAATAAAAAAAATTATTTTCTAATAATAATAATACCGTAAATAAAAATCTAACACAACATTGTGTTTCGATTGTATGGCAATAATTGTGTGATTGTCTTATAGAGTTAGTTATCTCATAATAACCGGAACATAAATATGTCACTTAATTTAATTGTCTTTTTTTATGATAAATAAATTTATAAAAAAAATGTCACTTTAATTGATAGTATATATACTGTACAACATTAATAATATCTCACACAACAATCAATAATAATAGACTAAAATCGCAGGGAATAATACACACACACACACACACACACACACAAAACCCGACACCAAAAACAAACAATAATAATAATGATAACAAACTTACCGCAAACCCAACTCTGTGGTATACAGTGACCACTTCCGGGACAAGTAAACTGATAGTAGGCGCAGGTCTTTTCGTGACACGAGTCGCCCTCATCGCTGCCGTCGCCGCAATCGTTTTCCGAGTCACACTTCCAGGACAGCGGTATACAGCGGCCGTTTTCGCAGGAAAACTCATTGGCCTCGCAGGTCACGTTCACGCAACCCGTTTCATCCGAATAATCACCGCAATCGTTGTCCGAATCGCACTTAAACCCGATCGGTACACAGCGGCCACTCGAACACTTAAACTCACGGGCACTACAGGTCGGTTGTGTACAGTTTTGCTTTTCATCGGAGTTGTCCAAACAGTCGTCGTCGCCGTCGCAGACCCATGTTTTCGGTATACATCGTTGATTATCGCAGGTAAAGTCCCAGGAATTGGGACACGACTGAACTGGCGGTTCTTTTTCCGGATCAGACATACAGGTGCGCTTGTCGTCCGACAGTTTTTCACCGTACGGACAGCCGCACTGTGCAATCAAACCCGAACTTTGGGTGTCGTTTTGCGGTATTGGAAAACAAAACTTTTGACAATTACCGTTGTCGTACAGACACGGATGTCGATTGTCTACTCGTTGGGCAGCCTTACTGAACACTCGGATACCGTATAGACGACTGCCCTCTTCAACAGTGGTCACAATCTTTTCGTTAGTTCCGTTTTCTTTGTTCATCCGGAGGATGGCATCCAATCGCCAATCGGTAACGTAAAGCCATTCGGCGTGAATGACCAACGAGAAGGGATGTTTAATACGGGGTGAGTTGATTGTCTTGACGTCACTGCCGTCAAGATTTGCGTGTTGGATGTGGTCGAGTAGGGCATCGCACCAGTATAGACGATCCGATGCGTAGTCGATGCTCAGGCCGTTTGGCCAGCCCAGTAGGACACCGCGAAAGATCATTACATTGGTACCGTCCAGATAGGCACGGCTGATATTGGCCGGTCGGTCCCATTCCGAGTAGAATACGTAACCTTTGTTGGGATGGACAACAATAGCACGTGGTCGCTTCAGATTCTTGAGCAACACTCGCCGATAGGTCGAGTTGGACACATTGATCACATTTAGGGTGCCTTTTCGACTGTCAATATAGTAGAGATTGTTGGACACCCAGTCGTGGGCCAGTCCCTCAACGCCCTCGTTTTGCGAGGCTAATACACTTTCTTTACCGGTGCCGTCAACTTTGATCTTATAGATTACATCCAGTATGACATCCGAATAGAAGATATAGTTGTTTCGGGCATTAAAATCAAGTCCAACAAAACGTGCCGATCGGCTGACCACCGGTACGATGGCATCGTTAAAGCCGGGCGATTGTTGATCGAGTAGTATTCCTCTGACAAACTTTTGTTGCGAATACATTAGAAATTCTTCGACACGGACACAGGTTTTCTGATTCGGCGCCAATTGGTAGCCAATATTACAGGTACATCGGTAGCCGAGTGCGTAGGAACTACCGTCGCCGTTACGGGTGATGACACACATATGTTGACAGCCGCCGTTGTTTGCACCGCACGGATTAGGAACTATCGGTTGACGTAACGAATGAAACGATTTGATAGCACGCGGCTCTTTGGCCAGTCGTCTTTCACGGTAAATGGTTTCAACATTCGAGTCGTTCGACTTATACATATTAATCTTGAGCACACCCTGTCGGGTACTGTCTGTCCAGTAGACATTGTTTTCGAAAACAGTCAGCCGTATGGGTGCCGGTACTTTGGTACTGCCTCTGATGATGGCGTGTCTGTTTTGTCCTTCGTAGTCAACCGATACAATCTGATCCAATTGTGAATCACACCACAGAACACGTTCGCTAACATAATCCAAGGTAAGACCCGATGCTTTATAAATATAATTCGAGACAATTGTCTTTCGCAGTGTGCCGTCCATCAGTGCCCGATCAATGTTGTCGGTATCGGTAAAAAACATCAGACCTTTGGTCGGATCCAGTGCTATATCCAGTGGTGCTGTGAGATTCTGACTGATGACAATCGTATGTCGGCTGCCATCCATTTCCATCAGATCTATTTTCTGATTATGAGTATCGCAAATGTATATCTTGTTGCTGATCCAATCGATGGCCAACGATATCGGATTCCACTGGAACGGCACAGTTATGTCTTTGATAGTTCTCGGTTGTCGCCAATTATCCAAATGCATTGTATAGATCTTTCTAGTTTCGACATCCGACCAGAATAACAGATTTTTCTGATAATGATAGTCAATACCGCTGACAGCTGTCGTATTGGTTATGGTATCCAATGTGGTGGCACCGTTAGCATCGATTCGATAGATAGCACTGTGATGGCCGAAAATCAGCCGCATATCCGAACTATTATCTGCTTTGCAATGCCGGGGCGGTACCAGTGTATAGCCGGGTTCACAACTACACCGATAGTTGCCGGGCGTATTGATACAGATTTGGTCGCAATAGCCCCACTCTTTGCATTCGTCCAGATCTACACAACTGCGCTGATCTTTCTGATTGATGGTCATACCGTCTCGGCAATAGCAGGTACCGCCGTCCAGCGATGCCCGACACTTGTACTCACAGGATAGAGATTCGCATAGTTTTGAGGCTAATTGTGTGACAAACAAACCAATTTTAATTAATTAATTTTTTTTTTTAAAAAAAACATAATTATCGGGTGCGACAACACATACAACAGGCCTCCTTTTCGTCGGCACCGTCCTTACAGTCCTGCTTTCCATCGCAGAGCTCCTCCTTATTGATACATTGTTTTTCTGTTGGACACAAAAACTTTGTGTCGGGACAGGAGATCATAGCTTTTGTTGTTGTTGGTGGTGTCAAACAAATCAAACAAATTAGTAAAATATAATAATATTTATGAGAAAAAAGCAAAAATATAAATTATTACTGCAATTGCTTTCATCTGAACTGTCCGTACAATCGGAATGTCCATCACATCTCCATCTCTGTGATGAAATAAAAGTTTGTTAATTACCGGTAAAAGTTTTTCAATGACAACCCCCGGTTGGTTAGTAGTGGTGGTGGACATACATACCTGCGGGATGCAGATGGCATTTGAACACCTGAACTGGCCATCGTGACATGGAGGAAAGTCACAATCCTGTTCATCTGAATTGTCACCGCAATCGTTCCAGTGGTCACACTTTTTGGTCTCATCTATACACTTGTTGGCGCTTATACAGTAAAACTCATTCAGCTGACAGGTGGTAGTGCCGTCTAGACATTTGATGGTGGTGTTGGTGGTTGGGATGGGATCAAAGTGCAAAAGAGTGTTTGTGTGTGAGTGGAAGTAATTTAATATCAAATATTTAAAATAGAGATATGAAAATATTTTTATGATATTATGATAAGGTGTTTGTATTGAATAGGTATATAAACATACAGTATATATATATAATAAAAACACTGACAACTAATTATAGATACAGTATATGTAATAAATATTATAATAACTAATAATATATATATTTAAAATTTATATATAGACTATGATACATCAAAAAATTATCATTATTATTATTATTATCATTATTATTATACTAACTAATCATTTCTACCTATACATTTAGTAGGAAACTAATATATAAAACAAATAAACATTATTAAACATAACTTATAAATAACTAAATAAAAATTAATTAATTTAATTTAATAAAAAAAATAACAGTATATATATATTATATGTATATATATATATATTAATAAACACATACTTGTGATTGCGGTAGTATTGATGGTGATAGTTGTCATCATCGTCGTCGTCGACGATGTCGTCGATGACAATGTGTAAATTGGAGGTAATAGACTGAGAAGTGGTAACACCACCACCAACAAGACATACATCCATGTTCTCGTTGTTGTTGTTATAGTAGTTGTCAATTGATCCAATAATTGTCTTATTGATATCATGTTGTTGTTGTTGGTCTGACACACACACAGTGGTAGACACACACATATAAATTTAGTCAAATCATATATAAATATATCTATATATATATATATATATCTAATAAATATAATACACTGAAAATTCAACAGTCAAAATAATAAAAACAATTTTTTTTTAAAGTTAATTAATCACATTAAATATAAATATTATATATATATATAGAGTATTTTTATTATTTAATATTTATTTTTTATTTATATATATATAAAAAGATTGCAACGATGGGGACGGACTGATGTACGTGGCGTACGCTTCTCATACATATATATATATATATATATAATGAACTATAAGATAACAATACACAGACACACACACACACACACACACACTAAAAATAAGTCAACATTATTTTATATATCTCATATAAACTCTCTGGTGTGTGCGAGAGAGGTACGGTAGGTAATATGATAAAAATACAGGTGCTTATATATGTATGTACAAACACACTGTAGTACAGTCCACTCCACACACTCACTGAATATACATGTATTTTTGAAGAGGTGGCTAAACAGGTATTCCAGTGGGTAAGGTGTGTGTATGTATGTATGTGTGAGAGAGTCACCAGCAGTTGGTTTGTTGGTGTTGGTGGTGGTGCTGGTTGTCTGCCATCTGATGGTATGGTCTCTACCAGAGCCCCTCCTGACTAAACCAAACAAGACATCTGATCACAAAATTAAATTTGTTGATACATTATATAATATATACGACGTTATTATATATATATTAATCATAGATATATTGTATTACATAATTTTAGTGCATAATTAAAGCAATTAAAAAAAACAAGTGTATATAAAAAGTAAAACACACAAATTTTTTCAACTGATATTTCAAACTTTATTTTTTATATATATTATATATATTTTTACTGTAAGTAAGGTATTTGTAATATTATATTACAATATTATGTTATGTTAGGGATATGCAATAATAATTATTATTATCAATAGGAGTAATATAATCTGTTTCTCTCTCTTTCTCTCAAAACAAACTATAAAATTTTGTTTTACAATTTATTTCAACAAAAATTCAATGAAATTTATAGTAACAATAGTTTTATTACTGGATTATAGACAATAATAATTCAACTAAATTACACAATAATTAAACTAAAAATGATTATTATTATTTAAAAAAAAAATGTAATATAAATAAATTTCTAATTAAACCCTATATAATAATTAGTGTATAACTGTTTTTTTTATATATAAATAATTTCTAATATAATCAATATATTAATCATCAATCAATTGAATATAATAATAAAACGTGTTGTATGTGACAAAAAGTTTAAAAAATTTTTTTATATATAAATATTGGCCAAAATTTTGTTTGTTATACATATAAAAATTTCAATAAAAAATTTACATACTATTAATATAAGAAAATTGTATAAACAGATTATTTTTTCCAATCAATAATTTTTGATAATAAAACTATTATAAATTAGGCTAATATTTTAGGGTTTAATATATTGTTGATATATATATTATCACATTAATAATAATAATTATAAATAACAATTCAGCAAAAAATTTTCTGCTGACAATATCGATTATATAATAATTATTTAAAAAAAACATTGGTTTTTTAAAAACAAAAAATTATACACTAAATTAAATCAAATTTATGTAAGGGATTAAACATTTAAATTGCATAATAATAAAAAAAAAGTGGGTGTGGTTTGGTGTAACTTAAATAAGATTTAGGTGGATATCAATTAATATTAAAAAAATAATAATAATAATCAAATGACTCAAAACAAAATGTTTATCAAATATCAAGAATCCCATAAAATTAAATATATATATATATACTGTATATATATATATAAATAATTCTGTTATCATTATTTATACGACGAGATTAAATTTGTAATTATCATTAAAAAAAATAATTAAACGATAATAATAATAGTTATAATAATAATAATATGATTAATAAACAGTTAATATATAATCATTTAGTGACTGTCATTAATAAATCTGTCATTTTTTTTTCAGTCTACACCACTTCGTACTCCTTTCTAATACTACGGCTCAGAGAACAGGCAAATAAGATACCAATCAGCTGAATGATGGCCACAGCGATGGCAATGCCGCCCAAATAGCCAACTGATCCGTGAATATCGTCTTTCAGTGCTTCGATACAGCCTTTAGGAAAAAACATACACAAAATAATTAAATACTAATCAACAACAACAACAACAACAACAACAACAACAACAAATCATTGATTTGATTCAAACTAATTGTCCAAAAAAAATTTTTTTAAATACCTCTTTCGTAGGCATTTTTAACGGGACAGTCATCACCAACAAGTTTATCGTGTGAACAGCAAGAGTCGGGTACATTAACTCCTGAGCTATATCTAGGATTTTCCGTCCAATCGCTAGCATTATTAGCGCCGCAACACTTGAAACTGTGCTGAATATCGTCCAAAGCAGCGGTAATCGGTTCATCGATGGTTTGATTGTACTTTTTGATGGCCTCATTGATTCCAGTCTTAGCCAAATCATCGATCTATTATCAACAAAACAAACCAATGGATTCAATCAGATTCAGACAAACAAAACTACTAATAATATTACGGTAATAATAATAATACCTTATTTCTGAAGGCAAAGATCAGTCCGGCGCCGATCAACTCAATCAATAAGATTACTAATATGATTGCACTGAACTGTTGTGGTAGTGGTGGTGGTGACAGCGGTGGTTACACACAAAAAACAAAGACAATTAGTTTTTAAAAGATTAATATTAAAAAAAAAACAATTTCGTTAACATACGGTGGTCAGCATACAGCTGTTCTCTTTGATGGCACCGCAACAGCCGAGAAAGGCCAACACAAATATGGCAAACCCGACAATAATCAGAGCAATGGCCACATTGTTCGGTGCATCGATTATCACCTCGAAGTGATGGCTGCCAAACTTGGTCAGTGTACTGAAGCCGCCGTACAATAACAGTATGCCGAAGATCTGTAATTATCAATAATAATAGTAATAATTAGTAATACTGATGATGAAGACATCGATGACTACGACGACGTTTTGGTTCAACCATTTGTATCACACAAATGGCTGATCTGTCGTATTGTTAGACAAGAGAGAGAGAGAGAGAGAGTAAGTGATAGACAATATACTGACCACAAACACCAAATTGAATGCAAACAATAGATATTTAACGCAAGACATGCCTCCGGACACCATCTTTATGTGATAATTGTGGTAACAATTGATTGATAATAATAATAAATATTTTGATTAAATCACTTAAAATATATCCCAAATGTGCGTTCAGTTACTAACAGTTTGTTTCAGTATTAATATATAACAAAATGAATCACTAGTTTTGATGTTGTGATTGACTCTCTTTTTATTAATAATACAATATATTGCATACAAATAGTGAAACAAACAAACAAAAAACGATTGCCTTTTAGTTCAATACTATAGTAGTTGTCACTCTCCCAGTACTGTACAGTACTATACAGTAGTTTATACAGTGTATGTGTGTATTGAATATGTATATGACATTCAATTTCACAATAACTCAATGTTGAGCCTTACGGACACTATGTTTAGCTCATATAGACTCAGTCACTCACTTACTCAACATACAACACTGTGTATGTATGTGTGTGTTTATGCATGTATGTGTGTGTATGCATGTATATGAGTGTGTATGTATATGTGTGTGTATGTATATATATATATATATATGTGTGTGTGTGTGTGTATGTGTATATGTGTGTGTATGTGTATATGTGTGTGTATGTGTATATGTGTGTGTATGTGTATATGTGTGTGTATGTGTATATGTGTGTGTATGTTTGTATGTGTATGTATGTATGTGTATGTTGTTATGACTATGCTTTATTAGTCAGTGTATATGTGATATTATGATAACTCTATGTATTTATATTATACTTATATTATTATTAGCCAATCCCTATACGACATTATTAAAATAAATACCACTATATATTATCATCAAATGTTTACAACTATTTTTATACATTAAATAAATTATATTAAAGTAAACTTTTTAATAATTATAAATTTATATTTGCATAGTTGAACAGTTTTTAATGATTATTTTATTTTAACTTTTTGTCTATTTTTGTTTAGTTAGTTATTATAAAGTATTATTATTAGGATAATTATAAGCAATATTAAGTTTATTTGCCTTTGAAAAAAATAATACCAATGTATTTACTCTATTGTCTGATAGCAATATACTGTACTGTAATGATATACAGGTATTGCCTTACAATTGAATAACTTTTTTTTGTTTGTTTTTGTTTTATATAATATTTGTCATTTGACTAAAAACAAAAAGTAAAATAACTATTTAAAAAAACTATTGATTCATTGCATTAATTTTTATTATATTTGTATTATATCACATGTACTGTAAGTGTATTAATATATAGTATTTGTATGCATAACAAAATTACACGCAATGTATAGGTAATTAAATAAAAGTTTTTAAAATGGTATATAATTATTATTATTATAAAATAAAAACTACCTAGATGACAATTGAAATTTATTTTGATCAAAAAATACGCTTGCACATTTTTTTGTTGTAAAAAATATTGCAATATTTATTTAATTATGTATATATATATATATTTGAAACAATATTTATAATAAAAAAAAATATTATTTGTTTTTAAAAACAATTTATTTTGTTATCTAATTGTGACTAACTTTACTATTATTATATAAATTGCGAAATTATTATTGAAATTAATTATATATATACTATGTATTTGGATAATATAAGTAAACACTAGTTTATCATAAATGATTAAATTTAATAAATAATTATAAATAAAATATTACAAACTATGTCACCATTCATATCATATATAAATTTATATTATAATAAACTAAATATATATTATTAATATTAATATTCAACTTAAAGTAAATATTTTTGTTAGTAATTCAATCTAAATAAAATCAATTTGCCAATAAAAATATTATATTTTTAAAAAAAAATTATAATTAAAAATTACAATGATTAATATGTAAACTATTTAAACAGATTAAATATACGCAGATCCACGCGTTACATATATACGGTATATATTTACCAGTAATTTAAAAAAATCAATTTTCAAAAATATAATTTTACTTTAAACATAATTTTAACATTTCTAACTAAACATAAGCATTAGTAAAAATAAAAATCTTGTTTCTAAAAAATAAATAAAATAAAATAATAAAAAAAAGTAAATAAATTAACTAATAATAAAAAAAATATTATTAGTTAATTGAACCTTGTTGAAATTATATCATCATATTATAATTTAGTATAACATTACTATTTTTTTTTATTACTTATATATATTTTCTATGAATTGAGAGTCAATTTATTTGGAAAAGTGGAAAATTTTTGCACAATTTTTTTTATTACTATTTAGTGTTTAAATATAATATAATAAATAAAGTTTGGTTTATCCCATAAACAACACGTGACTATTGGAGCGGTTTGGTTACAAATTGCCTATTGGTTGGCGGCATAACTCTAGTGACTATAGACTCTAGTGTTTAGTTAGAAAAAACGTAAACAAAATGTTTTTCAAATAATAAGTTTTTTTTCATCGTTTAATTAAATCAATTTAAAAAAAAGTCTTATTATTATTATTTGTATTATTTTTTTAGCTGATCCCAGAAGAAAATCTACTATTTATATAGCGATGGCCACTAACGGTACTGACATCACTCATGTAACCATTGATGACGATGAGGACGAGGACGACCAAGAAGTCAAGTTAACGGCCGACGAGTGCCAGAAATTGGTCGAAGAGTTTGTGGCGCTGACACAGACTGACGAAGCGTTGGCACAGTTTTATCTACAGGACAGACAATGGGATGTCAATCGATCGGTCAACGATTATTTGGATCAATTGGCCACAGCTAGTGGTAGTGGTAGTACTGGTGACCAAAACAATAGCCGCAAACGTCATGCGATTGCCGATGAAGTTGTTGTCAGCAGCGATGATAACGACGTCGACAACGATAACAGCAATGATTGTGATATAGTCTTTGACACCAAAAAGTGAGTTATTATTATTTGATTGTCAGTTACGATGATCTCATAATTTGATCTCTTAAATGACAACA
Source organism: Oppia nitens (assembly GCF_028296485.1). Taxonomy (NCBI): domain Eukaryota; kingdom Metazoa; phylum Arthropoda; class Arachnida; order Sarcoptiformes; family Oppiidae; genus Oppia; species Oppia nitens. The sequence continues at coordinate 236,703 of NW_026533208.1, forward strand.
ACAACCAAAATCAAGTACCAAAACATTGAAAACTAGCGATAAGTCTACCGAAGAAGAAGAAAACCAAGAAGTGGTAACCGATATCAAAGATCTTCGATTTATTTGCTGGAATATCGACGGAATCGATGAGAAGAATCTGCGGCTCAGAACGGAAGCCGTCTGTAAATTCATACGAAATGAAAAAGCATTTATTGTATTCTTGCAAGAAGTGAATCAAACGGCTGAATCCATTTTACGCCAACAACTACCCGATTATGAACTACTAACCGGTGACAGTCAGATTGTCGACTACTATACGGCAACATTGATTCACAAGAAGTCAATCAAATTAGATACCAATGAAATCATACCATTCCATGACTCGATGATGGGTCGCAATCTACTGAAGACAAAAGTTTGTCATTTTGTTGTTGTCGTTGTTGTTGTTGTTTGTCTTGTAATATCAAAGCTTTGATATTTTTTTAATGGTATAGATCTCTATTGGCAACAAATCTGTCTATCTATTGAACACACATCTGGAAAGTACTAAAGACTTTGCCGACATTCGTGTCCAACAATTGCGAAGAGTATTCAAACTGATGACCGAATTAGACCAACAATCGACAGTCATTTTTGGCGGTGATCTCAATCTCAGAGACAATGAAGTAATAATAATAATAATACTGTCGATCAAAATCTTTATATCTTTAAAATCTGAATTAATAATTGTAATTATTGCTTGAAAAACAGGTAGCAAAATGTGGTATTCCTCACAAAGTATACGACGTCTGGATTAAGACCGGCGCCCGCAAAGAACTGGAGTACACATGGGATATGACCCGAAACGACAACTTGCAGTTCATGGGCGCCAAATACAAGCCGCGACTTCGGTTCGACAGAATATATGTGAGACCATCGACGGTGGCAGCGGCGGCACCCGAAGTCGAGGCCATCCGTTTTGGTCTCATTGGTTTAGAACGGCTCAAACCGCACGTATGCTTTCCCAGTGATCACTGGGGACTTACTGTTCACTTCAAAATCAAATAGTTTGATCTCATTTAATATATATATACAGTAAAATCAAAAACATTTGTATAAATTGTTTGTTTTTTTTAAAAAACCGGTGTTTTATTGATTATATATCGGTATGAAAATAATGTACAGTATATTAACGATACAATGTTTTTTTTATAAATGTGTGCAAATAAATTGTTTTACTTTTTTATATATACTGTATATACATATAAAACATTATTATTTTGTTATTTAGAGAATGTTATACAAAAAAAAATTAAATATTTAATTAAAATATAAGATAATTAGTAAACAAACCAAATAATTGATAGCAATTAGTTTGATATCCGAGTTTTTGGTCCCATTTTTTCGTTGTTGTCTATCCTTCGGACCAAACTCTTTGCTCCTCTTATCCCAATCGCAGCAATGCTTTTCAAGTGATGTTAATCTACAGCAAAATCTCATAGTCTTGGACTCGAAAAGTCGCGGACAATCAAACACTTCGGTAACATTTTCGTTACCATTGATGGTGACTGTGGTCTGACATGTCTCTCCATTCACGGCTATACCAAAATAATTGGATTCACATTTAATTGGATCAATTGTGTGATCAATCAATTATATCAATATATATATATATATATATATTATAAGGGCACATTAAATTGTATTAAATTGTAAACTTACCATTGAATAATGCGATAATTAAAGTAAGCAATAGTAGAAAAATTCTGTCATTCATAACTACTACTACTAATGTCGATGAAATATATCGGATGTGATCTTCAATTGGGTGACACCAACAGGTTTTTGAAATGTTTTTTTTTTTAAATGATAAAACGTTTAAATTATCAGCGATTGAATATCAAATAACAATAAAAAGCTATCAATGATTCATCGCTGATTGAAAAAATACTACTAAATATTATATAGTATAATATATTGAATAATATGATATGATAAACAATGTGTAACCAAAAATAATTATTGCATATACAGTACAAATGCAATTTTATGGTATGCAATACATTGAATTGTTTTATTTATTTTTTATACCAGTATACAAAAGTTTGGTTATTACAAACATTATTATTATTATTATTATTATTATTCAAAATTACTAATAAATCATATAAATTTTTTAACTATTGTTAAAACTAATTCAACAAATAAATGTATATTTTGTTGATAAAAAATAATAATTGAAGATTTTGTACATATATTGAATTACTTATACCTCACTATTGTTAGTATAGTTATATTTCATGATTACTTCAAATTTTGTTAGACACCCATTGTATATGCAATACATTAATATTATGTAATTTTCAAATATACTAATAGTTAATTTTAATGCATTACTATTATATATTATTGTTGTCTGATTAGTTTGGATAGTATTTATTTTTTTATTTAAAGTTATTTTATTTTAATTATTTATAAATTTTTAATATTTTTTTATTAGTTAAATCCTATTGAATCGAAAAGGCAATTAATAATTACAAACTAATAAACTAAAAATAAAATACTAACATATTAATGATATTTACTGGAAAAAAAAGTTTAAAAACATTTTATAAACAAATTTATTAATAGAGCATTTATTTCACATATAACTTATATTTTTTTAATGATTAAAGATATTAGACTAAATAATTAGATATATATATATATATAAGCAATTGATTGGAAAACTAATAATTAAAAGCAAAAGTTTTATTCACATAAACACATATAACAACATATATTAACAAAATATTAGCACATATTTCGCATATAACTGTAAAATAATAGTTGAATTACATTTTTATTGTGTATTATTTGTGTTCAATCTAAAAAAAATAGTATTTTATATCAATGCAACTTTATTTGTTAATTTTTGTAGATTAATAGCATAATAATATTTATGATTTATTTTCAACAATTTCCTAATGTCTACTAAAATATACAATAAGAGTAAAAGCATTATTTAGATTAATTAATAATTTATACCAACATTTTATGGCTATTATAAATTTTTTTTATATTATGCATTTTTTTAAGTTTAAATAAAAAAACTATAAAATATTGTTTTATCATTAATTATATAATATATAAAAACACAAAATTACTTTTAATTGATTTTGCCTAAATATAATCACATATTTACTTTTCAAAGCAATTATAAGCACTTATTTTTTTAAAAAAAAATTAATCAAATATAATCATATATTTTCATGTTTTAAAGCAAATTTATCATTGAATCGAAAACCACCAGAATTTTAGTCACATATATATCTAAAGTTACTATTTTATTATTATTAATAATTAAAAACATTATTTATTGACACTTATAAGCGTTTTTTCATTTATTTTCAAATATAATGACATCATTATATATATTTCCAAAGTTATAATTTTTTAGCTAAAATTTATATAAAAGTTTTGAAACAATTTGATAAACATTTTACCAAAAAAAAAATTTCAAATAATATAAATAATTAGGCAATAAATTTTAGTAAAAGTTGATCAAACTTATCATTGTCAATTTGTTTGATAAATGTAACCAATGGCCAGTCGGGCGATTCAAATCTAAAACCCGATCGCTTATCCAAAACCAACTGTCCTCTCGATAATTGACCGTTTAATTCAATAGTTGTCCGATAGCTTTGTTTATCAATAACCAGATCTTTGTAAACAAATGCAATTATGGCTAAAATATCCGGTGATATAATGCCTTTATATATGGGATCTAATATACAGTACAATAATAATAATAATGATAATAATATAAATTATATTAAATATATAAAATGATTAAAATTAATATATAATATATTATTATTAAAATACCTGATTTGTCTCTATTGTAATCCATTTTGTATATAGTTTTAATAAAATTTGATTTTTCTGATCCAATATTTATAATTTTCTCATACATTTCCTATACATACATAATAAATAAATAAATATATATATATATATATATATTGATATATAAAACATCATTAAATATAATAATTATTTTTTTTTGATTTGTTTAATAAATACCCAGGTAATTAATGTATCCATTGAGCATTCAACCGGTACAATAGTAATGGGACAGTTGTTGGCATTAGTTAGCATTATATGACAGGCTTCGGGATCGCAAATAATATTGTATTCCTGTGTAGGGCTCATGTTTGTCAATGCCCTGAAATCGACAGTTCCTCCTAAAAATACAATTCCTTTGAGATTATCATAGAATTGGTTGTCCATCAGATAGGCCAGTCCAATGTTGGTCAACGGTCCCAATGCTATCAATGTTATCTGTTTCCGATACTCGTTGGCCAGTCGTACCAATGCATTGACCGCATGTTCCTTCTCTAATTGAACAACAATGGGTGGCATATCTTTAGTGGCGTCGCCTAAACCATCAGCACCACAATGATCTGCTGGCAAATATTTGCCAATAATAGGTCCATCACAGCCCTTATATATTTTGATACCCTATAGGGTTATATAAGTTATATAATATTAATATATATATATATATATCATATTTGATACTAAAAAATGCCTTTAAAAATAAACTACCGATACCTCTAATAAACCCGAAGCGCGCAAAGTTAGTCCAACATTTTTGACCACATTCTGGCAGCTGGTATTACCGTGCGTACAGGTTATGGCCAGTATGTCGATCATGTTTTGCTGATGACAATATGTGGCCAGCAATATGGCCAGCGAATCGTCTAAACCGCAATCGGTATCTATAATAACCAACTTTTTTGACATTTTTACTGTCAGTTTTGTTTTATTTAGTAGTTTCTTAACAAACAAACAAAAATTGTTGTTTCGAAATGAAATTATTATATATTTTATTAAAAAAATAGCACTAAATTATTACAGTATTTATAATATAATTAAAGCACTTTTACTAATACAATAGTATACTATGTTATACTAATGTATTTATTTTTTTCTATGACTTAATTAATAGATAATTAGATTAAAATTATTATTATTAGTTAAATTTTTTATTTGTTTGAAAATATTTACTGAAATAAAAATGGTCCCACAATATTTTATTGTATATCATATAACAGTATAAATAACATGTAAATTAATACTGTATTGTAAACACATGTATAAACATTAACATATTATATACTACAGTGTATATATATATATCATATACAGTATATATAAATAATCAATATATGTAACGTCATGTAAAAAAACAAAAATCATCTAGTCAAAAAAAATATATAACAAATTTTCAACATTATTTGTTGCTTATATCATCTTAAATGATATGAATTTTTTTTTATATATATCAATATATATAAGAATATTAATTTATATATAATAAATTATAGTTTAGATTTTTGTTTTGTTGTTTAATTATAATAAATATTAGTTAATATCATATTATTATTATTATTATAGTAGTAGTAGTAGTAATAATAAAATACAATTTAAACTTTAAAAAATAAAATGTTACACTATTTGTGTATAAAAAGTAAATATGTGCTAATTTTGCCGGCTTAATTATCATTAATAACTATATTTTAATAATAATAATATAAATAATACATTGGTTATTAAAAATCAAACATTAAAAAAAATTAAAATTAAAAACTAACAACAAAAAAAGTGTCTAGGACACCCGGTATTCCCAGGTGGTCTCCCTCCCAAGTACTAACCGGGCTCGACGCTGCTTAACTTCGGTGATCGAACGAGAACCGGTGCTTTCAGCGTGATATGGCCCTAGACATTAATTTTAGATTAGCTAGATGCTTTTATTATTATTATTATTAATAATGCAATATGTATTATCAAGTAATATAATAAATTTATATATACTTTATATATAATTTATATATACTTTATATATACTATATATATGATATACAGTATATATATATATCATATATTAGGATTATACATGTATACTACAATATCTATTACACATGTACAATTGATTATAATAATAATTATTATTATTACTTGATAATACATATTGCATTATTAATAATAATAATAATAAAAGCATCTAGCTAATCTAACATTAATGTCTAGGGCCATATCACGCTGAAAGCACCGGTTCTCGTTCGATCACCGAAGTTAAGCAGCGTCGAGCCCGGTTAGTACTTGGGAGGGAGACCACCTGGGAATACCGGGTGTCCTAGACACTTTTTTGTTGTTAGTTTTTAATTTTAATTTTTTTTAATGTTTGATTTTTAATAACCAATGTATTATTTATATTATTATTATTAAAATATAGTTATTAATGATAATTAAGCAGGCAAAATTAGTACATATTTGCTTTTTATATACAAACAGTTAAACATATTAGTTAATATTTATAATTAATTAATTAATTAATATATTAAATAATAATAATAATGGGATCAAGATAATGTATTAATTGATTTAAACAGCAAATAACCTGTAGATATAAATATTATTTGGCCGATCGGAAGTATAAAGCCCAGTGATAAAACAGTGTTTTTTCAACGGAAAATACTTTTTTGGGTCCTAAAAAACATTAAGTGATAAAAATAAAAGTGCGGAAACACCTAAAACCTACTCAAATCTAACATAACATAACTGACCCCACATACATAAACATAGTGTAAAAAAACAAACTTTAATATATAGAAATTATTAATCATGCATTAAAGCACGAGAATAAAAATTATAATTATTAACAATTATAAAATAATTATAAAAACATTTTCATAATATAATTATATAATAAATAGCTAACATGTTGTTCGTTCTCAACCTAATCTAAATTTCAATGTTAACCTAATCTATACAGACTGGGGTTACCGAATCAGTGTTTGTCGCGTTACCTAACCTGGTGTTTGATCCGCAACCTTAACCTAATTATAATGGTATTACACAAATGTTAACATAACCTAACCTAATGTATTAGTGTTCGCTCCGTTACCTAACCTGGTGTTTGATCCGCAACCTTAACCTAATTATAATGGTATTACACAAATGTTAACTTAACCTAACCTAATGTATTAGTGTTCGCTCCGTTACCTAACCTCGTGTTCGATCCGCAACCTTAACCTAATTATAATGGTATTACACAAATGTTAACTTAACCTAACCTAATGTATTAGTGTTCGCTCCGTTACCAAACCTGGTGTTCGATCCGTAACCTAACCTTATTTTCAATGGTAACTTAACCTAATCTATATAATATTGGGGGTTTAAAAAAAATTATTCTATCGAATAATTAATATTAAAAATATTAATCTCGCGCTTAGTTCTAAAAATAATGTAGTATTATTAAGTTTTATCAATAGTAATATTCTCGCGCTTACAATAACAATTAGTTAGATTACTGTAATGTTATGCTATGTATGTCAGGTCAGGTATGTTAGGTCAGTTTTGAGTAGGTTTTAGGTGTTTCCGCACTTTTATTTTTATCGGAATATGTTATTTAGGACCAAAACAAGCATTTTCCGTTGAAAAAACACTGTTTTATCACTGGGCTTTAAACTTCCGATTAACCTATTATTTTTTTCTATAATAATTATTTTACAATAATTTGCTGTTTTAGCAAATAATAAATTTATTTGTTTGCAATTAATTATTAATATTTAGCTATAAAAATACTTATGATATCCATGAGTGAAATAATAAAGTTTTATTTATTTATAGTTAAATATCATTTATAAAGTTTATTATTGTTTTTAATTAAATGCATTTAAAATCCTAAATTATTAAAGTATAGATTGTATTTAACAATTGATATTTATATTTATACTAAACATAAATTCTAATATAAGTATCGCTTAATATTTTCTGTATTTAAATTTTAAATCATAAATATTTTGGACTAAAATTTAATTTTATAAATATTGGATTTCAACTTTTAATATATTAAAAAAATAATTATTACGTGAATGAGTTATTATTATGTTATTGTTAGCATAATTAGCATAATAATAATAATAAAATACAAATATATATAATTATAACGTTTTTTTAGACACTTATAAAGTACAGATCACTAGTCAAAAAAAAATTATGGACAGTAAGTGTCAATTAGTTAGTGCCACAAGTGATACCCGACTCGTCAACACTAGACAGCCAACCGATGATGACATCATTAAGCGTAGTCGTGTAACAAACGACTACATACTGATGGAAATATTGTCGTATATCGACATTCAAGACCTATTCAAATATCAGGTGATATCCAAACAGTTTAATCAATGCATTCAATCGGTACTTGAAATACAAAAACAACTGTCGATTGGTATTAGCGATAGTTTTGAAAGCGTTTGGACCTATAAGTCGTTTCTTTGTGGTAAAAGTGATCACAAATTGATAGCAAACGAGTACTACAAGAACAACATTACGGCTGCTGTCTGTCGATCCGGTAATATCTTTCAACTGTTCCAAAGTATCGGTAATTTGACCACAATTTTTGAAAATTGCATACGAGTCGAGTGTCTGGCACTGAAAGACTGTTATCTGGATATCTATACAATCAATACGATCGGTCAATATATGAAAAATTTGAAATGTTTGTCACTATTTGATTGTTTTATATCAATGAAAGCCTTCACTGGCGATGATTCCTATTATTCCAATCAATTCGACCGAATCGTACACATGTCTGTCCATCGACTCTACGATATCGACGGCAATCATAACAAAGTCATAGATATCGGTATATTTATCAAACAGTTTAGAAATATTCATACACTGTATGCTATTGTCGACAAACAGCGATCAATGAAAAGATTAATCCAGTCGTTGCCGATAACCGTACGAAAAGTTATACTAAATTTAGAGGACACGTCACTCGATCGGATGTATCTCATCAATACATTCAATGATACCATTGTTCATAGACCGCAGATCCGATCGATTCAATGTCTCAATATTGCCGACTACTATCTGAACGCCAATTCACTCAAAGTTATTACCGAAAACATGAATTTACGGCGTTTCTGGTTTAGCTGTCGATCGATTGACTGGTCGGCCATTACAACAATGGCTAACAAACTACAAGAACTGGAAGTATTGGGTATCTATTGGTCGACATTTCGCAATTGCGGACCAAATGACTACATTGAATGCCGTCAGAAGCTGTCAAAAGTCAAATGTTTGATAATTCACGACTCAATACTGACAGCGTATCTGATGAGACAATTGATTCAATTGTTTCCGATTGTCACCAAAGTTCAGTTTACATCCAATTTTGTCAGATGTGGCAATCATATGGTCAGTTGTCTTACGTGTCGTAACCTGTGCTTTGAGTATATATCTATCGCCAAAACCATCAAAACACTTGTCATTATGTTTGAAGACATAACCGACACATTTGTCAACAGTTTATATGATTATCCAAATATCCGACGATTATTGCTATTGAAATATTGGACATCAATTGAAAGCAAATCAAAAATCATTAAATATGACACTTATTTGCGACAAATCATTGTCTCTGTACTCGAGATATGCCAACAAAGGCGTAAACAAAACAATGTGTTCATCATTTGGATCAATGATAATGTAGTCGTTCCTCAAGATATCGATTTCGGCAGACATATTGTTTTCAGACGAAGCAAATTATTGTAATTTATTTATTTTTTTAAATACAAGTTATTAAAATTAATTTTACAAAAATCTAAAAACATTGTATAGAAATATATTCAATAAATTTCCGGTAATTAAATAAGTAGTGTTTTTAATATTAACAATTAAATTAACATTAATTTTGGTGATTGAAGATAACAAACACTAGAATTTATTTTGAATAATTATAAATAATAAATAATTAGTATTTTAATTAATTAATTAATTAAAAAGTTAATTAAATAATACAGTAAAAGCACTTTACTTATCAAGACTATAGATCATGACTTTAATGTTTTTGATTTAAAAAAAAATGCAGTTTTATTAGTAGTTTTAATGTTTATTAGTAGTACTGTATTAATAGTTTTAAGAAAATAATAATTTTTTTAAAAATTAATCAATCGATTTGTTAAATTCAATAAAAAATAATTATTAAAAAAAATAATAGTAAGTTATTTGTATTTATCCGATTATTTTCTAATAAAGTCATTGTAGGCCACTCTGACCAACATTGCTATTGAGACTATAAATATAATTAAAACGGATAGGTATGAAAAAAACAGTATTAACCAATTTATCGACTCTTTTTCCATATACAGGCAAAACATAATCCATGACAGAGGAAACAATCGCATTATTATCATCGATACTGAAACCAATAACAACAACAACAAAAAATCAAAGACATGTCATTGACAACAACTAACAAACAAAATGACATCAAATCTGATAATGTCTTTAACTTAAACAACTTACTTATAAGTATAATACTATTTAGACGATAAGTTTTGCTATCGTTGGGTACGTCCGACAGGTATAGTAGTTGTCGCCAATGCAAGAATATATTGGACACCTCGACTGTCAGGGCTGTCAGACAGTAGCCGCTAAAACGTTTGGTAACAGTACTGACTGTCAGACACGAAATGGTCAGTAAGTGATGAAGTATTATCTCCGACCGTCCCTTATAGGACAGATTGGTCAGCGACAGGTGCAAGTCGTAGATGAAATAGCCGTTTGAAAAGCATAACACCAAATAGGAGTTTACTGATGTCCTGTCAATCATATCCAGTGCCACTTCGGGATCTATTATCAGACTATATATATAAAAAGCATATATTGTATTATTTTATTAATGATAATATAATTTCAATCAAAAAACAAAGCAAAACATTTATACGCAAAGAGTCCCCAAAACGACGATATAATTGAATGCATGAATGCTATGGTTATGTTTCGCCACTTCCACGACTTGTATTCATTGTCGGCCAACTTTTTGGCCAATTGGTCGACCGATTTGTTGGCCGATTGATCGGTCAATCGGTACGGATATCTTTTCAGATACTTATTGAACGCCGATAGTGCCAGTGCTGTCATCATTGTTACCACAAGACCGTAATGAGACGATATTAAAGACATGACTTTTGTGTTTAAAAAATAAAATAAAATACCAATACTTGTGGTAATTTCACCACAAAATTCACTTATGAAATAACTAACAGAATAATTATATTTTGAATTTTTTAAAATTTGATTTATAGCGAGACTATACAGTATATTAAATCAATAGTAATATTATTATTGTTGATATTAATCAATGAAAAAATTTCTACTAATAGGTAATTAAAAACAAACACGAGATTTATTTAAATTTTCAAAATTTGTTTGTTTGTTTGTCCATAACAACAAAAATAGTTTTACTATAATTTTATGTGATATTAAATGCAAAAAAAATATATAAAATAAAATAAATAACTAAATTATGACCAAAACTATTGATGTAAAGAGTGAACCAAAAGAGCTGACAGAGAATAAACAGAATAATATGAAAACAGAGACAAAGACTACGAAAGGAAAATCAAAGGAAAACTTAGACAACGACGACAAGACTAAGAGGAATAATGACAATAACAACAACAACACCACTGATCAGACATTAATTGATAGCAAGAAGAAGCCATTGTCTCAAGACATCAAATCGGATGCAAAGACAACAACGACTAATGACACAAAAAATACGGACCAAACCAGTGACGTACAGAAACACTACAATCGTGACGTCTGGTTTGTGACCAGCAGTTCGGCCAAAGCAAAGATCGCTTCCCGAACAAAACAGTTGGAAAAAATTTCGGCCGAAATACTGGCCAATCCGGATGTGGCTCACGAAGAGAAAGAGATACACCGATATCTGTGCGGCCTATTAGCCAAACTGGACTGTACTGTCCATTCGTCTTATATTCATCCGACGGCTTTTAAGGCCGAATTCAAGCCGAATAGTAAAACGAATGTCACTGTCGGCCTGATCTGCGAGTACGACGCCGTCAAAGGTTTTGGCCATTCAAAGGGCAACAACTTGTCGACTGAGGCCACGATTGCTACCTTTCTGGGTATTCGTGAGGCCATGAAAGCCGATTCGCGATTATTGGGAACAGTGATCATACTCGGGACGCCTGCTTCGGAGGAATCGTCCGGCAAAATACGTATGTTGAAGGAGGGGGCGTTCAACGATATGGACGCCCTGTTTGCTGTCCATCCGTCCAATTATGACAGTTTGTGTCCAAAGTTTTATTGTTCACAAAAAGTTTGTTTTATTTAAACTTTTTAAAACTATATGCCTTTATATGCTAATTGTAATCATTTTTTAAAATGCAAAACCTGTAGATTCGGGTAAACTTTTTCGGCATTTCCCGTCACATCGACTGTCTGAACGTGAGTCCCGGCGAAAATGCTTGCGAGGCATCGGTTCTTTGCTACACCAATGCATTGGCACTGTCAGCACAGGTACAGCCCCGTTGTCAGATCCACTGTATCATCAAACGGTGCGGCGATGTTGACTATCTGGTACCGAAAAAAACCGAACTAGTGTTCAGTGTACGGGCGCCGACACTTCACGAGTTAGACTCAATCAACAAACGTATTGTCGACTGCGGCGAAGCGGCAGCTCTGGCCACTCGAACCCGAGTAGAGTTTCACTTTCCCGACGACGATATGCACTGTTCGGTCAATCATAACAGCGTTTTGGCCAAAGTATTCAAAGACGAAGCCAAAAAATTGGGCATCACTTTCAAGACCAACACCACTACTGCCGCCAACAACAACGATAACGACTCGGACATCATCTACCGGACCACTGATTTAGGAAATGTGTCGCACAAAGTGCCGCTCATTTACCCCGCTTTTGCGATCGGCTGTCCAGAAGCCGCCGACACGTATGTCCACAGTCGGCAGTTTTCGACAGCTGTGGCCAAAGTCGATGCCCAAAAATATACAATCAAAGCGGCAACAGCTTTGGCAATGACTGTCATCCGATATCTTTTGGACGATAGTATCCGACAAAATGCCAAAAAACTATTTGATAGCGATTTTCAAGCACTAAACAAATGTTTGATTAAAACGGTTGAACAAAAAGTGGTTAACAATACAGACAAGAAAAATGAAAAATAATAGTTTTATTTATTTTTTTTATTATATATTTAATATATTAATATAAGTTATGAGTAGTGAAAATTATTTTTTCTTAAGTTTTATTATTTAATATATTATAAATATTATAAATTATACTAAATATTTAATTTAATTATAATTATTAATAAATTGTTTGTTGAAGTTTAATAGTAAAACTATTCGATTATCACAAGTTTAGGTTATTTTTAAGATTATATTCAATAGCTTTTGATAATTAACATGTAGTTTAAGTTTATTTCTAATTAGTTTTGAATAGTTTTATAGATATATTTATATATAAATAGTTAAACTATTTTTGTTTATTAATTTAATCGAGTATTGGTCGACAAATAGTCATAATTTTTTGAAATTTTATATAATAAGGATTTATATTTTTGATAAAAGTTATAGTAAAGTATAAAATAGATAATCAATTAATATTAATACAGTAAAATGTTTATTATAATAGTAAAAAATTATAATTAATTATTTTATTACTACAAATAACTAAAATGTACAAAAAAACTACAAATACACTAAACTTATGTTTTTTAAACTAAACGGATTTATCAATTGATTAATCACTATATGAATGGCAATGAATAACTGTTTTACGATTACAATAAAAAAAATAATTACAGAATAATAACAATTTAGTAACTATTATAGTAAATTAACACAATTAAACATATAAATACAAATATATAGTTATTAAAGAATAAATTTAAAGAATATTTTTTTTTAAATATATATTTTACAGTAAACTAAACAAATTTTTTTGTCTCATTACAAAATTACAGTATTTTGGTTAAAACAATAAAAAAATAATAATAAATAATTATAATGTTAGGCCCTAACTATCTAATTATTTGCAGAAAATTATCATTTATTTATTTTTTGAACATTTGTATTATTTTGAATAAATTTATTTTAAAAAGTTTGAAATCAAATTATTCAACAAAAAAAACAAACAAATAAAGATATGATTTACAGTTAGGTCAACAATATATTTAAAAATGTTATAAAATTTAATTATTTACTATAAATTACTGTATAATTTAAATCAGTTATACATTTTGTTTTTACAATTATTGTCATAAAATTTATATAATTAATTTTTTCCGGACATTTTTATTATTATTACTAAACATTCAAATAGTAACTACGTTCAGAAAAATGTGATAAATTATAATATCTGTTATATAAAATAAATACATATATAATATTTAAAAATAAAATATATAAAATTTTTAAAACAATTATAAATTTTGTTTTTATTTTAATCATTAAAAAGTTTTGCAACAAATTATTACGTAAAACAAAACTTTATAGATGTATATGTAAAATATATGAATTTATTATATTTTATATATATATATATATATACAGGTATATTATTTCTATTTCATAAAATATTATATTTTTAACCAATTGTTTAAAGTAATTAATTTTAAAATATTTAATGAAGTATTCAAATAAAATTTAAAAAAAAATTTAAATTAATATATTAAATGACTCTAACAAATGTTTAAAACTAAAAAACAATTCAATTAATTATCATTGATTTATGAATTTCTATTATATTACAAATCTATTAAATTATTTTATTTAAAATTTTTTTGCTCTAAAGAATCAATGATGAAATTTGAATTAAAAAAAAATTATTAAATATTTTATACAATATTTTTTCAAATATTAAAGTTTATTAATTTAAAAATAAATAAAAATAAAGTATAAAACAAATGTTTAAAATAATTAATTAACGTTACAATATTAATTTTTAAAAACAAATTTTAAAACTTGTTATATAGTTACTTAGTTTTAAGTAATTAATTATTACTTGATTAATAAAAAGTGAATATAAAATTTTTATTTTTTTTTTAAATAGACAAACATATATAAAGCGGATATTTTTGTCATACTATTAACAATATATATTTATATATATATTTGAATGAGTATTGAGTTTACTTTATTTAAGAATATATATATATATATAAATAAATATTTTAGAGAAAAAATATATACTAATTATTGAAAAATGATTTATTTTAAACTATTTTCATTAATTTCATTATTAGTATTAGTATTTTCACAAAATTTGTTGGCCTTTGAATGCGGACAATCAGCTATTAAGCGAATAGTTGATGGAGACGATTCAGTGGCTACAGCCTGGCCGTGGATGGCAGCAATATATATTAAATCTTACGACAATAATGGGAATTTAGAAAAACCTAAATTCATTTGTGGCGGCAGTATAATTGATCACCGATGGGTTTTGACAGCCGCTCACTGTGTTTATGATAATAATCAAAATCTAATAGATAAGGAGCTAATAGAAGTATGGGTCGGTGAACACAATTTAGCAGATGAAAAATCAAATACCATGATGAAAATAAAGACTGAACGAGTAACATTCATAATTTTATTATTATTATTAAAATTAACAATTAGTTATTTTTTTGCATTAGATTATTGGCTATAAATATTATTATCAACCAACATTCAAACATGATATTGCATTAATAAAATTAGCTAAACCGCTTCATTTTAAAGGAAACTCATATATACAACCCATATGTCTTCCAGATGATGGCGACAAATTTAATGTCTACAATTGTACAGCAACCGGTTGGGGCCGTGATAAATTTAGTGGAAGTAGTCAATCTAATTTAAAAGAAGTAAAACTACCAATTATTTATGATAATGAATATTGTAAATCAGAATGGCTTAAAACGTCTTATAAGATGTATGCTGACATTGATAAAACCACTCAGCTATGTGCTGGCTATAAACACTACGACTCTCGTAGTGCATGTAAGGGTGATAGTGGTGGACCACTTAACTGTCAAAGGTCTAGCCGTGTTTGGGTGGTTCAGGGCATCACTTCAATGGGTAATTATTGCGGTGAAGATGGAGTTCCAACTGTTTATACCAATGTTGTCAGTTATGTCGATTGGATTTATAAAACTATGAAAAAATATAAAGATTAATAATAATAGATAATAATTTRACTAATTTGCTTATATCTCGTATATTATAAATATAAAATATTTTTAAAAAATTATATACATATATATATATTAATTATATAAGAATGTTTTAATTTTTAAAAATAATATTAAATAAAATTAATTATCAGCATTAAATTATTGGAAATAACAAAATTTTTATTAAAAATAATATGGGTAGTTTTTGAACTATATTTAATTAAGTATAAGTTTTTTAAAAAAAAGTTTATAACTAGCATATATCGTCTATTATATGTGTGTTATCCCATTTTGCAACTATTTTTTTTGCTATAATTACCGATAACTATACTAATTTAGTTGCTTTATAATAATAATAACATTTAATTTATATTTATTTAAAAAATTAAATTATTTTCCAATTTAATTCATTGAATTTAACCATTAATATTTTTCTACTATATAAAAGATATCAGTTTTTATATTATATGATATATATATTTTTAAATGATTCAATTTAAGATATATTTGTTATATAAATATTTATAGTTAACATACAAACAAAACAAAAATGACAACAAAAGTATTACTTTTATAATTTTATGTTAAATTAATTTGAAAAAAATATGTGGTTTTATTTGATTTATTACTAAAATTATTGTTTAAAAAATAACTAATTTATATTTTTTTTTAGATTCTACTATATTATATTAAATACAAAATAATCAATTATTTTTAATGGTTTCTAAAATCCAGTCAATATGTTTGGCCACTGGTATCCAATACATTGTTTTGGTATTATCTGCACAGTCTATTGTCCACTTATTAGTGGCCTCTCTACCGACATATATACCAATCAAAACGGCACGTCCCTTATAATCATCGATATACTGTACTAAACCGCCACCGAGATCACCCTATTATTTTAAAAAAATAAAATAAAATAAAATAAATATTAAATATCATAAAACAAATCATTGAATTTGATTTTTATAATAATAATTATATTGTCTGACATCACAACCGGTTGAATTCAATATCCAGCCTTTCGGATGGTATGAACATAGAAAATGACCCCGACATTCATGATTTGAATTCAATTGGACAGTTGTCTTCTGTAGGACAGTCGGCGATATTTGCCATTTGAAAACAACTAGCGGTTCGATGCCAATTGGTATATACTCAGAGCCACCCCAACCGTACATTGTGGCCAATTCGGCCCATGCATTGTAGATGGTATCGTTGGCCGGCAAACATAACTGGTTGACTAGTAGCGGATAATTTAGACCATCACCTATATTATCGTCGACACTGTGCTCCAGTTTATACAGTGCTATATCGTACGGACATATTTCAAGTGTATTATTGTAGAGTCGGTGTCGAAATAGATGAATGGTTTGCACCGGTATCATGACACCACTTTCCCGGCCCGGTTTGCTGGACCTTAAAAATACACGTATTCTTGAAAATTTATTTGGATATCTTTTACTCCTAAATATACAGTAAAATATATATCAATAAAACAATTATAATGTTGAATATATTCATTGTATTTATATATAAACATACGGCTTAAATGTATATTATAGACAGCCAGCAAAAAAAAGTATTGTTTTTAATGCAGTTATACATACAGTATATAAAATGTTAGTTTTATTACTCAATTATTATTTAGTTAGRTTGGTTAGGTGTGGGTRTGAGATTAGTAAGTGGTTGGGTGGGTGGGGGATGGGTTTAGGGGCAAATAATTTTCTACTGGCTGTCTATAATCTACATTTGTTCAAAAAACATACCCATAGTTACAACGGGCAGCCGTTATGA
Source organism: Oppia nitens (assembly GCF_028296485.1). Classification (NCBI taxonomy): domain Eukaryota; kingdom Metazoa; phylum Arthropoda; class Arachnida; order Sarcoptiformes; family Oppiidae; genus Oppia; species Oppia nitens. Next base: position 254,498 of record NW_026533208.1, read on the forward strand.
TCCATTGTTTATTGATTAGACTACCGGTGCAATCATGGGTAAAGATAGACCCGGATGAATCGTATTTAATATAGACTGTCCATGGTGATTCACTATAAACAGCATCACTGCCACCATATATCCTATTAGTAGTTGTAGTTGTATTAGCAAACAATAACTGTTGTTTAGTACTAATTGTATCGATAAGTATTGTCGAGCTATTAGTTTCCGGATGTTTGAAACATTTTGATTGCGGTTTCACTGTTGTCCGACTTATCATCCATTGATAGCCACAGTACGGACTGGTAATACCTGAATAGTTACCGATTTTAACATARGCTGAYAAAATGTTTGATATATTGATAATTATAGTAAAAATAATCAGACAAAAYAGTAAAAACAATTTCAATGAATACATTTAAATACTCTAATAATAATATATTGTAATTATTGTTATTTGATATTATTATATATATAGAAACCGGTATCAAATCATCTAAACTATTACGGGTAATACAATTGATGTTTTGATATACCGAAAAAAATTAATAATAATTTTAAATAAAAGCTAACTCACGTGCTTCACGTGATTTTACGTGCAAATTGAAAATTACTTTTGAATCAATTCATTAAAAAATAAAAAATTTTGTCGACAACTGATATGAATTATAATTTTTTTTCTCTCTCTCTCTCTCTCTCTTCACACACACACACACACACAAAAAAAAGTGATTATCAATTGTATGATCCATCGGAACGTTATATCATTGACTGTATTGTCGGTACTGTTGTTGATGTTATTGTTATCAATAACTTCTATGGGATGGTCGGTGTCGGCGACGGCGATGACAACTCATGAAAGTCTACAACAACGACAACAACAACAACGACAACATCATCATCAGCGCMRACACCACAGTCGTCACCAATTGGTTCGGCGAGAAGTTGCTGCGACAGCCGATTGTAAACAGGCCACCGATAAAGTRGGCAAATGTTTTCAGAAAAGATGGCGATCTATTGCTAGACTATCACAATCGGTAGGTCCAGTGAATGTCAATCCCAATGCGTGTTGTTTGATTCTGGAGGTTCACTGTGCATTCAAACCGTGGGTAAGTTATCAACTATTACGTCAATTGGTTGTCCTAAAAACCAACCAACCAACCAACTGATCCAATATAATGATAGGTCAAACAGTGTCTGAACAGTACAGCAGATGATGAGTTCAACAACGAAATGAAAAAGTGTAGCGACAATGGATTTACGGCCAACGATGCCAACTGTATGGCATTGAATCCCAATGAATCAGTTGACGAATGTAAAGAGTTTGCCCAATGTTTTCTGGTCAGACCTATTGGCAGTCCTACCGCAGCCTCTATCGCAATATCGGGGCTAACATTACTTTTGATGTCTGTTGTCATTGTCATCATCGTTGGTGTTATCTCATCAACGGTTGTCTATTGAAAACATACATTCAGCTAATAATTATAAATTATTTTTTTTTTTTAAATTAAAATACGATAATAATAAAAACTTTTCGAAAAAATGCATATCAATAAAAATATTTTTAAATTTTGTTTTTTTAAAATTAATAAACAAACAAAATATTTTTTTTTATTAAAAATCAATTTGCATTTCAATTTTATTCAATTAGATAAAAATAATAATAATAATAATAATTGGTTAGTAGTCTAAAAAATCTAATTTAAAAATAATATTAAAATCATTAATCAATGATTTTAAATACTGATAAAATAACAGCAAATATATTAAGATTGAAAGGCTTAAGAAGCAAACAAAACCTAAAGTACTGATCGATTCAAGTAATCCATATCCGGGTCCGGCGGCGCCTAACCGGCCATTTTCGGCAGACAGCCGTTCAAATTCGGCGACGATAGTTTCAACTATCGTATTGCCTACTGTTTCAGATAACCGCCCATTTTCGGCAGATAACCGCCCATTTTCGGCAGATAACCGCCCATTTTCGGCAGATAACCGGCCAATTTCGGCCTCTAGAACCGTCATACGGGTCCTTACTATATGAAAACATTGGCCATCATCTATAGTGTGTACTAATGAGCACGCATTGCAAACACCAAATTGACAGACACTTTCGTGAGTGCCGACAATAGTTTTAATTGTGCCGACAGTTGGACAGCCACTTTGATGTGCAAACTTGCAGTTGATTGTAATCATATCCAACACGTGTCGGATGTGCGCTTTATTAGATGCACGCGTTTTTCGGGTTCCGCCGGCGCCAACAGTATTTCCACATTCGTGACACGAATTATTATTAGCCAAACATATCAGGCATAACAGCTCGTGGCCGCACGCGCTCATCACGTGTTGATTATCTTCATCATAGTGACAGCAAACGAAACATAGAAACGCTGTCCACTCGGGAATGTTAGCCGTCGTCGGTGTCGACTGTGTACTACCGATGGACACTATTCGTCTCATATTACCAGTCATGACAATAGCTTTTTTTTTTGGAGACAATAATTATATGAAAAATATTAGTATAGACTACAAAAATACTGTAAAACTATTTGCAATTGATTTTTTTTGATTTTATTGAAATTGAATTTATATCAAATGCAAAAATTTAATAATAAGTAATATTTTCAATATACTGTATATACAGTATATATCATTATGAATATCAATATCATTACTTATATTAGTATTAAATGTTAAATATATATATCATAGTATATTTCCTAATGGAATTTTTTATATATTAATATTTAATTTATATTTACACTAATTATTTATTTTTAAAATAAAGCTAACTAAATACTAATTGATATATAATTTATTTAAAAATAGAGTTTAAATATTTTTTATTTAAATATTTCTAAATAATAATTAAGTAATTTATTAAATATTAGATATAGTTTTGTATTTTTTTGTCAATTTCTAAATATTTTTAAACAAATAATTATTATTTAGTTATATATAATATATTAAATTTAATAGACTTTTATATATTTATATATAATATACATACCTTTATTATTATCATCAGTTAATAACAGTATCAGATTAGTTATAATCAAAGGCGGTATCATCAACTGTTGGACAGTTAGATGTTTACTGTCCAATGGACATATATTAAGTCGGGAACCAGTTAGCAGCCATCGATTCATACATCGGCGACAGTATAGTTGCCGACAACATGGTGTTACTACTGGATCGGCCACTATTTCCAGGCATATACCGCATAGTAGGTCATCAGCCAATTGTTTGGCCGCCAAACTGAACCTATCATCGGTACTATCTATTTGCGGATCGTCGACCGTATTATCGCCAGTAATAGTAGGCATACCTACTATGAACTGTATATTTTCAAATATATAGATTTATCAAAAATTAGTTTATTTAATATATACTATATATACCGTATATATTTTTAAAAAATTAGTTTAATGATAATATATTTACTGTACTTATATAAAAAAAATAATAAGTAATTATCAGTTATTTTTATTACAACAAAAGTAATTGTAAAGTTTTACATTAAAAATACTTTTAGATAAATACTTTAATAATTTTATTTGAAACCTCTATTTATATACAGAATATATTGTATACAATGTATATCATACCTATTATATATATACCTATTTTGTTTACATATTGTATATTTATAAAATTGTTTTAATCTGAAACTAGTTTCTTAATTTACCTAGTATATTTACTTAATGGATTAAAAAGATAATATTTTTCCTGCTTTTATTTAAGTACATTACAATACAGTAGGTAATTGTTACTAATTTTAAAAAATAAATGTATAGACTCTATACTATAATCTCTTATTATTAATATTTTTAATTTTATTTGGTACCTATTTGTTTGTTTTGACCTTGATAATGTTAAACTATTTAGATTTATAAATATATTTAGATATAAATATGTAAATAATTACAATATTATATCCATAATAGTCTATATTTATAAATTATAGGATAATAGGGTTGTAAATATATCAATAACAACAAAATAAAGTATAGTTTCTATTTACGATAATAATTTTATGTTAATTTATTAAAATTTTAAATAAAATTTATTTTGCAGTTTTAAGATAAATGTGAATAATTTTTTTGTTTAATGATACTATTGATTTTTATTATGATAATTATTAAAATTTTTTATATACATTCATATATTCAATACAATATATTAATATCTAATTAGTGATATATATATATATATATATATATAGGGTATATATAATGCAATAATCTTATTACAATAACAACAATTAGTATAACAATTGCTCGATAAATTGTTAATTTAATTATATTGTTTTTTCCTATTTTGTTGTCAAAAACTAAATAAATAATTAAAATAAGCTCAATTTTCATTTATTAAATATATAAAAAATAATTCAAAATATTCAAAACTTAGATATTAAATAAATATATTATTTTTTATAAATCTTAATTTTTCTAATTGTATGTATTTGAAGTAGCTAATATAATATGACTAAAATTAAAGTAAAAATAATTAATTAATTTTACAGTAATTAGTATTGCTCAACTTTATTATTATTACTTTTAATATTAGTTAGTTAACATAATTTTAATAAGTTAATAAAAAATATCTTAATTTATATATATTGTCTATTGAAAACACATAATCACAACTAATAATTATAAATACAGTATATATATATATATATCACTATTGTTATGAATTTTTAGTATTTTATAATTATTTGTCTATAAAATTAAATTTTGTTAATTAAACAAAATTTATTGACATTTTATTTTATATCATACTTTGACTATGATTTTTGTTATAAGTTTTTTATACATATTTAATCGCCTTATAGTAATGACTGGTAATACCTAAAATAGTTGCCAAAATGTCATCAAAAAGTTGGTAAAAGTGTTAGATATATTGATAATAATAATAATAATCAAACAAAACAGTAAAAACTATTAATAAATACATTTACTATTAATTTTTTGTTGTTAATAATTCATATAATATATATATCTGACACTGGTATTAATCAAACCTAATAATACAATTCATATCTCGCTATACATAAAAAAATTAATTTTCATTTTGAAAAAGTTTTATTGAGAGCTAACTCACGCGCTTTTCAATTGATTTCACGTGCAAATTGAAAATTACCGGATTTTTATTCATTTATTAAAAAATAAATAATTTCACATTTTTGTTTTGACAACCGATTAGGAATTGTAACAAATATTTATTATCACTATTTTTTCATCAATTGATTATTCAAACAAAAAAAGTGATTATCAATTGTATGATCCATCGGAACGTCATGTCATTGATTGTATCGTCGGTATTGTTGTTGATGTTATTGTTATCAATAACTTCTATGGGATGGTCGGTATCGGCGACGACGGCAACTCATGTGAGTCTACAACATCAACAACAACCACAACATCATCATCAGCGCCAACACCACAGTCATCACCAATTGGTTCGGCGACAGGTTATGACAGCCGAGTGTAATCAGACCGCAGAAAAAGTGGGCAAATGTTTTCAGAAGAGATGGCGTCTTATGTATAATCAATGGGAATCAGAGACAGTCAATCCAAATGGCTGTTGTTTTATACTGGAAGTCCACTGTGCATTCAAACCGTGGGTAAGTTATCATTATTTCAATTGGTCCTCATCTCAAACAAACAATCAACTAACTGATCCAATATTTGTGTCCCAATTATTCAAAAAATGATAGATCAAACAGTGTCTGAACAGTACAGCAGAGGATCAGTATAACAAAGAAATGAAAAAGTGTAGCGACAATGGATTTACGGCCAACGATGCCAACTGTATGGCATTGAATCCCAATGAATCAGTTGACAAATGTAAAGAGTTTTCCCAATGTTTTCTGGTCAGACCTATTAGCAGTTCCTCAGCAACACTTGGACTACCATTACTATTGATTTCTGTTATCGACGTTATTGTCATCATTGTTGTTGTTATCTCATCGTCGGTTACTGTCTATTGAAAACCACACATTCAACTAATAAATTAGTAATTAATTTTGTTTTCTTAATATATAAAATATGTGTTAATTTCATAATTTTATAACTATTTCTAATAATTTTAATTTTTATACAATACTATATACAATACTGTCTATGATTTTTGTAATTTTTTGTTTGTTTGTAATTTCTGAATATTATTTTATAAACTTTTTACTCAATATTTTTATTTAACACTTACCGGTAAATAAATAATTATTATTATATAAAGTTTTGTAATTATTTTTTTTAGTATAATTTGTTTAGCTATAATAATAATAAAAATTAGATAAAATATTTTTTAGATATTGTAGTATAGATTCATTCAATCACGCGCTTCACACGTATATTACACGTGCAAATCAATAAATATACTTTTTATTCGACTTCTTATACTTTCATTCAAATAAATATTTTTTCAGTTATTTAATAACCGATTTGAAATTGTATTGAATTTGTTATCATTTTTTTGGTATTATCCTTCAATTGTGTGATTTATTTGTGAAAAAAACAGTGATTATCAAAATCCAGTGACTATTGACTCAGAGTAGTCATGTCTTTGTCTGAATTATCGGCAACAGTGGTGTTGTTGTTATCAATTGTTTGTATGATATGGTCGGTGTCATCATCAGCGGCGGCGGCGTCGGAGATGATGGGATCTCATGGTTACGGTAACCAAATATCGACATTGGCGCCGAAATTGACACCTGAGTGCAAACAGATAGCAGTTAAAATAAAAAATTGTTTTAGGAAGAGATGGCATATTAAGGACAGTACAAAACGGGACGATCCTAACAAGTGTTGCTATTATATCGAGTATGACTGTGCATCTAAACCATGGGTACAATAATTATAAGATAATATATATACAGATAATATACTATAATAAGTCATTTATATTATCACTTAAGTAACCAATTTTTATTTTATTATCCAACTCTACCTATGAATCAATAGTATAATAAGTGTTTAAGAGAATCAGATAAAGTATATTTTGAAACTGTAATGAAAAACTGTACCGAAAAAGGATTTACACCCAATGCTGACAACTGTTTGCCACTGAAACCCCTGTCGACTGTCGCCGATGGTGTGTGTGACGAGTATTTGCATTGTTTTCTGGTCACTACAGACCCTGCCATCGCTGTCGTATCAACCGGTGTTGGCCAACAACTACCATCACTATTGATGTCCGTCATCGTTGTCACCATTGTTTGGTCGGTTGCATTGGTTGTTTAGGTGAACACACCGACTGAAAAATCATTACTAATATAATGATAATATTTATATATTTCTCAAAATTTCTCAAATAATTTATATTTATGTTTTAAATTTTTGTTATTTATATGATTTAATAGTGTATTACTATTAAATATATGTATATAAATATTTTACTTTTTTATTATTTTCAAATTTCTTGTAATACTGTACTTTTAAAAAAAATCTATGTATTTATCTACCGATATATACTGTTATACAGTAAAACAAATTAAAAATATTTATAAATTTTTTTTTACCATTATTTTAATTGCCAAAATAATTATATAAAAAAAATGAAATGAAAAGTTTTAGTGTACAAACTCACGCGCTTCACACGTATATTACACGTGCAAATCAATAAATTAATACTTTTTTATTCGACTTTTCTTTCATTCAAAAAAAACTAATTATTTTTACTATATTTTTGTTGTTTGATAACCGATTTGATATTTGTATTGAATTTTATTTTGTTTTTTATCATCAATTTTGTTGTATAATTCATTTCAATTGAATTATTAATAAAACTTTTGATGTCTTTGTTTGTATTGTCGTCGTCGTCGGTATTGTTGTTATTGTTATCAATCGTTTGTATGATATTGTCAATGACATCATCAGCGGTGGTAATGGCAACTCATGGTGACGGATATCAATTGACGACATCGACGACACCTGAATGCGATAAGTTGGAAGAAAAAGTTAGCAATTGTTTTACAAAGAGATGGCATAAGACTGAGGGAACATCAAAACCGGTAGATAATGATCTTAACGGCTGTTGCCTACTAAAAGAGGTTTACTGTTCAATTAAATCATTGGGTCAGGTAATCCATATACACTACAGTATTAATATTATATATTATTATTATTAACCAAAAATAATCAACCAATTAAATTATTAGATTAACAAATGTGTTAATGGATCAGTTGATGAAACGTTTGACAGTTTTATGAAAAACTGTACCGACAAAGGATTTACACCCAATGCTGACAACTGTTTGCCACTGAAACCCCTGTCGACTGTCGCCGATGGTGTGTGTGACGAGTATTTGCATTGTTTTCTGGTCAGTACAGCCACCACCACTACCGCCACCGTCGCCGTATCAATCGGTAGACTAACACAATTGATGYCCGTCATTGTTGTCACCATTGTTTGGTCGGTTRCATCGGTTGTTTAGGTGAACACACCGACTGAAAAATCATTACTAATATATGATAATATTTATATATTTCTCAAACATTTCTCAAATAATTTATATTTTGTTATTTAAATTTTTGTTATTTATATGATTTACTAGTGTATTACTACTAAATATATGTATATAAATATTTTTTTTATTATTTTCAAATTTCTAGTAATACTGTACTTAAAAAAATCTATGYATTTATCTACCGGTATATATAAAATAAATTAAAAATATTTATAAAAATCTTTTTTTACCATTATTTAATTGCCAAAATAATTATATTAAAAAAAATGAAATRAAAAGTTTTAGTGTACTAACTCACGCGCTTCACACRTATATTACACGTGCAAATCAATAAATTACTTTTTATTCGACTTTTATTTCATTAAAAAAAAACTAAATTATTTTTACTATATTTTTGTTATTTGATAACCGATTTGATATTTGTATTGAATTTTATTTTGTTTTTTATCATCAATTTTGTTGTATAATTCGTTTCAATTGAATTATTAACAAAACTTTTGATGTCTTTGTTTGTATTGTCGTCGTCGTCATCGTCGGTATTGTTGTTATTGTTATCAATCGCTTGTATGATATGCTCGACGACATCATCATCAGCGGAAACTCATGGCTACGGACATCAATTGCCGCCATTGACACCTGAATGCAAAAAATTGGAAGAAAAAGTCAGCAATTGTTTTACAAAGAGATGGCATACGAATGAGRGACCATCGGAACCGGGAGATAATGATCTTAACGCCTGTTGTTCACTAAAAGAGATCTACTGTGCAATTAAACCAATGGTATAATACATAATATTAATATTATACTCTATATTATTATTATTACCCCCAAAAAAAATATTACCAACTTTTCTTTCTCTAAATTAAAATTATTAGATTAACAAATGTGTTAATGGATCAGCTGATGAAGAGTTTGACAAAGAAATGAAAAAGTGTACCGACAAWGGATTAWCASYCAATGCTGACAATTGTCTGTCACTGAAACCAAGTGGTGGTGTCTGTGACGAGTATTTGCATTGTTTTMTGGTCACTACAACATCCGCCGCCACCGCCGTACCAATCGGCAGACTATCACTATTGATGGCCGTCATTGTTGTCACCATTGATGCGGCCATTGGATCAACAGTTGTTTAGTAAACACTTTCAACTACTTTCAAATAAACTAATTATTATAAGTTATATAAATACTATATTATTGTTTTTATATACTGTATTTTGCTGTATATTATATAYATATGATTTATGTACTAAATTTTTTTTCATAAAAAATATMTTTTTGTTGTTKTATTTTTGAGTGTTTAAATATTTTATATATTTTTACTTTAGTTTACTAATACTGTATTTATTTATTTTTGTTTAAATAGATAACGATTTATAATTCTAGACAATAATAAAATTCAAAATAAAAGTATTATAACTTAAAATAATAAATAAAATATTATAGTTTTCATCAAATAATTATAATAGTTATGGTTATATAATATTTACAAACAATAAACAAAAACAAAATTATAGCCAAAATTGTTTATCAATTGTTTTTAATTAACGTTTCGTCTTCGTCTTCCTTGTCATCTTTGGCCACAATTTTTTCTCCTTTGAATCTCTTATAGATATTGTCTTTAAGACTGGCATATCGTTTGCCAATTACTTTCAATTTGTTGCTATCAAACAATTTGTCAATTGTCTGGTAATAAAGTTTTTTATTGTCCGCCAGATATTTCTCAACAATGGGATCCTTATCGGGATTTGCGACAAACAAATAAAACACAATAAATCCATCGATAGCTGTATAACAACAATCAGATTTCATTAGTGTGTCGAYAATCTTCAAGTTATCCACAGATTTGATGTATAATTTCATAACTGTTTGATGACTTCGATCGTAAAGCAAATCCTTAACCAAACTAATTGTTTCTCTTTTGATTGAATAGTCATCAGAGGTTAGCAATTGATTAAGTTTTCTGATAACAAYATCGCTATCGGTTTGAACCGACACTTTRGCCATTGTCTTGAATCGGGCAAACAGTTCGTGTAGTGTCAGGAAGACATCGCTGCTGACAACAAACAGATCTGTTTGTAGAATCAAATCAAAGAACTGGAGATAATATTTTGTCTGYRGTTTTCGGTCGTCGGTTTGTCGGCCAAACAGCTGTTTTGTCAGACACTCGAAACGCAAGAATCCCCGCAGTATTTGTCCGACATATGGAACCAATTCWGGATCGCTRTAGTAATTGATTAATCGCTGAAGTATTGACGGATTTTGTCGGATATGATTGACAGTAATCAACTGAGTGCCCACTTGTTGACCAATAACATAGTCAAAGATCAGTGTAATATCGTTGCGACCTTCGACCGGCATCTCCGGTAGTTTGTCGACCAACAGCACCAGTAGATTACGATTGATCAGTTCGGATACCAAATGAAAGGTCGTATTATCCGATTCGGGTTCAACGGTAATGGATCCGTAGAGCATCTCTTTGATTGTTCGCAATATTTTGATAATAATTTTCACATTATTCATAGTGTCTTCCGTACGAAACCGATACAACAGCTGCTGAAATCTGGTCAGTGGTATCAGTTCGTACTGTTCCCTSAGTGCAACGTCCAGTGCTGTTACCATTTCGTTAGTACTTTTCAAGTCCCGCCAAATCGGCAGAAATAGTCGCGACAATGACATGACCTGTATTTACAATTATTTATTTATATAGTAATTACAAATAGTAATTAAGTTTCAAATTGAAATTTTCAACTATAAATGTTTTAATTTAAAAAAAATAGTTTATATTTCACGTGTAATTTACATCAGATGACTATAGATATATAATATTTATTACACGTGCAGATCTATTACAAGTGCACTATCATTAAATTATTACGCGCGAGAAATATTTATATTTTATTCATAGTTTTATCTTATTTTTGTTGTTTTTTAAGTATTTTATTTGTTATATGATTCAGTCAACTGTTTTTTTTGTTGTTTTGTGTTTTGTTTTGTTAGATAACATGAAAATCATAAAAATCTATTTATTGATAACTGTTTTTGAATCACTTTATTTGTCCGCATTTGTCAGTRTCGGTCATTACGGCAATGGTATAACCAGTGACTACTGTGGCTATCAATATGCCATCAGTCAGACAACAGCCAAACCGCAACCAAAATGTTTCAAACATACGGTTAATAATACAAAGATAATTGATTCAATCGGTATCTATCATCTWATACATGAGCGYAACCGTAACCGACTATACGGTGGCGTCAATGCAGTGTATGGTGARTCCCCGTGGAGTGTMATCATTCACTACGATAGTCTCTATAAAAATAATAAATTTGTTGCCGAAAATTGGGAATGTGGRGGAACTATARTACATAAACAATGGGTGCTAACAGCTGCCAGTTGTAATAAAATTAGGTATTAAAATTACATATTATATATATACATATACAATATATATACTGTATATATAATAATAATAAATAAATAAATAATTTATTAAATTTTTTAAAATGATAAATTTACTGATTGTTGTTTTTTGATGAAACAAATAGGCCTACTCCTAGCGATGACCAAACAATTAAAGAGTATTATCGAATTCGTGTCCAGTTTATGGATGTTATGCGTCGGACAGCCATCAAAACAATGACTGTTCCCACAAAAAATGTTTACCGTCATCCATACTATTTTTATAAGCCTAGTAAACATAGCCAGCACGATATTGCACTGTATAAACTGCCATGGGAACTGGATATCGATATATGGGACGGTTGGATCAACTATCCACTTGTCAACATACCTGTTTGTTTGCCTAACAATGACAGTGTTTACTATAACGATAAACMAGAATTGACTACAATGTTTGGTTGGGGTGTCTATAATACCTATATATATAAATATAATTTTATTAGTTTATATGAATGGGAATTACAGCCGGATATTATGCAAACGTCTGACTTCATGTTGAGTCCACATAATGAATGTCCCGAAGGATTATTGTGTTCAAARCCATCGGAGACGACCTCAGGAGTCAAACCAACCGGTTGTGATGTAAGTCATAATAAATATCTATAATTATTGAAAAACAATAAACAAAAACAATTTGATTATAAAGGATGATAAAGGTTCGGCTTTAGTCCAGTATACTGATGCCTACCGGAGCCGTGCAATACTGGTTGGTGTRTATATCGGCCGGACTTTAAYTGAAGGTACAAAAGGTTGTAAAGATAATACCAAAATCCTATATTGGGTTTCAGTRACAAAACATATCAATTGGATTTTATCTACCATTAAAAACAATCCATAATTCAATTATTACTTATAGATAACGTTTTTTAACTTATAAGTTAGTTTTGTTATATTTGTTAAAAGTTGTCAATTAAAATATATAAATATTTATATATTTATTTTTTATTWATTTKWTATTTTTGTTTTAGTATGAATACAGAGCTAAWTAAAATATTAGACATTGAAAATAAAAATGTTATAACACGTGCAGATTTATCTGTAATCWAATTATTAATAATATTAATAACYATTTAATTAATTRTTTGATTTTGATGTACTTTAAATAACTGTTTACTCAATAATCAATTTTTCCACTGTTTTTTGTGTGTGTTTTGTTTTGTTAGATAACATGAAAATCATAAAAATCTTTTTATTGATAACTGTTTTTGAATTGCTTTATTTGTCCGCATTTGTCAGTATCGGTCATTACGGCAATGGTATAACCAGTGACTACTGTGGCTATCAATATGCCATCAGTCAGACAACAGCCAAACCGCAACGAAAATGTTTCAAACATGCGATCAATAATACAAAGATAAATGATTCAATTGGTATCTATCATCTAATCCATGAGCGTAACCATAACCGACTATACGGTGGCGTCAATGCAGTGTATGGTGAGTCCCCGTGGAGTGTCATCATTCACTACGATAGTCCCTATAAAAATAGTAAATTTGTTGCCGAAAATTGGGAATATGGGGGTACTATAATACATAAACAATGGGTGATAACAGCCGCCAGTTGTAATGTTTGGTATTTAAAAAATTAGATAATTTTTTTTTTAAATGTAAAGCTAAAATAATATATAAATATAATTTTTTTTATATATATAAAACAAATTATGCAAAATACTTATTTAAACAAAAATATAAACATTTATTGATTATTGAAATAAAAAATAAATAAATACATTTGTATTAGTATTACATGTACTGTAACTTATGTTTTTAAAAAAAACAATAATTAATTTATATTTAGATATAGATTAATATCAAAACACAAAACATACAAACTATTAAATTAATTTTTTTTTTGGTGGTGGGTATAAAAATAATATATATGTTTTATAATCCCCACCCGAGGGGGGTAAATTAAATTAATTATATAATATATTTCCAGTATTAATTGACGGTGAATGTCCATTAGCTATACCATTACGATTTAATATACCATTGATATTAATACCAGTATTTATTACTTGGGTATAAATTTTTAAACAACAAAAACAARATAATTAAAAGATAATTTTTTTAAATAATAAAAATATTAATAAAAACTATATAGTTATTATTTTATTTTTAAAAAAATTGAATAAATAAATAATGCTAATTAAAAATCAAAACAATCAAAAATATTAAACTTAATTAAAATTATTATTTATATATAGATACWATTAATTTGCTATATATATAATTATTGTTATTAATGTTATTTTAGTATTTTAATAGTTAATTTATGTTCCCTTTATCTATTATTATTATAATCAATATATTTGCCTACCTCCATGTTTTCCATAACCACCATGTCCTCCATAACCTTCATAGCCTCCATGTCCTACATGTCCTCCATGTTCTTCATAATCTCCATGTCCTCCATTTATATGATTATTAATCTAATAGTTAAAATTAAATTGAGATTTAAAATTGAAATTAATTATTACTACTAATATATATATATATATATATATATATATATATATATTAAAGTAAAAAAATACATTAGTTATCTAGTTAAATTTATTTTAATTATTTATAATTAATTATATACTATGTTYCCAGTATTAATTGACGGCGAGTTTCCATTTGCAATACCATTACTATTTACTAAACCATTGATATTAATACCAGCATTTATTACTTGGGTATTAATAATAAATGATCCAGGMATAATAATAATAAAAATATAAATWAAAAAAATTATTATTTAAAAATTATAACAAACCATATATCATAATTTTTTAAATATGTATRACTAAAATAAACAAACAYTTAACTTRATAATAGTTGTTTTTTAGTTAATTATTATTATTATWAGCTCAAACATAATAGCCTACCTCCATGTCCACCCTGTCCTCCATTGTATTGTTGTCCAGCAACTAATGATTCGGGATAAATATCGTAATTATTAATAATATCTGTATATTGTTTTTAAATAATTATTTAAATTTAATTAATTAATAAACTAACTAAATTATATATATATATTTATTTATATACAGTAGCTAATTTATTGTAATTTGTTAAACTAAAAACTTTTTTTAATCATTTGTCAAATATTTATAAAAAAAAGTTTATATAATATATATAAATAAATATATATATATATATATATCAATATGATAAATATAAACAATACATAATAATTAAAATATTTATTTAAATACCCTGGACACACCATATATTAATAATCTACCCTACCCTAATCTAATTGTTTACCTTCGTGTTCGCCTCCTTGTCCATTATTTTTGCCATAACCACCATTTTTATTTACACTTTGTTTATTATTATAACAATTGACATTAAAATTGACATMAATTAATATAATTAATAATATAATCAAATAAATGCTAATTAAAAAATTTAATTTCATTTTGTTTGTTTGTTTGYAAAACTTCWATTAAGAAAAAAATAGTATAACTAAATAAATTTTGATWTTTGGTTATTATTATTATTATTTTTGCTGTTACTATAAACWCAACAAAAAAAAATTATATTAGATTTTTTTTWAATTAAATTAATWCAAATGAAATTATTACATGAAATTAAAAATAATTATAATGACACCTAATAGTAATTTTTTTATTTTTATTTTTGAAAAATATATAAATATAATTAAGACAAATAATTTAARATTTAAYTATATTATTTTTCATTATACAAAAATACATTTGTACATAAAAATTAATAAATATTATAAATTAATATTATCAGAATATATATATATATATATTATATAAAAGTGAAATCAAATACAGTATAGTTATCTAAAAATATTTTTTGGTCACTCTATACTACATAATATACATAACAGTGTGTAAACTAATTCTATTAATACCATTTTAATTATATACAGTACATGTACATATAAATTTAACATATTTGTTTTTTTTTAAATTTAAAATAAAAAATATATATAAATTATGTTTAAAAAAAATAGTTTTACAAATTATTTAGAATTAAATTTAATCTATTATTATAAAAAAAATTTATAACATATTTCTAATTAATTGTATAATAAAAATTTGCTATTTAATCTATAAAAACATAAAAAATTATTTTAAATACTAATATTATTATATATATAACTGTTTTAAATATTTCTATTTTAATTAGCATTTTAATCATATATATATAAATTTAAGTCATAAAATAGGTACTACTTTTACAATAAAAATTTGAAATTGATTTTTTTTATTTAAAAATTAATTTTTAAATTATTTGTTTTTTTTAAATTTATTTAATTATAACTAAATATTTTTTATTTAAAATTTAATTTAATCATAAAGGATGATAAAGGTTCGGCTTTAGTCCAGTATACTGATGCCTACCGGAGCCGTGCAATACTGGTTGGTGTGTATATCGGCCGGACTTTAATTGAAGGTACAAAAGGTTGTAAAGATAATACCAAAACCATGTATTGGGTTTCTGTTGCCAAACATATCAATTGGATTTTAGATACAATTAGAAACAATATATAATTCAATTTTTTTTTTACTATAAATTTAATAAATAATTTATATTTTAATAGATTTCTGTATAAGAAATATTAATTGTTATTTATTTGATAATTTTTATTTAGTATAAATTAAGTGCTAAGTATTATTAGTGTTGGCAAAAAAACAAAATATCTATTTGTTTGGAATAGAAATATAATATATAATAATAAATGTTTGACAATATTACACGTTATTACACGTGAATCTGTAGTTATTATATCATAAATAATATAATTAAAACYATTTTAATTTAATGTGTGCGAGAAATATAATKTTTTACTTTATTTTGTTATACTTTAAACTATAATTCAAAACTGTTATATAMAATTCAGACATTGATTGATTGAATGAAATAAAATGAAAATCATAAAAATATATTTATTGATAACTGTTTTTGAATCACTGTATTTGTCCGCATTTGTCAGTATCGGTCATTACGGCAATGGTATAACCAGTGACTACTGTGGCTATCAGTTTGCCATCAGTCAGACAACAGCCAAACCGCAACGAAAATGTTTCAAACATGCGGTMAATAATACAAAGATAATCGACTCTATCGGTGCCTACTATCTAATTGATGACAACCATATGAATCGACTATATGGTGGCTCTAATGCCAAGTATGGTGAGTCCCCGTGGAGTGTCATCATTCACTACGATATGCCGTACAATAAAAGAGGCAAATTTGTTTCGTCCGCTTATTGGGAATGTGGAGGAACTATAATACATAAACAATGGGTGCTGACAGCCGCCAGTTGTAATTTTTGGTATTTAAAAATTTAATATATATTTTAATAAAATTTAATATTATGTGTTAATTTAGTCAATTAGTTTAATCCATTGTTTTGTTGAAAAAATAAATAAATATAGGCCCGGGGATAAAGATAATCCATCGGCCAGTAATTATTATCGAATTCGTGTCCAATTTATGGATGTTATGCGCCGGACGGCCATCAAAACAATGACTGTTCCCACCAAAAATGTTTACCGTCATCCCGATTATGTTTACCAATCGGACACTCATAGCCGGTATGATATTGCACTGTATAAACTGCCATGGGAACTGGATATAGATATATGGGACGGTGTGACAGTACCGCTTGTCAACACACCGGTTTGTTTGCCTAACAATGCGAGTGTTTACTATAATCGGGAATTGACAACAATGTTTGGTTGGGGTGTCTATAATACTTATATATATAGATATAATTTTATTAGTCTATTTGAATGGGAAATACAACCGGATATTATGCAAAAGGTTGACTTCGTGTTGAGTCCACATAATGAATGTCCCGAAGGATTGTTGTGTTCAAAGCCATCGGAGTCGATGTTTGTCAAACCGACCGGTTGTGATGTAAGTCATATACAGTRTATACAGATTATTATCTATGACTACAAAACAAAACATTGTTTTTTTAAATTGATTTAATCATAAAGGATGATAAAGGTTCGGCTTTAGTCCAGTATACTGATGCCTACCGGAGCCGTGCAATACTGGTTGGTGTGTATATCGGCCGGACTTTAATTAAAGGTACAAAAGGTTGTAAAGATAATACCAAATCAATGTATTGGGTTTCTGTTACCCAACACATCAATTTGATTATAAACACTATTAAAGACTATTAATAATTTTATAAATTTTGTTTCTTATAAAAACTATTAATATTCTATAAATTATATATTTTATTAGTTTTATATACTATTTATATCTAATAGTTTAGTAGWTAATATCTAATAAATTTTTTTCCATATATTTATTAACATTTAGGTTATATTAATTAGATAAGTTTACTCAAATGTATAAAAAAATAATAATAAATTTTTATACTAATGTATAACTTTTTATTTATTTGATATATGTATTTAGTATTAGATATTGAAAATTAAAAAAAATGTTACATTTTTTACATATTAGTTTTATTGTTTAATAATTAATAATTTATTTCATTGAAATCAATTACAAAAAAACATAACAAAATTAAGTTATAATACCTGTAATAATTTTRAATAATGTTTYACTTTTTTGAAATTATTTAATTTAATATTAATGTTTTATTTGAAACATTTTTWATTATRAATAAAATTTATTATCGTATTTATAAAATATAATTTTAATATTTTACAAAAAACTTGTTAGTAATGTACAATAATTGTTTTATAAAAATAAATAATTAATAATTATCATAAAGTTTTTAAACTGTTAAAAAACAARTTAATTATAATAGTAATATTAAACAATTATTTYTTATAAATTAGAAAAAATAACATAAATTAAAATAATAATTTACATACAATTATTAATTTTAAAAAAWTAAAATAAAATTATGCATAAATACATATACTTTYCATTTAAGAAACTTAAATATAGAATAATTATAATTTAGTTTTTTTAAATATTTCAATTAATGAAATATCTAATCAAAAATATTAGTAATAATTAATATAAACGACACAAAAAAATTATACAATATTTTAATTATGTTCAACAATAGTATGAGTTATGTTAGTATTATTATTATTATGATTATTGAGATCACTATTGTCTTCAAGTTTCAASTCTTCAACTGTCGCTGTCGTCGAGTTGTTTTGATTGGCCGCCGAACCGCCAAAACTTCTTTCATCGATTCCACCGAAACCTTGTTGTTGTTCAAAACTATTRGATCCGATCGATCCGACCGATCCAATGGATCCAAATACTGGCGAATGACCACCAAATCGCTGGATATAGCTGTCAATCCACGGCCTTAACTGWGCCAAATTGGTGTACACACCGGGAATACCGGGTGTACCGCAACCGATACCCCACGATACCARACCAACTGCCTTGAAGATACCGCCACGCGTTTCGCATACCAGTGCACTGCCGCCRTCGCCATCGCAGGCATCCTTTCCGGGTTCACCGCCAGCRCAGACCATACTCGGATGCAGATGATAGCCGTAGCCGAGTCGGGTACGTCTGAGTGCTTGTTCGCACTCGCCATGTGTTACAACCGGTACGTCGACTTTGGTCAGTACACTCTGGAACTCTCCCTGATGGCCGAAAGCGTTTTTGCCCCAACCGCTAACAAAACATCGTTGACCGGCAAAATTTTCGTACGCTTCGGGCAAACATACCGGTCCGATGTGCGGCGATTGTCGAAAATCAATTGGCGAATCCAGTTTAATAAGGGCCGCATCGTTCAGTAGACTACCGGCAAAAAAGTCCGGATGTACTATAATATCGTCGATAAATCTTTCGATATGCGGATAAAATTCGTCCTCTCTGTGAACATCCCATTCCCCGATTCTAACTTTTAGGTCGTGGGCAGTGAATCTGATGGACAAAAAAAAATTATTATCAGTTATTGTTTAGTCCAGTAATATAATACAAGTTTTCAATAACAAAAAAAATAATTACTTTTTGAGACAATGAGCCGCTGTGACCACAAAATATGGCGATACAATAGCACCGCCGCAAACGTAGAGACTGTCGGCCGGTCCMAGTTTCTTGAGTATGGCCACATGCCAGGGAAACTCGCCAAATTCGGTAGCACTGTCCTGATACTGGAGATTCTGGACACGTCCGTGTATGCCGACAGCTGGTCGTTTACCGCAATGGCCACTACCACCGCCATCAATRCTGTCTAGTGAATGACCTACAGGTCCCTGTGATCCATATGTRGGATAWATGGTACCCGGTTTTAACGGTTGAATTTGCTGATAAYYGGKTTGYTCWGGTCGTATCGATGGATTGTAAGTGGGTTTCAAYGGTACTGGTATTTGTGGTGCAATAGGACGTGACGGTATGGGTGCAAATCCATGATGATTAGGATTTAGCGGTTTCGGTAGAAAATCATAGCTGGCCTGAACTACTTGCGATGGATAGGCGTCTACCTGATGATGATGTTGTTGTTGTTGATGGTGTTGTTGGTGATGATGTGGTCTTTGTGTTTGCGGGAACTCRTATTTATGCGATCCAAAAGGTTTACTATATTCGGGTATTTGTTGAATGTTTGGCTGATARGGACTTGTAAATCGTTTGTTAAATTCCAGATCCTGTCCGCCSGAAAACTGRCCACCATTMGGATAGTCGATTGGTCCGGCCAGAGCAAATTCGGGTAATTCAAGTTCAGGCGATAGGGGTTGTGCCCGACAACATGTACGCAAAACACCGCAACCATCGGATCGGACGCCAAGCATTCGGGCCAARACTTCGTCGGCATATTGAGGAGCGGTCTATGAAATTAAAAAAAAATTATTTAAATTTATTTATTTATAAAAAATTATTTAAATTTATTTATTTATAAAAAATTATTTGAATTTGTTTTTTTAAATAAATTATATAATACTATACTCTACTATACTTGTTATATAAAAWGATAATTACACTATAATTAACCTTTTTTTTAACTTTTTTAAAAAACAYMATAATTTTTGAAACAACAAAACCACAAATTATTATTATTATTATTTRTTTTTTAATGTAATCACATGGATATAACTAATTTATGATAATAATAATAATAATATTTTCATAAATTATCATTTAATTATTTTTKTTATTATCATATTGTTATAATATTGTATATCTAATTCAACAAWAAAAACTAAATTAAGCACAACCTATATATATATATAAGTCTAAACTCATTGAACCCCCCATGGATTAGCAAAGGGGGAAGTATTGCCTAAATTTTACTCTTGAATTATTATTATTATAATAAATTGCACACAATTTTTTTATTAATATACTAAAACAACTAAAATATAATAATAAATTATGATAAATAGTTACTGTATATAGATATCAATATATTATTATTATTTTTATTAAAATTTAAAATTSMATTAAAARTATAATAATTGCTTACATTATTGACCGCCGCTTCCRTCGCCGCCGACGACTGTGACTGATATGASTCCGATTGATCGCTGGCTACGCCCAACAGGTCGTCWGTACTTCTTTCGTCTAACGGTAGGTACTGTTCGTACGGGTTTTGCTGGACAACAGCAGYGGCGGCTGGTTTACGCTGATACTGGCGTATGGGTTTCGGCGCCGGTACGGCAAACTGTTTGAGCACTGACTGAGCGGWCAGCAGATTATTATTATTATTGTTTGACGACGATTTGATTTGACCAGAGTTTGACTTGGCTTCGGCTAAGTAGCCGTTTTTGCACATATAAAACGGCACACAAACRCATTCACCGCCGCCGCCGCCGCCACCRCCGCCGATGTTACCGCCAAAACCACCACCACCGCCACCAATGCTGCCGCCGCCAAAACTACCACCATTAACAATGCTGGCCAGACTATTGGGTCCCGGATATGCCGACTCAAATCCACTATGAAAACTCTGTTTTCTGGWCGGTTTTTTACCGAAACTGTTGGCCAAATTCTGSAGAGCGGCTCCAATAAAACGCTGATCTTCAGGACCGGCGACGTGTTGGTGCTTCGGGTGTTGTTGTTGTTGCTGTTGTTGGATATTTGACGACTGGGCGTACTGTTTGTAGGCATCGGCAAACCGTTGGATATCCATCGGRTAGTCCTGAGCTGATAACGGTTTGTCCTGACTRTCGCCGTTGCTGTCAGTGTCGGTGTCGTGTTTATCGTTACCGAAACCAACTATCGGTATGAAACCCTTGATCGACAGTTTCTCATCGTTGATAATTCTCGCCTCTCTATCCCTATTGCTATAGTTTTCCACTAATTTATCCAAATTCATRGACTTAGCGCTCCGGCCCTCATATTCAGTCAAATTTGTTTGATTTGATTGATCAGAATTTTCTGTATTATTTGCATCGATGGTCAAAAAATATGGTTTATTTTCTGTGAAAAATGATGTCTGATTTGTTGTTGTATCTGAATCGGACTTTTCATACCACATCGGATCCATACCATTAAGATATGGCATCAGTGGTAAYAATGTTATTAAATAGTAGATAATTTTTCCCATTATAAAAGYTATCGTCCAAAATATTAATRCATAAAATATRAAATATTTAATACGAGATACTCTTTCAAACATACACTGAATTATCTGAATTATTATTAAAACATGTATTTTCTATGATCTGAAAGTAAGAAAAATAAATAAATAAATATTTTTTGGTTAAATATATGTCAAAACTTTCATTAATTGATATATTTGTTTATTAATATATATTTTACATATTTTTTCTTTAAAAAAAACAAAAAGTTTATAAACTTTTGTTATTTCAATAGAAACTCAAAGTTGTGGAACTGTTTTGTARAAAGTTTTTTTTTGAATACATTTTTGTTTTATTTGCAAACAAATAATAACAAAAMAAAAAAAAAGTTTTCAAAAGAGATGGGAAGTAAAAGGGAAGTAATATTTATATATATATTAAAAGAKATATTTCATTCAACTTTACATTAATTATTATTATTATTACTAAAAAAAATTTTATATTGTATTTTTCACTTTTAATCTCATTTTTAAAGTTCAATTCAAATTAATATATTTTTTTTAAAAAGTTATAAATATCATGCAATAAAAACTTATATTTAAAAAAACAATATAAATATTTGTTTTACTAAATATTGTTTTTTCTCCCAATTAATATATCAATATTTTTATATATATATATTAGTTTACTATTCAATGTATCAGAAAAGTTATTTCTATATACAGTATATATAGTATTATTATTATTATTATAAAAGTTTGACTTACTTTTTAAACTGTAGTATTTTTTGGTATAGTAACTGATGTCAAATACAAATAATAATAATTAGATGTATCACTACTAGTATCACTAAAATTTACTTTTAAAAACAATATTGGCTTTTTAACAGTGTGTTCATAAAATTTTTCTGTCTATGAGATTAAGTTTATATACCGGTGCTCCTAATGCCGTTCCCTATTGTCTAGAATCAGGTCAAACACACCACACTTTAAGAAAAAAAACCAATCGTTTAATGAACTTCTGGTTTACATATACTGTATATAATGTTGTTATTCACTATTAGTATATACAGTAAGTTTGTATAGAAAACAACATAAAAAAACAGTTATGTTTTTTATTATTATTATTACTAACTATCATATAATGTGTGAAAACCTGGAAAATCCAAACTATGATTTCACTGAAATCCAGAAAAACTTTTTTTATTATTATTAACTAAACTGTAAATACTAAATGAGTTCTTGAAAGTTGTCATAATTATTATGTTATGTTAAGTGAATTATATTTTTAGTTTTCAATAAATAAAGATATATTTGGTATTATATTTAGCATTAGTAGTATACTGTCTATGACTAGCAATAATAATAACTTTAAAAAAAGTAAAATTGAATTTTCTATTAAATGATAATACTTTTTGTTTATTTATTGATAAAATACCTGTATTTTTATTTTGGGTCTAAATTATGTTTACAAATTTTTATTTTATTTTTATAGTTATTTAAAAATAACAATTATATTTAAATATTCTCAACATTATGTGTATAATGTGTATATATATATTTATATATAAACTTTTAATTAAATTGATTAATTATAAATTAACGTATAGACAATATTTATCACTATATATATATATTTGAATATATAATTTATATTACATTATATTATTTAATATATTACATTATATTATTTAATATATTACATTATATTATTTAATATATTACATTATATTATTTAATATATTATATTAAATTATATTATTCAATATATTATATTACATTATATTATATTCCATATTAATACTGCAATTTAAGTTTTGTTATTTTTTAAAAAATATATGTAAACAAAAAAAATAGTAAAATATATACAGGATTTATAAAAAAAATTACAGTTAAATTTGACATAACTGTGTATTACATCATTTAAATGAAAGTTATCTTTTTATTATTATTGAAAATGAAAAGCAATAATGAAATGAAAACTATTACTATTACTACTACTACTACTAGACTTGAGGCCAAATACGGTAAATAAATTGTTTATATGTTTCAAGTGATCCGACATTAGATTTAAATTTATTATTAGTACTGTTTTTTTGACAACAAAAAAAAAGTTTCTGAACAAAAATGTTTTTTCCACAAAATAACTAAACGCGTGTTGAGTAATAATTTATATAACAACTAGTATACCAATAATACTGTAATAATAATAACTATAACACTGCAATAGTAATTATGTGCTAAATTTAGTTTCATTTATAGTTGGTTTAGCTTATCTATAGAGATAATACTGTTAGACAATACAATTGAAATTATATATTTTAATGTGATTTTCAAGTTTAAACAATCATTTAGATTTTGAAAATCCGGTTGAGTTTCACCTACTTTTTAGGAGAGAGAGAGAGAGAGAGAGAGAGAGAGAGAGAGAGAGAGAGAGAGAGAGAGAGAGAGAGAGAGAGAGAGAGAGAGAGAGAGAGAGAGAGAGAGAGAGAGAGAGAGAGAGAGAGAGAGAGAGAGAGAGAGAGAGAGAGAGAGAGAAAATGATTATACATTTGAAGTGCAATACATATATATATATAAATACACATAAATCTCATTATACAATACTATGTTTGACCCATATTTATGCTGCAAATAAAAATAATAGCAGTTTTTGAGAAAAATTACTATTATTTGATGCGTAAAATTATATAACTAGAAAAAAATAAATAATCTGTGATTAATCACAAAAACAAAGATTTTTTTTTAATATAATAAACAATTTGATCTTTTTTTATATAAAATAAAAATTATTAGTTTTTTTCGGATAATACAACAGTTTTACTTTGATTAAAAATATATTATATAATATTAATAATTTTTATATATAAATAGATATTTATGACATTAATACAGTACACACTCATATTGATTAACCGGTATTTATATAAATACTAATTATCATATTTTTGATATTTTATTTCATAAAATTATATAAATAATAAATAAGAAATAAAAAGTAAATATAATTAAAATAATTATTATCTAAATTCAGGCTTTAGTTTCCAGACACCGACACCATCAGTGGTTCGATAGAATTGGCACAACTGGTAGAGCATCGACTTGAAGATTGCGCTCTGATTTGGCGGCAATTTATCGCGAAAAGCGTCCAACACTTCCTGAGTTGTGGCCTCACCGCCATTGCTGGCACTTCTTTTCGACTGAAATGCTATGAAATTTCTGATATCAGACAATAGTGTGTCGTATTCGCTGTTGATGTGAACTTCTTGTTGATTTTGATTGTATTCTTCAGAATCAGCTGACATGAGTTCGGTTTCGAATCGATTGCGACTCTTAATATCGTTGATCAGTGAACTACTTGTGAAGACTTTGTTGTCGTCGGTGGTGGCGGCGGTGGTAGTAGCGGCAGTAGTTGCACCAGAGCTCAGTTTACGTTTCAAACCGAACTTTTTGGCCACTTTTACGCCGGTCAACGGATTGGCATTCAGACAGGTTTCGCGCGATCGCTTCAGAGCTGCAATGGCCTGTTTGGCCACTGTTTCGGCTTCGCGTTCGGCAATAGCGTAATCGGGTGCCGACGAACATTCAATGACATCGTGTTGGAGTGCACTCTGAACTTTCGATCGTCTAAACAGTTTCTTCAGTACGTATTCGTCATCGGCTTTCGATTCGTTATTTTCTTCAGTAGTCTTGTCTTTATAGACGTCTTGTTTTATCAAATATTTGATACGTTTTCCCTCAAATTGTGTCCCTTTTTTCGACTTCTTTGAATTATTATTGTTGTCTTCATTGATAGTCTTGACTTTTTGTTTTGTTTTTGTTTTATCACTATTTGTTTTCTCTTCACTGACTTTTCTATTATCATTATTTTCATTACCTCTCAAAGTAATCTCTTTGTTATTATTATTATTATTTGCAAACTTTTCAGCAATCAATTTGCTCAACAGTTTCGCTCTATTTCGCAATTCTACCACTTTTTCTGCCGATAGTTTCACTTCGTCGGACTTCTTCATCGTTTGTTGACTATTATTATTATTATTATTATTACCACTACTACTACTACTACTACTACCACTCCTACCACTAGTTGTTGAAAATTTTTCAGTTTTTTGTTTCTTGGCTTTGGGCGACAACTTAATTTCGGAGTCGGTTCCGGCAAATACAGAGCTCGATTCGGTAGCACTCGATTCGGATCCCAATGTAAACAATTCGTACAAATCGTTTGTCTTGAAAAATCGTCTCTGTTTGGGATCTTTCAGTACTTTATTGGTTAAGTATTGTTTAAATATTTGTCTTTGATATATCTTTTCTTCGACAGTTCCCGACGACAACAACCGATAAATGGTAACCGCTTTGTTTTGGCCAATGCGCCAACACCGTTCTCTGGCTTGCATATCGGTACTGGGATTCCAATCGGGATCGTAGATAAGTACCCGATTGGCACCGGTCAAGTTGACACCGATACCACCGACACGTGTGGTCAATAGGAAGACAAAAATTTTCGGATCCTTTCAATTACCAGTAATTAAAAAAAAATAAAATCATTAAATCACTTATAATTAAATGGTAATACATTTTGTATCACTAATCACTGGCAAACCTCATTGAACTGTTTGATTAGCGATTGTCTTGATTGGACACTTGTCGAGCCGTCCATCAATAAGTAGGTATATTCTTTGAGATGTAGAAAACATTCCAATATTGAGATCATCTGTTAGTTGATTTTGTGGTGATAAACAAAAATAAAACAAAAAACAATTTTTCATTAATTTTTTGTTTAATTAAATTAAAGATTTTTTTATTGAAAATACTTTTCTGCTTTGTGTGAATACAAGAACTTTATGTTTCTGTTTGTACCAAATCCTGAGCAATGCTTCGACAACTCTCATCTTTCCCGACCGTTTGTAGAACTCGATGTCGTCTTTGTTTGCTTTCAGTTCGGCGATTGGATTCACTTGAAACAGATTCGGATGATTACATATTTTCCTTAGATTAATGAGTCCGACAAATATCTTATGACTTCCTTTGCAAATCTCTTTGACAGCCGTGGAATCGATGTACGACTTGTATTGATCTCGTTGTTCAGTTGTCAGCTTACAGAACAATACCTGTTCGTTCTTCGACGGAAGCAATAGAGTTGATTGGACTTCTTGTTTGGATCGTCTCAACAGAAACGGCATTATTGTGTCCCTCAATATGGTTGCCATTTTGAATGCTACTTGAATCTGAATATCCGTGAAAGATATTGTCGGTAATTGTTAGTAATTGTAAACAACATACCGGTGCTAATTGGGTGAAACTATAGTAGAGTTAGACATACCTGGACATCAGTAGCGTTAGCATAACCACCCATAGTTATCGGTATGGAAAAGTGTTCGGTAAATACTTGCAGCGAACCCAACTTTCCCGGATATATAAAATCAAACAGTGACCACAGTTCGCGCAAATTGTTTTGTATGGGTGATCCCGATAGTATCAATCGGTGCGGTGTGGTAAACAATTTACAGGTATGGGTCACCTATGGATCAGTAGTAAATCAATTGGTTAATCAAACGATTACCGGAACCCACTACTACTACTACTAACCTGTGCCAATGGATTCCTAATTTTGTGTCCCTCATCCAGTATCACATAATGCCAGTCATTGCGCAGCAAATGCTTCTGATAGCTGCAAACACCCGAATAGGATGTAATTAGTATACCATTGGATCTACTGATCGTACGAATCAGTGTCTCTTTTTTGCCCGAATGGCTACCCGTTTGGTGAAGTATAGCTACCCGAAAGTAAGGCCACCATTTATGAAATTCGGCCACCCATTGATGCATGACAGTGGCCGGACAAACAAGCAGGACTGGTCCCAGTGTGGTACGAGTGTCACGAAAGTCGTTCAGTTTGGTAAAACTGAGACCGCAGAGGAATGAAATGACTTGTATGGTCTTTCCCAAACCCATCTCATCGCCGACAATACCGCCGCAACCGTTGCCGTGCAATTCCCACAGCCATTTGACACCCGTTTGCTGATAGGCATAGAGTTGATCCCAAATTCGTTTCGGTAACTGAAAACCGTTATCAAGTTTTACCAATTCGTCCAGATTTTTGACTTCAGTACCGTCCGGACGAATGTTTTCGTGTCGCTCCAGA
Source organism: Oppia nitens (assembly GCF_028296485.1). NCBI lineage: Eukaryota > Metazoa > Arthropoda > Arachnida > Sarcoptiformes > Oppiidae > Oppia > Oppia nitens. The sequence continues at coordinate 282,989 of NW_026533208.1, forward strand.
AGTCTTTGTTTTTTATATTCTCTGGAAAATCAAAAAATAAATCTTTGATTATTAAAAAAACAAACCAAAAATTATCTCTTTTTTTATTCATTACTTAATTCTTCGCTGAAAGCACTTGTCGTCGCCATCATCGGTGACTTTTTTCTTCTTAATCACAGTCTTCTTTAGTTTAAGTATTTTTGTTGACTTTTTCTTTGGTAAACTTTCTGGTAAATCAACAAAATATTCTTCATCTGAATATTGTACATCCAATTGATCATCGCTTTCATCGACCACTTCATCATCAATTCGTTCATCACTTTCATAGTCATCAGCCGTCGGTCTCCAGTCATCTGATTCTCTATCGTCGGAATCTTCTTCGCAAACATTGATTTCTTGTCTTTCATCGTTGATCTCATCATCACTTAGCTCTTCGTCTGTTTCTTCCAGTTGTTTAACCAAACCTTTAAACGGTTTAATATCATTACTATTATCGCCACTGACTTCTTCTTCTTCATCATCGCTTATCGAAACAATTTCTGTTTTAATATCTTTAACTAAATAATCACTTTTATTATCACTAGTTGTGTCGAGATTTAAGATATTTTGCATCTGTTTTTGATGTTGTTGTGTCTGATTTGACTGTGAGTGGTCACCACCACCGGCACCGACACCATCGCCGGTAATATCCAAAGCTTTGTCCACTTGAAGCATAACATTTTCTTCATAGACTCGCTGATCAAATGCAGTGATCCCAAGACCTCGTAGCTCGCAGTCGTCATCTTCGACATCGACACTGGGAATGACATTCAAGTCGATCGATATCTTCGGCAACTTATCGGTCTTTTTATTCTTCCTTTTCGTCGTCATCGTCGTCGTCGACGACAACTTGCTGTCCGCCACTTCTTCCTCTACCTCTTCTTCTTCAGTTTTAATCATCTTTTCATTTGTTGTTTCAATTGATTTACTCATTATTATTATTGCTGAAGATTTTTTCTAATTCCTACTAATTAATCAAATGACACTTCAATGATCACTGAGACACTTATAGATCACATCCACAAAAAAAGTGATAATTAATTTGTTTGATTGCAAACCACTCCAAGAGTTTTGTTGTCCAAACATTTAGTTTTGTTTTTATAATTTGATTGTGTTTTCAGTCTTCAGTTTTATGTTATGAAATGATTGATATGAATCGGACAATCAATTATCACCAAATAAATTGATCCCCAATGTGTTGAACCATCGATGATATCCAGTCTTCAAATCCCATATAAAGACAATCACTAAACAACTCAATTGTTTCGCAACAAAACGTTTTTATTTATTATTATGTTTTTTGGTGAAAGACTTTCGTCACAAACATATACTGTATATAAACGTCACGTTTAGTCCAAAATAATAATAATAATAATAATAATAATAATAATAATAATAATAATAATAATAATAATGTTGTTTTAAACAACTTGTTTATCACTTGATTGGATCAGCTATTTAACAACAGTTACAAACAAAAACTGTTTATTATTTTATTTTATTTTTTCGGTAATTTTTTGTTGTGTGGCCACAAAATGGTCGGTAAATCCCTAATATACAAGACATTCAACTCTCTCTCTCTCTCTCTCTCTCTCTCTCTCTCTCTCTCTCTCTCTCTCTCTCTCTCTCTCTCTCTCTCTCTCTCTCTCTCTCTCTCTCTCTCTCTCTCTCTCTCTCTCTCTCTCTCTCTCTCTCTCTCTCTCTCTCTCTCTCTCTCTCTCTCTCTCTCTCTCTCTCTCTCTCTCTCTCTCTCTCTCTTGCAATCAGGGTTTTAAGGAAATAAATGCCTGCCCTGGCAATGCCCAAATAGATGCCATAAATGCCTGGCATTTTGGGCATCTATTTTATTTGCCTGCCAATTTAAATTGCTAAAAAGCAACTGTATTTATAAAATTAATTTAATTTACTGTTTTTTAGCTTGTTAATTAAATTTACAATTAATATACTTATTTCTAATATATTATCTTTAAAGTAAAGATATACAAAACAAAAATACAAACAAATATATTGATAAAACAATTTTTATAAATAAATTAATAATAAAAAAATTAAAATAATAGGTGTCACCACCTGAAAATAGATGCCCTGGGCATGGCAGAGGCAAGGCAGGCATTTGGCAAAATAGGCATCTATTGTTTATGCCTGCCATTTTTAAAACCCTGCTTGCAATACAACAACAGAAGAACAACAGAAAAAGACGTCTTTTATGTGTCAATCATATGACTGACTGAAGAATCCCTACTGAAGACTGTCTGCAATGTATTGTAAACTAAAAAAGACTTTTTTATATACTATTTATTTACACTTTGTTTATATTATTATTATTATAAAACATCTTTAGATCAGTTGTTAAAAGGCGTGTCTTATATATATAAGAGTCATTCGGCGAACGGGAACTGTTGGACATCATCATCATTGGACACTTCGCCGGCGATTATCTCATCACATCGTAATGGATGCCCGACAACGACTTAATAATATGCGGTTCAGATCGCGGCCAAAGTCTAATCAGATGAGAAGCATTAGAAGAAAACCGATGACAAGCCGACAGATGATGACGACAACGACGACGACGACTAGGGTTAACGATTTGAGACAATTGATTACCAATAGAGACAATACTATTAATACTACTACTACTGCTGCAAGAAGTGGTCGTCCAAACAATGTTCAGCGGATGAGACTCAATGGTAAAGTCGTATTGAAGACGACGAGAAGGACGGCTAATGTTGAACAACAACAACAACGAAACGCACGAAGAAGTAGTGGCGGCAGCGGTGGTGGCCAAGCATTGCAACAAAGAGTCACAAATGTATGTCTAGTTTGTTTGGATCAGTTTAAACTATTGACTGATTTGATCACTTATTTTTACCGATAATTTTTTTGTCCGATATATCAGAAAATCGTGACATTGACTAAGACACGCAACAATCAGCTGATTCCCAAAGTTATGGTCGATTTGTCGCAAATCGATGTCAATAATTCGCGAAACAGACAAAATGTTTGTAATTTTTTTATTTAAATTAGTTTTTAACTGATTTTTAATTGATTTGATGTTTTGTTTATTAAATAAAGACAAGTAATTTAAGACACAATCGCAAAGATTTTGCCAAAAATGGGACCAAAAGCACTGTATCACCGAATAATCAGTCGATAATTTTTCCCGAAGTTTGTGTCCACTATTTTGCTTTCTCTATCTCTCTCTCTCTCTCTCTCTCTCTCCTCATTAGTTTGCCTTAAGACTCATAAAATTGATTAATTTGTTGTTATTGTTGTAATCTTCAGCTGATTACCCGACCATTGGACGCAACCTATGTGTTGACCTCACCGACAGCTGTCCGCACCGCTCACAGTTCAGTAGCCGACGAATCGAGCCGTACGGTTCTGGTCTCGAATCTCAACCAATCGATAACCCAAAGAGATATTAATGTAAATAATAATAATAATAATAATAATTGTCGATATCATCGACTAAAGAAAATAATAACAATTTCTATTGATATTCTTATTTCAGGATCTTTTCGGATCAATCGGACCATTGGTCAGTGCATCCAAAGTGACCAGTTCGGCCGCATTGGTAGTATACCAAACATTGGCCGACGCACGCAACGCGTGTAAAACATATCACAATCGGCTGCTGGACCGCCAGCCGATGCACTGTACTATACTGGCCAACTCTGGCAGCGAGTTTGCCGCCGTCGAGACGTCGCATCCAACTACCGCTGCAACGTATTATGTCGGCAGTCAGGAATTGTTGGCCTCGCAGTTGCGACATATCAATTCATTGCAATCACCGATGAGTGGCCTCCGGGGTTTCGGTGGCCAATAGGTTAGCCAAACATAGAGAAAAAACTATCCATCACTGTATTAACTACTCGTTAAAATAAAACATTAACAACAAAACAAAATTATTATAAGAAAACAATTCAAAAAATTATATTAATATTTTAGATTTTACTCACATTTAACACCAAAAAAAAATTTATTAAAATAAATAATAATTATTTAATTCCAAATAAAATAAATGTTTAATAATATATAAGATTTTTTTTTTAAATGTTTATTACATTACAATATGTGCAAAAAGTTTTGTTTCGGTTTTTTTAAAAAAAAGTTTGAGTAAAATATTTGTTACGATATCAATGGTGGTGAAGGACTAGGAAATGGTGCAGTGCTTGTTGCTGTTGTTGTTGCGGTGATGATCTGATCGGTGGTGATGAGCGGCAGCGGGTCGTCCACTAAATGACCGATTATTAGTGGACGTCGACGGATGAGCAATGGATGCAGTAGTATTGTACGCAATGGATGTCGTGGACAATGCTTTTGTTAGGTTATCGCACGAGAAAAAGGCTTTAGCCTTCTTGGCAATGGTTTTCTTTTCTTTTGGCGACATATACTGATGTCGCGATGGTATCCATATTCTGTTGTCCACCGATGAGAACGATACCAGACATGATTTCAATGATTTCGGTAGCGGCAGTCGTTCAATACTATAGGTTGTCGTTCGGGTGACAATTGCCCGACAACAGAGTTCTTGCAGTGATGGAACTGATTGGAACCGTATAAAAAGATTTTGTGGACATTATATAATTACTGTATATTATCTGGTAAATGATTTTTGGGATTAATAATTCATTAATACAAACCGGTATTCATTTTCATTATATTCTCCATACCGTTCCGCTGAAGAGCCATTCGAGATAACTGTTGGATCATTTGATAATCAATTACAAGTGTTATTGTAAATTAAAGATAATTCAAGACATACCTGAGCACAGGTCTCTCTAATATTGTAATTACAGAGCGGACTAATCTCGAAGAATGTCATATTATGTTTGTTGGCATAGGTTTGAGCCGTATATTCGCTGACCTGTCGTTTAAATGCCAAATGAAGCCGATTTCCGACTAAGATTTTAGGCACTCCTGGAATGTGCTGTCGATGGTAATGATAATAACCAATCAATCAAACAAACAATTAGTTTAAAATCAATGATACAAATAGTTTTTTATAAATATAACCACAAAAATGAAATCAAATGATAAATACCTCTTCAATTTGATTGAGCCAACGATTGAGACCCGAAAACGACCACCGATTGGTTATATCGTATACCAATATGACTCCTTGAGCTCCTCTCGAATAGGACCGGAATATCGTTTCAAACCTTCCCTGACCAGACGTGTCCCAAACCTGTAAGCGAATACGTCGGCCGTCCAGCAATATATTGGTTGTCTTATAGCCGACACCCGGATTTCGGCCAAACGACGGTTCGCTGGTCGACGACAGCGGCGAATTGTCTTCGTCCAAGTTGTTCAGTATTTCGTCTTTGCCGACATCCGAATCGCCGACCAATAAAAACTTCAATACATAATCGTAACTCTTGGCCGCCGACATCAACGACATTAGCAATGCATCGGTTGTCGCTGTCGATGACGAAGAAGTGGTACTTCCAAACGAGTTGTCCATTGTTTTTAGGTATTAACGGATCATATGTTGCTGTTGTTGATGGTGATGATGTCACTTATTATTATTATTGTTATTATCATCATCGATGGTCAATACCCCCCGCGCAACAACAACAACAGTGGACACAATAATAATAATTTTTTGGCAATTATTTTGATGATTACATTAGTTTTAGTCAAAACTAAATTAATTTTTTTGTTGGCATCAAATGTGTGGACACGATATATATTTGTTAAACAATTGATAATAAAATAATAATTAATTAATTAATTATAAAACTATTGATTTTTCAACAACAAAAAAATCAATCAATCAATCAATTAATTATTTTTTATTATTGAGACAAATCAGTAGCAAATCAGTACTGATTTTAATGACATAACTATTAATTAACTAAAAATATTATTATTATTTTGTTTTTCAAAGTAATAKATTTAACGTTAATATAATAATAATACTGTTTATTACTACTGTTTTTTGTTGTTGTGTTGATTACAGTGTAATGTATAGTATTTTTATTGATTATAATATTTTACAGTAAGTGACGACTCAATCAAAATGCAATGGATGTCAAAATACATGCAGTTTTTGTAATGTAATATAAAATACAGTATTATTTATAGTGTATGTGTGCTCTGACTCTCCACTCAAACATACAGTACTGTATATATATTTGTAGTGACGGTCAGTACTGTACAGATGGCAATGCTATTCATTTACCAAAAAAAAAAAAAAAAAAAAAAATTTAAAAATTCATTAAATTTTTCTACAMTGTATACTAAAAGTTTATTTTTAGTATAAAATTATTTAATGCAATTAATGTGTTAAAAAAAACAAAATATTGAATTGAATGCAAATAAAATTTGAAAATTTGAAAATTATTTTTTTTAAATATAAAAAAGTTTTTTATTTGATTTATTTAATTCAATACTTTATTAAAAATCAATTATTATTWTTATTWTTTTGTATGTGTATTGTTATGGTTAATGTAATAACAATAGTTAGAGGTTTTAGTTAAATCAGTCAATCAATCAATAGATTTATGTGTTACCGGTATTTAATTATTATTATTATTATTATTAGTATGATTTATATTTGATATATAATGGGTATATTTTTAGTAACTATAATACAATAACTTTTTAAATTTATTTATTTTTTTAAATGTATAAAAAATTATCGATAAATTAAGGTTAGCTAAAGAAAAAAAAATATGTTTATTATATAATTGACATACAATTGTTTGATAAGTTTTGCATAATTTGTTTTTTAAAAAAAGTATACCAGTATAAAGTATAATACAATTATAATAGACAATGATTTTTATTGATTTTTTTAGAAATTTTTCTAAAAACTTATTGATCCATTGACAATGGTTTGTTTTTTTTAAAGTACCCCTAATTTATARATTTATAATATATATATTTTTTWAAATCTATAATTTTTAGTTTTTATTATAATTATTATYAACACTTTATATCCTATGTATATATGTGTCATCTAATYATAATTTTGTTGAAATATTTGAATAATAATAATAATAATAATTATTATTATAGATTAAAAACTAAACTTATTGTATATATATATATATATATATATATGATATATAATACAAATATAATTTTAAAATTAAAAAAAACAATTTATTAATTATAATTGATTGATTGGACATAAATTTAAATTATTATTATTATTATAAAATATTTWTAWATAATAAATTACAAGTAAAACAAAAAAAAAAGTTATATACAGTTATATACCGGTAGTAGTAATACCTATACATTGAACGCTCTATTTTGAATGACAACACTATTGCTATACTAATAGTTATATTGAATGAAATTCATCGMTTGTTTTGTTTGTTATTATTGTTTTTGTTTGACATTTGTTTTATAAAAATTAAAAACAAATATTGTATTTAATATCATAAAAGTTTAGTAGTATTAGTGATTCATATCATATCTAATAACAACAACAACAAAAATACTGATATATGATATAATTATAATATTAATTGTATTATAATATTAATTATTTTATATATTAAAAAAAATATTAAATATGATATTAGAGACAAAATAATTAAATACATTATTATTATATGACAACTGTTTTTTGAAGTTTAATCATATAATTAACGATTAAATTAAGTGATATATATATCCATAAAAAAATATGGTTACCATTAGTTGTCATCAATTATTGCTGCCATCAGTTATCATCAATTTAATGATGAAGACATTGCCAATCAAATTGCTWWTATGTTTATGTATTTTGATGTCAATGTGTAAGTAGTATACTAATTATAATTGATATCATATATCAATTGATTGATTAATAATAATAATAATAATAATATTTATAAATTGTATTTAATTTTATTGATTTAGCAAACGGCGATCGGATTAAACAAAAGATATATAAATCAATTGAAAGTGACTTCTTTTGCTTTCGTCGACTGAGTGCAAGCCATCAGATCGGATGCAATTGTAAGCCATTTATTTTCCATCATCGATGGTCACACAATCTGGCCATTGATATATATATATATATATATATATATATATCATTAGACTTAATGTTATTGTTGTTGTTGTTGTTGTTGTTGATTAACAGCCAAAGAAGGTGGTAATGTCGGTACTGTTCATATTGTCGACGACGACAAAGATATCGATCATGTGGTSACCAGTGGCTCACTTGATCCATATATTGCTGCTATTTATCCAAGACATTTGAATTTGTATGTAACCATATTCAAATGATAATTAGTTTAGTCCCACTGAGATTACACTGAGATAATTGTTTTTGTGTTTTTCATTCACAGAAAGACATTATTGCGATTCAAAGAGTCGGCCGATAGGGTCAGCGGTGTTGTCGTACTGGACGTGCGATCGCCTAATAGGTCGTTGTTGACGGGTTTGACTGATGACCAGTCGTGTCCTAACGATGGCTTTGATTTGTATGTCAACGACACAAAGTTTCGTCACTGTCAACAACAGGAATGGAATCTAATAGATGGTCCGCACAGTACAGGACTCATGTATCAGGACTGGCCGTTCCCTATATTTGCCATCAAAAATACCACTGATATCACTAACATTCAAAAAGTATGTATTTGTGGATTTGTATGATTTTTTTAAAGTTAATTATGATAATAATAATTTGAATGATTTTATTATTATATAAAATAAAATAGTGTTTCAAAGAGTTTGGCGGACCGTCATATCCCATATGTGGCCTACATTTGGACTCAGCTATGAATGCGGCCAAAGATTCCAAGACATGTATCAGACGGTCTGATCTGTCRACACAGTCATACTCATTGAGTCCGCGTATGTCTCACTCCTAATGTCTTAATTATATAAAAAYAAAACTAAATTTAATAACAATTTTWATAAYAGTTTTATATTGCGATCCATTGGGCGGAAGAAATATATTTTCGACATTATTGTGGACATCGAAAAACGATACAATCGAAAAAGATTCRCTGATTGTGTTGGCCACCCGWCTGGACTCGTACTCTATGTTCGACAACATATCGCCCGGTGCCGACTCTGTCATTACCGGTGTTGTAACACTTCTAGCAGTAGCCAAAACTCTCAATGATGTCAGAGAAGAGTTTCAAAARGAAAGAACAAATGGCAAGAATATATTGTTTGCATTCTTCGATGGCGAAGCATTCGATTACATTGGTTCCAGTCGTGTACTATTCGACATGAATTCTGGTAAATTTCCCGTAAAGAACGACTCGGAGACCGATTTGGCTCAAATACGTGGCAATCAGTTTTCACATTTTATTGAACTSAATCAATTGGCACCGCATCCGTCAAATACGGAMACTGTTTGGATTCATAAAAATGTYAATTCAAGCGACGGATTCAAAACACTAAGACAATTGCTGRTAGATAGTGGCAAAAGTGCCGATCTTRCTGTCGATGCTGTYGAAGATGGTCGACCATTACCGCCGGCATCGTTACAGACATTTCATAAGCAATATAAAGACTTGACAGGAGTAGTGCTAAGCAATCACCAGAAAGAGTATACAAATAAGTTCTACAACAGTATGCACGACGACAACGACTGGGCCAATGTCAACATAACTGATCCAAATCTTGCCAAACGATTGGCTAATATAGCGACAACTGTAGCGCGTGTTGTCTATCGTTTGGCCACACAAAAGGACAGACCAGATCTAGTGGCCAACCAGACACTTGTCAAAGAGATGCTCGACTGTTATCTTAATAACTCATACTGTGATCTATTTAAACGAGTTTCCAGTCCCGACCAAAAATTTCCAGACCGTTAGTAAATCTCTCTTTTTTTTTTGTTTTGTTTGTTTTAATTATGGGTTWAAATATATTTTTTTCACACACACGGATAGAAATCGGACGTCCCTATCAAACATATGTGGGTGTGTCGGCGGCAACCAATCTCTACCGAATATAYACACATTCGTTATTAACTTATTTTGTTAGCGACACAAACAAAACAGATACTAAAAGTACGTGCGAACAGAACAACAAAGAGTCAAAGGTTAGGGTCTTCCCGATTAATCGATGAAAGACATGATTACATAAAACATTAATTACCGATAATTTTTTTTTTTGTTTTGTTTTTTATAGAAATTCAACTACTATTGGATATCTGGCCCGACAGGTACCGGTGTATGTATTAGATCGCAAGCCTTTCAAACCGAAGCCGTTTCGCCGGCTTTTCTAAGTCAAGGAGTGGTAACCGATCCGGAACTATACTCGACATGGACTGAGAGCCGATGGACCAGCTCTAGCGTTCGTCTATTTATAATACCCAGTCCTCTACAACAATGGCTAACATTAATCATTGGCTTATTTTTTACGTTCGCATCATTTATATTATTATACTTTTTGGACAAGAAATCGCCGATACTTTTTGAGACATCTATCGACTCCATTGTTACCCAACAATCACTACCAGTTGGCTGTTAACCAAACCTGTGTGTGTGTGTGTGTAATATGTTTACACATTTTTACCAATAATTATGAAATTATTATATAACATAACATATAACTGAACATTTCATAAATTATTTGTCAATTGCCTCATCATTAGTAGTCTACTCAACAATAATAATAATAACTTATTTTGTCATTTTTAAAAAAAAATTATTGATTAGTTAACTTATTTTTTTTAATTTATTAATAAAAAATAACTATTATTAATTTAACTCCATGTTTGTAGTATTGATTGATTTGTATAAATTTTTTTATTATAAATAAATGTATAATACTAATCAAATAATGTGATTTAATTATTATTATTTCGGTTAGATATCGGTTGGTCAGCGATAACATCGGCAATCGCAAGATATTATCATATTTTTAGTGTCAAACAATCTGTATAAATATTTCAAATAAATCCCCCTCCTCTCCCCCACCCTTAAAAACTGGTCATACAATTTCATGTCCTATTAATATGAGTTAAAAATAATTAATTTAACTGAAAAAAACAGTTTATTTATTATTAACTTATTATTATTATTATTATTACTTTATTATTGTCATATATAGTTATGTTTAATTCTAACAATAAGATTGTTTAACGCAATCAGTCAGTCAGTCAATCAATCAATAAATATATTGATGTAATTGATTAGCAATAGTTATGGTATTATTATTATTATATATCCTATTTTTAGTAACTAACAAAAAAATTATCGGTAAATTAAAAAGTTATATTTTTAAGAAAGTTATAAATAAATATAAATTTATATATATATATAAATAAAAAATAATGTTTAATTGTTTGAAAAAAATTCATATTAATATATAATTTTTGTTAGACATTGATTTTATTTTTTAATTTTTTAAACTCATTGATCCATTGTTGTGTAATAAATGGTTATTTTTACTGATTTAATACAGGTTATTTTTAACAATATTTTAATTAGACTGTAGATAATTTAATGATTTATTATAATTATAAAACTATAATAGTAAAAATATATTGAACTTAATAATAATATATAATTTTTTAGTTATAACTTTCTAATGGTTATTATTTATCGGCATAATATTGACAATGAATTTTCAAATAAATTAACACATAATTCATAAATCATTGTTTTATTTCTATTTTTTTGTTGAGATAACAATATTTTTTTTATGAAAATATGTGACATTTATTTACAATAGATGGAAATTATATGGAAATTTTGTAAATATAATTAATAAAAATTATAATAACATTTAACTAACAAAATGTTGTTTTTTATATTTGAAATTTTTCTTTTTTACCGGTAATCGGAAGTATTGAATCATTTATGTTATAAATTATATTTTTCTATTACACAAAAAAAAAAAAATAATTTTATGGATTAAATCACACTTTATCTATAACTAATAAAATTATATTTTCGCCAACAATTTATTTTATTATTAATTTTAGGATTAGATTTTTTTCAACACGTTTTTTTTATTGCTACTAATTTGCATAATAAATATTAATGAAAAATATTAAATAAAACTTATTTTGTTTTTGTTTATATTTAGTAACATTGGCAATTATATTGTTTATCTGATTTTTTTACAAACAAAAATAAAATTAATAATAATAATGATTTTTTTTCGGTACGATACAAAAATTGTTTAATATGCTAATTTAATTGTTTAATATTTGCATATAGAAATAATGTAAGTAATTTTTGATTGTTCAACAACAAAATTTACATTAATATTTAATTAATAATAAAATTAATAAAAAATGGAAATTACCTAAAAATTTAWWTATATTTGTACAGTACATTTAATTAACTATAGTTATTAATTTGTGAAATAATAATAATAATTATTATTATTTATTTAAAATGAGTCATTTTATTATTTACAAATCATTTATTTACATATAACTATAATTAATATAAATCAAACACAAAACAATTAATATTATTCTGTTAATTATATATTATAATATTATATCATATATATATATTTACAGTATATATATATATATATATATAATAAATTAATTGTACATTAGTGTAATTAAAATATATATTTAAATATTAATTTTGTTTTTGTTATTATTTTTTTGTGCTAACTATAGTAAATTTTAACTAGCTAAATTTTTTTATATTATCATAATAGTTGTGAAATTTTCTAAACAATGCCAACATTAAGGTTGAGACCAATTAGTTTTGATATATACAGTATAACCTTATACTATAGTATGGTATATAATGGTATGACGTGATTGAAGTAATTTTTATAACTTAAGTTTCAAACTTTTTTTTCTAATATAAGTTATATATATATATATATATATATATATATATATATATATATATATAWATATATTTATTTATAAGTAATTTAAAGTTATTAGGAATTTCTTGCATTAGTTTTTTTTTGTTTGTTGAATAACTTTTGTTTTGTCTGTAATAATTTCATAGAAAGAAACCTTGAATTCAATACATATATATATATAYAAACATTTTGATGGCTTAATAACAATAATAATAATAATGATAACAATAGTAGTAATAATAATCCATCCTTTGTATGGGTAATACATCCCATCCTTTTATAAATATATTAATAATATAGATATACTCAGTATATATATATATAAATCTATTACTAGTTTTTTTGTTATACAAGTAATATCAAACAACTAAAAACAATCAAACATATAAAATATATAAGTTTCTCTTTATTATTATAATAAAAATATAACTTTTCAATTAATAAATGTATAATAATTATTGTTGATATATATATATATATTTAAATATATTATTTGAGAAAATATAGTTTTTTTTAACAAAAAATATGAAACTACAATTATCATTCAATATTTTCAATAGCATATCAATATGTTTGCTATTGATATGTTTGCAACAAAATTATATACTAAGTCAACGATACCGCAACCCTAACCCCAATAATAATAATAATAATAATAGGCGGCTAAACGGTCGGTCCAATAGAGACGATACAATCATAAATGTCTATCCGGGCGGCGGCGGCGGCGACTCTAAGCCGGGCAGTTATGATGAAGACGCTGGTGTACCTCCCGGTGCTAACAAACGGCCGACTATAGTGGTTGAGAAACCGGTAGATATTGTACCCGAAAACAAACAACAGCCGCTGCCACCACCAAAACAATATGACCCGAAACCAGTACAAAATGACGAAACAAATGATGAAAACGATGAAGAAGTAGTCAAGAATTATTCGGACGAAAAAATTGTATGAATTTTTATTTTGGGATAAAATTTCTTGTATTTTATATWAAATTTTTAAAGTTATAATCTGATAATAATAATACTAAATTAGTTGTAAAATACTGTATTGATATGATTGCTAATAAAAAAAGGGTGCCAACGGATGCATATGTGTGCCATACTATCAGTGCGACGACGGAAACATTATAACCGACGGATCCGGTATTATTGATCCGCGAAAGATACCAAAGAAGGAGATCCCATTGGTAAGAGTTATCCGCTTTTTTTAAAAAGTCATTAATGTTAAAAAATATATTTATTTATTTTATTGTTTTAAAAGGACGCCAATTATAAGCCCCCGTTTTGCGGTACATTTCACGTATGCTGTAGCGACCCGACAGAGGCGTCCACTACTAAACCGTACGTTCATCAGTGCGGTATCAGAAACCCGTCGGGTATTAATCGGCGAATTTTGTCGCCCGATGCAAAAGGCGAATCCGATTTCGGTGAGTGGCCGTGGATGGCGGCCGTACTCAAAGTGGAAAACGGTATCAATTTGTTTCAGTGCGGCGGTGTACTTATCGACCACCAACACGTCCTAACGGTTGTCCATTGTGTGGCTCCCTATGCGTGAGTATCTATACACACATACTGTCCAAACTTTCACATACCTGTCCCGTATATTCTATAATTAGTTTTTTTTTATAAATATAATATGATTATGTATTTAGGGTAAAACGGTATAACTTTTATTTAGTTTTTTTGATTGTTTAAAATTATATATATATTTTTTCAACAATTAAAAAACAAACAAACAGTTATAGCAAACAGTATGAACTGGTAGTCCGTTTGGGCGAATGGGATACMCARCATACCAACGAATTTTACGCACACGAAGACTATACGGTCGAATCGGTTGCGATGCACCCGAACTTCAGGAACGGTAGCCTATGGAACGACATCGCCGTATTGACACTAAACAAAAAAGTTGAATTCAAGCCCCATATCGATAGCATTTGTTTGCCGACATCCACTCAGGATAACTTTGATGGCATGGATTGCGTGACTACCGGTTGGGGTAAAAGTGCTTACAGTAGTGATAGTGATTGATTGATTGATTATTATTATTATTTTATATTAAAAAAATTATATAAGAAACCATAGAAATACAACAAAAAAATCAAATAATTTATTATAATTTTTTTGTCATTTTTATATTTACAATAAATGTAAAAATATATATATATAATGTTTTTCTCCCAACAATATTAACACATCAAAACTTATTTTCATTATATAGAAGGGGGCAGTTATTCAAATATCTTAAAGGAAGTAAAGCTACCGGTGCTCAATCATTATGACTGTCAAACAGCACTAAGACAAACACGACTGGGCAATCGTTTCAGGTATTAAAACCATATATATATATTTATAAATGTTTATGTAATTGTTGAGACAATAATAACAACAACAAYCTAAAAAAATATGATATTTCAATTCAAACGGTTCAGTTTACTTACTGGGYCTCAATAAGGGGGTACAGTCACTGGGGGGTAGAGTTGAAATTAAATGTCTTGAAAATAGCCCCCTCCCCCTTTGACATACCCTTTTTATATCAATTTTTTGTGTTGATGGAAAATATGGGTATTTTATTTGATATATGTGTACATATGAAACAATATATTAGTATTATAAATTGTTTTTTTTAAATATTTTTAATATATCAATATTTTTCTTATTGTATAAAAATAAATTGTATTTTATTTGTTTGTTTGTCTGTAGACTTCACGATAGCTTTTTATGCGCTGGAGGTGAGAAAGGGGTCGACAGCTGTAAGGGAGATGGAGGCGGACCTCTTGTAAGTCTCTAAACTAAACTAAAACAAAAAAAAATTATCATAAAATTGAGATGTATTGACTGTCAAGCAATTTAAATATATAYATATATAATAACAATAATAATGATGCAAATAATGTATTATATATTCAATATTATTATTATATCATTTATATACTGTATATATAAAGGTCTGCTACCGGAGTGACGGTACCTATGCATTGGCCGGACTCGTGGCGTAAGTGTCAATATTATTGATATACACTATAGTGTCTATAATTTCTATAGAAAGCCACATAATTTACATATCCCTGTGCTCTTGAACTGTTAATGAGCCCCCCCTCAATTATTTTATCATTAATTTATTTTTTTTTTTTTTTKGTGATACCATTGAGATTATCATCAAAAAAATAAATATTTTTTTGTTTACTATCATTAATTTCCATTTAATCATTTGTCAGTATAATTAACAGTAAAACAACAACAAAAACATATAAGCTATACTATAATATTAAATTTAATTTAAATTTAATATAATAATAATAATAATTTGTGCCTTTAGTTGGGGTATTGACTGCGGAAAGCCAGGTGTGCCCGGAGTTTATGTTAAAGTCTCACAATTTTTGCCGTGGATTACAAAACAAACGGGTCAACCGATTGAGGATTATTGGCCACAAATGAGTTAAACGAAAAATATATATATATATAAATATTATTTTTATTTTTAGCACTAATGGTGTCAATGGTATACCCGTATTGCAATGTATATTAAAATATGTATATTTAAAAAAAAGTTTATAAATTAAAAATTTTCATTATATATATAAATTATAAATATATTCATTTTGTAATCACATTTATTTTGTAATTTATTAATGTTATGCTTCAGTATTATTATTATAATAATAATAAKTTAAATTAAACTAAAAAAACAAATTATATCTAAATAAAAAAAAACAAATTTATGACTAATTTTAAATTATATAAAAACAACATAGTTTTACACACACATAAAAAATATTTAAATGACTTTTTTTAACAAAAAAAAAAATAATATTGTATAAATTATTACAATTAAAGTATAAATTTAAAATTCATAAATACATTAATTTAATTCAAATTTTATTAATTATTCATTGAGATCTTAAGTGGGGAGTTATGGTCTCATAAATCCAATCTAAATACGAGCCAACTTTTGTATAGACACCGGGACTGTCCTTACGGCCGCAACCGATACCGAAGCTAATGATACCGATTTGATACCACAATCCCCGGTGCGGACAAAACAGTCCGCCGCCGCCGTCGCCATCGCARGCGTCGTGTCCGAYATCGCCGCCACATATGGCCGTATCGGGAAACTGATAGCTGGCCCCTAAATGTACGCTCAGGGACTGTTGGCATTGGGTTCGGTTCCAAATGGGAACATCCACTTCCTTTAATACCCGGGAATAGTCGTCTCCTATTATTTTCAGTCAAAAAAAATATTATMTAATTTAATTTAATTTTAGTATAAATTAATTAATTGTCATTTTTAGTTTAATTACTATTCAATTATAAAAATAATTAAAAATAATAAAATATTTATATAAAACAATTTATTTTTAATTTGTTATTATTGTTGTTGTTATTTACGGTACTATTAATCATAATTAGTCTAATAATAACTTAAAATAGTAAATAAAAAAAATTAAATGATATCTCCTATAAATAATAGTTTTTTTCTATTACTGTAYTATATATTAATTAATTAATTAAATTAATTATTTTTGTTTGTTTGTTTATAATTTAGTAAATTGTTTGCATTATAATTGTTTAAATTCTGTTTAATAATAATAATAAATGACTTATAATTAATTAATTTTAATTTTTTTAAAAAAATAATTTAATTAAAAAATAGTTATTTTTATWTATATAAATACTTGTAGACATACTTTCATTTCTCTTTCCCCAACCAGTTATGAAACACTTGGTGTCCATCAATTGGCTGTTATAGTCGTCATCATCAGCGGCAGCAAAGGTGTCATTGTTTGGCAGACAAACAATGTTAACGTTTGGTCTCTTAGTGATCGACCGGTTCAGTTGAATCAGTGCGATGTCATTGACAAGWGTTTTGTTATCAAACTATTTGTTTTGTTTTTCAAAACAAATAAAATTTAAAAAAAATTTAATATTATTTATCAAACAATATAATTATAGATTATTTATATCTGTTTTCATTCATTCATTCATTCATTAATCCATTCAATTAAATTCATTCGTATGAGAAAAATATAATCTAAAAAAAACAATAACTAATTAAATGATTTATATAAATGATATTTTATAGTAACCGACAACAACAAAATATACACGACATATACGGCTATATATATAATAATAATAATAATAATAATATACCAATTATTTAATAATCATATCTTATAATTGTTTTGGTTTTTTGTTTGGGACATACATTTGGATGAAGATATATGTCATTCACTGGTAATTCTTCATGTATTTCGGGCTCTTTATTGGTCGACACATCATATTCACCGACTCTTACTTTCAGAGTATCTGGTTTTCTGATAAAAAGTTTTTTTTAGATTAATTAATTAATTATCAGTCAATTAATTAATTAACAAATAAAAAAATGATAGAAAATGTTTTTTTTTGAAAAAAATTAATTACAAGTCGTCGACACAATGGGCAGCAGTTAACAGCCATTTCTGGTCAATAAGTTCAGCGCCGCATAAGTATAAGTCCTGGTCGGCCACTAATATTGCCGCCTAAATATAGGGTTGGTTTTTAGATATATTGTAATTAATTAAAGTTAATAATAATATTTAGTTAATAATAGTTAATAAAAAAGTATTGCATTACATGCCAACCCCATTCACCAAACTCGGCAAAGTTGTCGATATTTGAGTCAAACTCTTTTTTACCACAATTTTCTGATAATATTCTTGTATTATAATCATCAGTTAGGCTGTCATCATAGGTCAGTGTCGTCTCATTAATGTTAACACAACAAACTATATATATAAATATATATATATATATTAATAATTGACAAAACAATTATATGATGAGTTGATAATTGCAAATGATTTAAATTATTTTTTAAATAATTATTAATTAATTAATAGACAGACTTTAAAATGCAATAATAGTTATTTGTTTTTTGTTGAATATAATTATAGTAATTAACTAATTAATTGTTACCTTCATTACTGAACGCACAGTACGAGTATAACTGTCCTCCAGTGGTCACACACTGCCAATAGTCCATACATTTACACATCAAGTCCTCTGTATTATCTATTATACAATAATATTATATATGATATAAGTTTAGAAAAATACAGTACAGTATATAATTAAGTATTTTATTTTAATTATATATATATTTATATATTCTATATATAAAATGTTAGCTAAAAATACTAAAATTTTTTCGGGGATTTTTTCACATCATTAATATTAACATTAATTGATTAGCAGAAAAAATAATAATATTAGGCAAACAAAATTTTGGCATAAAAAATAATTAACTAATATAATATTTTAAATATACTTTATATATATAAATTTATATTAATATATCTGTATATATATTATTTGCCTTATTAGTTATGTATATCTTTATAAACCAATTAAAGTGTAAATTATGAAAAAAATTCAAAAAAAAATTTGTTATCTAATTATACCATTAAATTAAAGCATTAAATATCCGCATTTAAAATTATATTAAATATATATTTACACACAGTAGTAGTTTATATAAATATTAGTTTTATCTAAAAATTATATCTAAATATTATTATTTAAGATTAGACACTATGATTATATAATACATAAATACTATTTATTTATTTATTTATATTTTTTGAATGAGTCATACATTTTCCAGTTTCCTAAAACTTATAATTAATATTTAAATTAAATTTTTTTATATATATATACTTTGCATAAGTTGATTATATAGTAAAGTAATGTTATTAATATAATTACTGGAAAAAAATATGTAAATAATAAAAGATAAAAATTATATTAAATAGAAATTATTATTATTATTATTATTATTACTTACTTTCACACTCTATTAAGTTAGTCAACAATAATAATAATGATAAACAAAATATTAATGTTTGTTGAAATAGTGTTTTCACTATATGGTAGTCAAACATAGTTTTGAAATTAAAAAAATTTATTTTTAACTAAATTATATATTTAAATATATTATTAATATTTCTTTTAAAAAAATACCATTACAGTATTTACACACAATTTTTAATTTAAACAAAAAATAATTATTAGATAATTCTAATAGTTATATAACTAAATTATAACAAAGTTTTTTTTTATAAATTATGGAAAATAATTTTTGTTGTCTAATGTAATAATGATAATAATAATAATGGGAAAAAACTTCAATATTTTAGCGGAAAAATTGTTTTCAAAAGTAAAATTGAAACTTTAAAAATTAAATAAAATTGTTGTGTGCTTTACGTATAACAACAACAAATAATAATTGTAATAATAATAATAATAATACAATTAGTGGGTCATCGGGTCTATCAGTGCCCGCCATAAGTGCATACAATCTCTCTCTCTCTCTCTCTCTCTCTCTCTCTAAATTGTGAGGCCAACAAAACAATCAGCAATTTTGTTGTTGAAAATTTGATTTATGGATAACAATAACTAACATTTTTCTTATACTATGTTAAATGTATATACAGTATATATTGAACAATACATCTAAACAACGATTAAAAGCGATTTTTTAAAAAATAAAAAGTTTCAGCCATTGATTAGTTTATTTGAAAAATGTAAAACAATTTTTTTATATAAATAATAATAACAAATAAAATAGTTAATTATTTTTTCATATAAGAAATATATATATAAATATATATATACTAAAACTTCTATCTATAAAAAAAATAATTAGTTATTGAAATCAATTTTAACTCAGTTATTGTGTAATAATTTTTTTTAAAACCGTATTTTTCCAATAGTCTAAATCATTTATTGGCAATAATAAATTATTGCACTTATTGTAATCACTTGAAATAATACAAAATTAATAATTAGCAACAAATAAATGTTGATTGCTTACCAAATTTTTTAATTATCAAAATAAATAAATATTTTGTGGACACTATTTTTCAAAAAAAAGTTTAGAAAGAGAGAGAGAGAGAGAGAGAGAGAGAGAGAGAGAGAGAGATTTATTATTTAGGTTATAAAACATTGGCTAATATTATATAATACTGTATAAACGGTATATTTAAACATTGATTATACAGCCATTGACCCACTATTAATGTATTATCTAAAGTGCATTTAGCCATATATATTGACATTTTTTACAGTATGACATCACATTTCCGTAACACAAAAAATATGATCTAGCTAAAAAATTGGTGTAAATCTTTAAAAAATAATTATTTACAATAATTAATTAATTAAAAAAATATTTACAACCCATTTAATTTCATATACAACAACAAACAACACACCCTTTTAATTGTTGCCTAAATATATAGATATATATATATATATATATATATATAATGTTTTATTTTAATTATTCACAACTATTTACTTGTGTGTGTGTGTGTGTGTGTGTGTGTGTTTACACATAACTATATTAGTTATTACTTATTTTTTTTAAATATATAGATAATAAAAATATTTTTGATGATAATTATTATTTAATTTCAAATCTATATAATTTAGCACACATTACACTTATACAAACAACTTACATATAAAGAAACTGTATACAAAAATTTTACCATTTAGTTATGTTATGTTTGTATATATATATGACCTATTTAATTATTATGTATTTTTTACTGTACCTGCTAATATGTTTTAAAACAATTGGCTATTTTGAATAATAATAATAACTTTATAAAAATTAAAAATTATATATATATATATATATAATTTATATTAATATATTTAAGCGTATATAATCAACCATTAAATTTTTTTTTGTGAATGAGATTTACTATGCATATACAGTTAATAAATAATATTTATGTAGAGATAGTATTGATAAAAAAATTTTTTTTTTTGATACTTACTTTAAAATCTAAAACTTGATTTATTTGTTTGTTTTTTTGTTTAATAATTTTCTGTTAGTTTTAAATGTTTAAATTTAACAGTTTAACAATATTTGTTATTAGATAATTGTCAAACAATTTTTATTTAAAAAAAAAAATTAATATTTTTCAGTGTTATACTTATCATTTTAAAATCATACAAATTTTAAATATGAATTTTACTTTCAATATACTATAAAAATACAATAAAAATGTTTAGATAAACTGTTTATTATCTGATTATTATTTTTAATAATAATAAAATGAATTGAGTACCATTGAATTTAATTTAAATTTATTAACATTGATTTTTTTTTGTTAAATTTTAAAATTTTACATTTAAAAAAAATTATATTGACTGCATAAATTATAATTTATTAATTCAACTAAAATAATGTGTAATTTATTTTCTTACATTAAAAAAATAGTTTTCAATAAATTAATAACAAATTATGAAAATTATATATTATATTACTAAAACTTAGCTGAAAATATTTTTAGCAAATATATACAGTAGATTGTTATCAACTATATATACAGTATATAATACAAGTATAAATTAAATATTTTATAATATAAATTTATATATTATTTTTTTCAAAAGATAATACCACCCAAGTGTTTAGGCCAACAATTAGTTAAGTAATATAAATTGTTTGAGTATAATAAACAATATTGTTTAAACAAAAAAAAAATAATAATAATATTTGCATTAAATAAAACTTTATATCATTTATGATTTTATTGAGATAATGAGATAAACTTGTAATATATTTTTTATCGGGGATTTTTAAAAAAAAAACAATGATGTATATTTTAAATAATAATAATAATAATAAACTAATTACTGATATTTTTATGAAAATTTAATTCATATGAATTAATGATTTATAAAGTCTCTATGATTTAAAGATAATTTCAAATACAATTGCTTTAAAAGACTATTTAACAAAAATTTTTAAAATACCATTAAAAGTAGTAAAACAACTAAATGTTTTTTTTGGTCAAAATTACTAAATAATTTTTTACTAAATAAAAATTTTTACTATGGGTTTTAAATGTTATTAAGTTATTTAAGTGGCGTTTAAGTAATTATTATTATTATTATTACTTGTGAAAAGCATTTTGTTAAATAATTAATAGACACACAAAATAATACACTGAGAAAGTTATGCAACAATTAATTAATTAAATTAAATTATAATTAAAATATTTGTCATTGAACTTTTATAAATGTTTTCTATAAAGATTTTAAATACCTGTAAATTAATGTGTTTTTAAAACCATATAATCTCTCTCTCTCTCTCTCTCTCTCTCTCTCTCTCTCTCTCTCTCTCTCTCTCTCTCTCTCTCTCTCTCTGTGTTTTACTATAAAAAAATTAATAACTTTTTTGACACTTTGCATAACATTATAAGACTATTATTATTATTAAAATAATTATAAAAATTATGTGTTTTTATAGAAAAAACTCGTTAAAGTCAACTATAAATAAATAAACAAATAAATATATTATTTTCAAGTTAATTAACATTTTAGGGTTTTTAATGGAAAAAATATAACATAAAATTTTTTAATAATATTTTTACATAATTTTAATTATATAAATATATATATTTTTGTATTTAACACTCAACAAAAAAATATTTGAATTATTTTAAAACATATTTTTAATATATAAATATTTTGTTTATGTATATGTGTGTGTGAGTGTGTGTGAGTGTGTATGTATGTATGTATGTATGTATGTATATATATATGTGTGTGTGTGTGTGTGTGTGTGTGTGTGTGTGTGTGTGTGTGAGTGAGTGAGTGTTTGTGTCTAAACTTTAGACTCTAAAGTCTTGGTACTGAACAGTGATATTATTTTTGAAATAAGCGGTAGAATTAAGTTCTTGAGAAACGAGATGTCGGTCTCTGGAGTGGTTGGCCTGTGGTGTGGCCTCACAGAGATGTAGGCGTTTCTCCGTGAAGGCAGGGATTACAGTCAAAGAGTGAGACTGACAACAGTTAGTGTGTGTGTATGTGTGTGTGAGTCCTGTTTTGTTGCCGCATATGTGATGCCACGGATAGTGTGGTTCACACAACATATGTATGAAAATATATATAAAAATTTAATAAATATTATATAATATATATATATATATATATATATATAGAAATACATGAATTGCTTATAAACTATATGAATGTATTGAAGAAAAAGAGAGAGAGAGAGATAAAACTTGTTATAACTTTTTTTGCTTAACAAACTTTAAGCTTTTATTTCAAACTACTATTTATTCAAACCTCTCTTTCCAATAATAATATTGTTTATGTTTTTTTTATCATTATTATTATCGTTATTATATGTCAATTATTATCCCTCAATTAATAATTCATATATTGCTAAAAAAACAAACAAAATTACTACTATATGTGTGTGTGTTTTAGTATGTATTTAAGCAAATTAATAAACCATTGAATTAATTTAATTTGTGTTGTTTTGCTTTTATTATAATAATAATAATATTTTGTTTTGTTTATTTGATTTAATTTTCAAATACAAGAAAAAAACTTTTTTTATCAGTGTTTATATGATTATATAAGTATTAAATAGATTTTAAAAAATAAATATATTTAAGTGTTTATACCGGTATATACTAATGTTTTTATAAATTAAAAAATAAAATTGTTTTTTCCTTATAAAACTAATGTGTAATGAAAGTTATTATCGACATAAACAACAACAACAACGAAAATAAACTAAATCTATATTTAAGTGTTGTTTTTGAAAAAAATAAATAATAATAATAATAAAAATTTTGTTTAATGATGTGAAACGCAAAAATCAATCGATAAGTTGTTCAACTGATTTGATTTACTAAATCATATGAAAGTTTATTTATATATACATATACTGTATATTATATTATACTTATATATATAAAAAAGTTTGTTTTGCAACAGTTTTGTATTATTATTATTATTAGTCGTGAACTAAGTTTTAACAGCAAATATATTATATATATATATTGAGAGATCGTTCAACTCTTCCCAAAAAAAACTTAAACACTAATTCAACGAAAAAATAATAATAAATATTATTTTGAAATAAGTGATAGTCAGGTGAGCGCCCAAACTAATTGCCAATTGATTTATAATTTGCATGAATTGCAAGTATCATAGTATATATCATTCAATATTATGTAAAAAGTTATATTATATATATACAGTATATTCAATATATATATATTTGTTTGACACCTTTCCAACAGATGATAGTTTTTCTGCTGCAGCGCCGGTATTAATGGGATTTTTGGCGATTAAAATAATAATAATAAATAAACTGTGAATTTATGATATTTTTTTTTTGATTTGATTTGATTTTATTTTGGATAACCAATAAAATATTGTGCCCGAAAAAAAACTACTACTACTACTACTAAACAGCAAACATTTTTTTCGCCCAAATATTTGATGAAATATTTTATATATATATATATGTGATATAAATATACTGTAAATTATTTATGTGTTATGTGTCTGAATACTACAGTACAGTACTATTTTTGAAGATTGCATCGCACATCCTATGGTGAACCACTCAATAACTTATTATACCGTACATACCGTACCAAATATACTGTATATCGTGGGTCCCGACATATATAATAAAGCTCAGGGAGTAGTAGTATTGGTGGAAGAAGTCCTTGAAATATTTTTTGGTTAAAAAAATTGTTTTCCACTTAAGGAGTCTACCAAATGAAACTTTCTTTTTTATGAAAAAAATTACAGTATATTATATGTGTGTTTAAAATATATATATATATATAACTTAAAGAAAGAGAGAGATGAGTGAAAGTCTTCAAAAAAAAAAATCTTCAAAAATATCTCTGAAAACTAACGTCTCCGTGAATTACTAAATATATATATATATATATATATATATATATATATATATATATATATATTTGTTATCATTTTTATTTTTTGATTGTGTGATTATTATCGTTACGTAAAATAATATATATATATATATTTATTAAACTATAGCGGCTTTTCAAATGCTGATAACAAACAACAACAACAAAAATATAGTGAATGTATTTAAATGGCAAACACACTGTTTAAACATATGTTATGATAGCTGAATGATAACTACACTATTATTATTATTATTAGTATTGTTTGTTATATAATATATTTATATGTAACCAACAATATAAAAAAATAGTCGGAACTGTTTTAGATATATCATAGAGTGTGAACTCATGCGATATACTTTTATATACAGTGATAGATAGATAGATAAGCCCAACAACACACACAATCACATATCACTCCTGGTTTTAAAACTAAAAGTACAAAAAAATTTTTATTATAGAGATATTGATAGTGACTATAATAATAATAATAATCTCTAATCATATTGAATAATAATAATAATATCATTATTATTTGTTTATTATTTTTTTGTGAAAAGTCCATTGAATTATAAATTACAGTAATAAGTGAGATAACAGACACATACACACACACAAAGTGCAACAGTTTTTTTTATCGCCGATTGTGTGAGTGAACAGTCAATTGGTTGGCATCCCTGACATCCCTATCTATACCCCATTGCTATCCCATTGCAATCATTACCATCGCTGCCATCACTGGTTAGGATCACTCCGTGTGTCGACCAGAAGAATAATAAGAAGAAGAAATAACACATACATACCCTCTCCGGCCTCACATTTGCCTTAAGGCTTATAGTGTGTGTGTGTGTTGAGTGAGTAGCACTTGTAGTGTACCTGTGCTTAACAAAGTGAACGCCAGAATCTCTCTCTCTCTCTCTCTCTCTCTCTCTCTCTCTCTCTCTCTCTCTCTCGTTCTTCGCATACCTTTTTTCTTGGCTCTCAGACATACATTTAAAGCAATTATATTAAAAAAAGAGAGAGAAAAAAAAGGTCTGTAAAAGTTATGTACAAAAGATCCATAAAAAGGTAAACTCAACCAACAAAACAAAACACAGGACTTTAATTTTTTTTGTGTATAAAGAAAGAGAGAGAAACAAAAATTGAACGTAAAAATCAAAACATACACAAAAAATATCCACAAAAAACTATATAAAAAAATTTTTTTTGAGACAAAATGCAGACAACGTGTTGAACATCAAAAAATAAAAATACTGTAATAATAATAATAATAATTAAAACAAAAAATCAAAAAACAATGACTACATTGAAGGCATACTGTCGTAAGTTTTCGCCAAATATTTTTGTTCAGACAAAATGCCAGAACTGTTTCCGAACCCGTGAAGTCCATTCGGCCGATGCCCTCGGAAAAGCTAAGGTATGACCTCCTAAAATCATTATCATCTATACCCTACCTGTGCTCTGTGTGTGTGTGTGTACCTATGCCTATGTGTTTGTTGTCTAGTATATGTCTATGACTCTATGTGCTCATTGTTAGCTATTTAATTCAAACAAACAAACAAAAAATTAACAAATTATTAATAATTTATTGCTTTTAAAACTAAAATCTTTGAAAAAAAACTTGAGTCTCATCTTTCTATAAATATATTTATTATATACAATACTATTCATATATTATTATTATTATTATTTAAAATATATATTGTTTTAATCACTTATTCATTCATTCATTCCCCAAAAAAACCCAATTTCTTTATTATTATTTTTTTTTGTTGTTGAAACAATTGGTTACTACAGTATAATATGTAGTATTTGTATAATATATATATATATAGTAATACATTATATATGATATTTAATATTATTATTATTATTATTATTATTATTATAAAAAATAATGTTTAGTGGATTTAAATGTTAAAAACTTCTCTCTCATCTCAAATCATAAAAATTATGTATTGAGTGCACAGTCTATTTACAGTCGATTATTGTGCACTTATTATCGTATATATACTGTATATATAAAGTGCATACCTGTATTTTACCTGTATATTATACAGTATTTTTTATTATTATCTATATATATATAGATACCAGTATATACACTCTATGTGTGTGTGTGTAATATATGTATGTTTTTTTAATATTAAAAAATGATTATTTTTTGTAACCAATATTTTTTCTGTTGCCCTTTAATATAAAAAAAATTGTTTCTACGATGACTTTACAACAAATATAAATAAATAACAAAAAAATGCTCAAAAAGTTTAATTATACTCAATATTCATCACACAAATTGCGTTAATAGTTTTTTTGAACTTATTTTTTATAAAAAAAAAAACATTTTCTGCTGCCATATAAAGTCATCACTTACTAAATAAATTAAATAAAAACCTTAAAATTTGTGCAATAATTTAGTTTATGTTTATATATATATACAGTATTTATACAAAAAGAGATGATTTTCATAGATATATTAAACCACAAAAAAAATAATTAGAGATTGTTTTCTAACCTAATATTTATATTATATATTATATCACATATAATAATATTAAATTTAATATATATATATATATAATATATGTCTTTGTCGGTTAATTATAAATGAATTAATATTATTATTATTATTATTTATATTTATGTAAATGTGTGGAGGATTCACATAATTATCGGGTGGTTTCGGCAATAAATTTATAATTCAAACTATTTTTGTTAATTCAAAAAAACTTTTCAAAAAATAAAGTTTATTATAGTTCAAAATATTTTTTAAAAGTTTTGTTGTTGTTGTTGATGATGATAATCATTACTATTATTTGCCTAATCTTTAACTTTTAATCCTCAATCAAATGGGTATATTTTGTTATGACATTCAAGTTAATACAGTGTGTTGTATTTTATTATAGCACATAATTTTTTTAGTAGATATTTAATAGTTTATATACTGTATTAATACTATATTAAATGCCTATTGAAAAGCCATCAGAAAAAAATAATACCTGCGATTTGTTTGTCAGGTTATACTGTATACAGTATATATATAAGCGGTGTAACTATTAATGTTTAACACTATTGAGATCACATAATACCTGTACATCAAAGGTATATACAGTATATAATAAAATAATAGTTAATACTATTTAAGTGTAAACTGCAAACCGAAATATTTATGAAAATCTTTTTATATATAAAAATAATTTGGACTCTGTTTGCAGTTTAACGCATAGCATAACAAATGTAACTAAAAAAACAGGTTATATATTATATTGTATTTATGGGATCTCTCTCTCTCTYTCTCTCTCTCTCTCTCTCTCTCTCTCTCTCTCTCTCTCTCTCTCTCTCTCTCTTTATTTCATTCATTCATTCATACATTCATATCAATTGATTTTTACATCCAATTCTTAAGGGAGTATTAGGAAGTGTTTTCATTTTACTGTACTATAGACTCAATACATGCAAAACTACTTATAAATTTATATATATGTTGTGTTCACATGTTATCCCTGTACTCATAAATATAATATATATAGACATATAGACATGAGGAGCGCACCGGTATGTCATGTCATACCATACCCCCACTCCTTTCATTCAATTTATTTAAACTATGATTTTTCGTGACAAAGTTGTTCCGATGAAAAAAAAATTCAGTACTACTTTTCAAAATGAAAAAAATAAATAAATAATAATTTCAAAAAATAAAAACAAATTTTTTTAAAGACACAAACACACAATACATATCTTTCATCAAATGCTAATACTGTATATAACTTTTTTTTAGTTATTAATAAAAAAAAAGTTATATAATTTTTAAAAAAATTATTATTATTGTGTGAATATACCGGTGCACACACACACACACACACACACACACACACAGTGTGTGTGTAAAGTTTGAACAGTGATTTAAATTATTGATATCTAGCTCTAGCTGTCTGTCCATTTGTATGTAAAAGCCATTATATTAGGGGTATATATATAAGGGTATGGTTGGTATGATATACCTGATAGTCAGTTTGACATCCATTTCCAGGTTTTTTTGTTTGTTTGTTGTTATTTTATTTTATTGATCAGTCAATAAACCTGGTTAGTTGAGTTGATGGGGAGTTGTTGTTGTTGTTTAGGGGCTCAAATAAATATTTTACATTTACATTAAATAAAACTATTTGGAGAAAAAATACACCAAAAAAATTTTTTTTTGTGGAAAATTATATCCAAAATTGATTTATTACTGTTTTTGACTCCAACTTTACTGACGACAAAAATATTTTATTTTTTTTCAATAAATAAATAAATAATATAAAAATAGACAATTTGTAAGTTAGATATATATATTATACTGTATATATAAATATAGATATACAGTATATTTCTAATGACTACCCCCGCCCCCCCAATAGTTGTATTATTTAATATATACAAGTTGTATATGTTATGTCTATTTTTGTAACCTATCATACCATATATGATGATAAACTTATATATAATTTAGACATTTAGTACTAATACAAGTACAGTATATATATATTGTACAGTATATACAATTGCTTTACCATCAAATGTCATCATAATATGTTTTTTTCAGTTTAATATTTTAATGATATTACAGTATATTGTATTAAAAATATTTTATTTTTTCTTGTCRTTATAATAGCTTTAGTCCTATTATATTATTTTTTTATTATACAGATATTATATAATAATAATAATAATAATACAAATTGAAGTCAATTTGAGAGATACGCCTATTTTTTATATTATTAAAAAAAACATTAAAACATTTGTACAAATATTGATACTAAATGTTATGTTATGTTAAATATCATATAATATATATATATATATTAAATAAAAGYCGAAAAATMTACAGTACTTTAATATATATGATAGTATAGTATAGACAAAGAGGTCGTCAAACCTGAAGAAGCAATTAATATGACTTATATTTTTTGATACAATTTTTTTTATACTAAACTTCTTCTTATTATTTATATTCTTCAACTTCTTATTCTTCTTTTGCTAATTTATATTCACTTCTTGTGAGTCTTTAGTTATAATAATAATAATAATAATAATAATGTTTAGTATTTTACAAGAAATACACATTTGTTTTAGATATGTCTGTTGTTAGTGAAGACAACTATTATTAGTAGTTTTTTTTKTTGTTATTTCCAATATATCATCTGATATACCAATAATAATAATAATATACAGTATATTATGGATATCTCTTTGCATAACTAATGATATATTTGGCTTATAATAGGTGTTACACAACAACAACAACACTTACAGTACTTATAAATGTATTTTAGTTTTTTTTGTTTTATTGAGTTTTTATTTTAAATAAACTATTATTCTTTACTACTATAATACTAATGATTGGCTTTTCTAATGCTATTATTTTTTTCTATATATACTGTATAATACTATTGTAAACTACTGTATAAGTTATTATGGTTTTAACGATATATCATATTATATATATATATAAATCTATTGTATATATCTATCGTATATAAATGCTTCACTGAATTTACTCATATTTTCACTCCTTGATTATATATATCATATATATATGTTTGATTTTTTCGTTTAAAAATATATATATATACAGTATATAAAATAAAAATATATATTTTTTCCTCTCTATCTGTCAACCATTTGTTTTATAGACCATTGAATGGATAAACACCTGTAAATTGGAGTCAAACGACTTGAAATTGGATAAAAACCGGCGCAACGCCTCCCTAACCGATGTCAATAAATTGAAGGCATCTATAGCTGAACTACAAGATATCAGCGAACAGGCCTCACAGTTAACCCATGAGCTGGTCTGCTGTCGYCAGGAGCTGATTCAATTGAGAAAGACTATCAAAAACAAGGATCAACTAAACGATAATAATATTGTTAAGTCAAAAAGCTATGAGAATGGTATCGACGGCAAGATTAAGATTATCTCAATTAGCGATAATCTTAATAATAATAATCATAATAATCATAATCATTGTCTAAGTAATGGTAGCCTATCTAATGGTAGTAGTCTTGCGGTAGTCAACAATGATAAGAAATTGATTGTCAATAATAATTGTAATTTAAATAATAATTTTAATAATAATACTACTACTACTGCTATTAACAATAAGACTAATAATATTAGTTGTAATGGTAGTAGTAATCATATCAACTATAATAATCACAATAATCATATTAATCATATTATTAATCAAAATAATATTATTAGTAGTAGTAGTGGTAGTAGTAGTACTTGTAGTAGTAGTAGTGAAACAACACCAACAAATGGTAGTCAATCATCAGCTAATCAAACGATTAGACAACTAAACAAAGATCTTCAGACAATCAGACTATTGAAYGCTGARCTAAAAGAGGCTCAAAGTAACTATGATTTCTTGGAGATCGCCTACGAAAGGCTAACGAAAAAAGTCATTGAAATGGAAAGAAGTCACGAATCGGATCTGAATCTAATGAAAGACCGGATCAATGATTTAACCCAAAAGCTGTTCACATCGGAACAGCTCTTGAAACTCGCCAAACAAAAAATCTCAAAATACGAGTCCAGACAAGAGAGACGCCGGACCTCCTCTTTGAAAGGCAAACCGCAGCCAAACGCCGATAATAATAACTAATATAATAATAATAATAATAATATTTTTTAATAATCAGTCATTAATTCAGTGTTTTTTATTATTATATTTTTTTTAATACATTATTATTTTTATTTTATTATATAAAAAAAATATATAGACTCACGCTTTGATTATATAATTATTATATATATATATATTGTGAATATGTTGTTGTTTTTTGTGTTATTTTTTAAATCTTTTTTTTATAAATTTTTTTATTTATTATTATCA
Source organism: Oppia nitens (assembly GCF_028296485.1). NCBI lineage: Eukaryota > Metazoa > Arthropoda > Arachnida > Sarcoptiformes > Oppiidae > Oppia > Oppia nitens. The sequence goes on from NW_026533208.1 coordinate 315,383, forward strand.
TTATATTGTAATTGTATGTAATAATAAATTTAGTAATAATTTTTATTATTATTATTATTATTAAAAGATTGTTTATTATAATTTGTGGGATATATGAATATATATTGTGTAAAATATAAAATTTTTTGACTAATGATTTGTTGTATTATTTTTTATTATTAAATAATAATAAATAAAGTTATTGTCAATTAAAGTATGAAAAATATTCAATCAAATTAAATGTCATGAATTCTATCAGAGAGAGAGAGAGAGAGAGAGAGAGAGAGAGAGAGAGAGAGAGAGAGAGAGAGAGAGAGAGAGAGAGAGAGAGAGAGAGAGAGAGAGAGAGAGAGAGAGAGAGAGAGAGAGAGAGAGAGAGAGAGAGAGAGAGAGAGAGAGAGAGAGAGAGAGAGAGAGAGAGAGAGAGAGAGAGAGAGAGAGAGAGAGAGAGAGAGAGAGAGAGAGAGAGAGAGAGAGAGAGAGAGAGAGAGAGAGAGAGAGAGAGAGAGAGAGAGAKATTGTTTAATAATTACATTAATATAGTAATGGTTTAATCGATTATATTTTGAATTCCCTATCTATACACGATTTAATAAAATATAATAATAAAAAAAATAAAATAATAAATGCTATTACCTATGATTATTAGTTTTTAAACTTGAAAAATCATTTTTGTTTTTATTTAAACAAAATAATAATAATAATGTTGATAATGATAGTTAAGGGTACCGGTAATATCGATGATAATTTACACACAAATATAATTATTATTGCAAAAAAAAGTAAAGGTATTTATATAAAAAATAAATATTTTTTAAAGAAAAAAAACACTCGCATTACAAACAATTTTCATAAAATTATAATTTATTTATATATAAATCATATAATGATATATAAATAAATTAAAAAATATATTTAATGTTTTTTAAATAAAATAAAAAACAGTTAATTAACATTCAAATTGCTTTCAGAGTTAATTGTTTGGAACCGATGAGTGATCGATAAGAGAGAGAGAGAGAGAGAGAGAGAGAGAGAGAGAGAGAGAGAGAGAGAGAGAGAGAGAGTTAAGAAGTTTTTGAAGTTTGTTGACATTCTTTAGCATAATTAATGAGCGATCGCTTCACTGAATCGTTAATACAGAGATCGAAAGCAAACTTTTTTTCCTGTTTTTGTTTTTAACAGACATTTAACATACAATTAGTTTTTTTTGTTATCAAATATATTAAAATCAAATCAAAAAAAAATCTATACCTTATTCTGGATGTCAGTCAAAGCACCGATTTTTATCAATGTTTTGGCCACTTCTATGCGCTCCTCTTCACAGGACAGATGTCTTTTTTATACCGATATTAAGAGTTTCGGTATATTTATTATAAATCAATTGAATAATAATAACAATTAAAAGTAAGTGTGTCTTAGATTAAGATACGATTAGACACTTACAGCGGTGTATTGCCGACAACGTCCTGCGGATTCAATTGGATGTCCCGATGACCTAACAGAAGATCGACAATCTTATGAAAACCTCTTGAAGCGGATCTATTGAAAAAAAAAATTCACAGCAGATTTGGCTATTAATATCTAATATCTTCATATAATATAYAYAAATCTGGATAATAAAGATCACAAACAAACAAACAAACCTATGAAGTGGTGTCTAATTTAAACAACAGAAAAAAATAAATAAAACAAATAAGAAATTAAATCAAATGACTAAACAAAACAAAACAATGGTTTACTATTTGATGGCAATGACTATTCTGTGTCTGAAAATGAATACCTGATTGAGTTTATCTCTTAGATTGATATGACATCCGCTGTCAATCAAATACTTTGCGATATCCAATCGGTCCTTAGAGGCGGCGTAATGTAGGGCCGACTGGCCGGTACTGTTGACAGCATTGATATCGGCTTTATGTTCGACCAGTGTCTGGACAATATCGTAGTGACCGGCGGAACAGGCAATCATCAACGGTGTCCAACCCATCTGTGTGTGTGTGTGTCCGATAAAACACATAAAAATCGGTAATTTTTAAAAAAAGATTCWATTAGACGGTAATAATTATTGGTCACCTCATCGGTAGCATCAATATCGGCGCCGTCGGCAATCAGTTTGCGGACCAATTCTTTGTTACCATCGCTGGCCGCCCAATGAATTGGCGATCTATCGGTAGAGTTACCGGCTTTCGATGATTTGGTCTAAAATTTTTTATTTATTCAAAAACAAATCAAGAGATCAGTTGTTGTTGTGATAAACCATCAGATGATATGATATTTACCGTCATTTTGTTGTTGTCTGTCTGTATCTATCGGGTGATGTCTTAATGGGTTTGGGATGTGATGTGTCTTCGGATAAAAACTTTTCAATAATTTATATTTTTTGGTCAAAACTTGCAATTCATTGCTTTAAATACAAACAGTTGTTGTATTATATTATTGTAATACAAATACAATGCAAACATAATATTATAATACTGTATAATGTATTGGTTGTCATACTAACACATATCAGCATATTTGGCGTCAATTTTAAAATTATATATTAATTTTATTTTGTTTTGTTTTATAAAACTTTTATTAACTCTCTCTCTCTCTCTCTCTCTCTCTCTCTCTCTCTCTCTCTCTCTCTCTCTCTCTCTCTCTCTCTCTCTCTCTCTCTCTCTCTCTCTCTCTCTCTCTCTCTCTCTCTCTCTCTCTCTYTCTYTCTYTCTCTCTCTCTCTCTCTAATTATAGAYAAAATYATAATAAATAACACTGTAATCAAAATTAATTTTTTTAAAATTAAAAATGTATATTTAGTTAGATAATTGAAATWAATAGAATTTATTTTTTAAAAATTTTATTTTGATCAATATATTCACAAAAAAATTGGTGTTTAAAATATTTAAGTTATTGATAAAACATCAACAACTACTACAAACTATTTGTAAAAATTACTGATTATATAACTAACTGTTATTTTAAAAAATATATTTACRTTTATCAATATATATATATATAATATAAACGTTTGGATAAAATATAAAATTTATTACAACTATTAATATGCAATAGACAATATCTATAAAATAAAAAACAATACAGTATTATTAATAATAAGTTATTAATTATTTGAGTATTATTATTATTATCAAAAAATAGCAATATATTTCAAAATATTGATACAATTAAAGTCCTTATCTTATTTTTTTATATGCAATAAAAAAAATTATAACATAAATATAATTGTAATAAAAAAATTATTTTTAAAATAATCATTAAAATTTTCAATTTCAAAAATTATTTATAATAAAAATAATATTTTTTTTTAAATAACAATATAAACAAATTATTAGGTAATAATGATTAAAATTAAATATATAAAACATAATTARATTAATTAATTAATACATTGATGATTGAGTACATTATATACATAAATATACAATTATCTTATCRTAATTAAATATAAACTCTACTCTATTTAATATCTAATAATATGAAACAATAGAGTATAAAATAAAATTCAAGTAAATATAAAATATATAATTTATTATAAAATAAATATTTTTTTTAATTAAGTTCAATTAAACTGWTGAAACTTATTAWATTACTAGAAATTAAAATGATTTTAGCAAAAATTTATACCGTATTACTATTTTCTATATATGTTTCCAAACTATATTGTGAAAAACATTTACAATTGACACCATATATYAAATCGGGTGACATAGCAAAGGCCCGATCACTGAGTCGGGTGACAGCACTGCCCAATGCAMCCAATGTTKAGTCATATACTGGGTTTATAACCGTCGACGAGAAATACAATAGTAATACGTTTTTCTGGTTTATACCCGCTTTTGTAAGTTATTACAAGCTATTAGATATCTAATAATAATTATCATATAATTTATATATTTAAAAAAAATAAAGAAAAATCCCAAAACTGCACCGGTATTGGTATATACCGAGGGTGGACCGGGTACMTCATCAATAATGTCAATGTTTATGTTCGGATCATTTAATATAAATGATAAATTAAATGTCACAATAAATCCATTTGCATTGAATCAAGAKTTTTCGATTATATATGTGGATAATCCCGTGGGAACAGGATTTAGTTATACAGATAATCCCGATGGCTATTCAACAGATCAGTTGACTATTGCTAAAAATTTATATGAATTTCTACAACAATTTTACACTGTATTTGATGACTACCGGAGCAATGATTTATATTTAGGTGGAATGTCTTATGCGGGAAAATATGTGCCATCATTTGGTCACTACTTAATACAAATGTCTGAAATTTCTAAACTCAATTTCAAAGGCATACTCGTTGGCAACGGTATGACTGATCCCAACACTCAGGCAGCATATGATCAAACACTGTTGAGTTTAGGATTAATCGATRAAAATGAGGCCAAAGAAGTTCAACGATTGCAACAAAATTTAAAAACATTAATAAAATTAAAGGCTTATCGCAAAGCATCGGAAATATTTGAAGAGTTAGGTATATATATATAATGAAATTTCATTTATTTTTTATGTCAATACTATTTATTCAAATTTAGAAATTAAAATATTATTTTCATTTTAGATTATTTATAAATAAAACATATGAAAAAATTTTATTAAAAAATAATACAGTAATCAATATTTAATTTTATTTATTTATTTTTTTAGTGATATCAGCAAGAAATCCCAGTTATCTAACCAATGCAACCAATTATCAAATGTTATACAATATTGAAGATTCGGGTAATTTATTTGCGTCTACRGTATATATTGACCAATATTTGGCCCAACCGTCGGTTCGCAGTGCTATAYATGTCGGTAATGTTGTCTATAATATGTCGAGTCCTGTAGTTTTAGAGTATATGTTTGAAGATATTAGCCGATCGGCTGAACCAAATTTGACGGCAATCATAGACAACGGATACAAAGTATTGTTATTTACCGGTAATTTTGATATTATTGTTGGCGTCGAGTCTACCAATGGATTACTAATGAATCAAAGTAATTATAGTTTGTTATTAAACAAACAAAAAAAACTAATTATACTATTTTTTAAATTAACAACAATTATTGTATTTAAATAGATTGGAAATATTATAACGATTACAATAAAGCCAAACGAAACATTTGGAGAGTCAATACAAACGATACACAAATAGCCGGTTATGCAAAAAGTTTCGGTAATTTTACTCACGTTATCGTACGTAATGCCGGTCACGTTTCACTGGCAGACCAGCCCAGGGCTACACAGGATATGGCCATTAGATTTGTTAAATCTCTGCCGTTTGAACACTAACTTCTAATTTATAATATAAAATAATTAATTATTAAAATTATAACAATATACAAATTTATGTATTTTTTACATAATAAGCAATAGACACATGTTAGTGTTGAGCTTATTCTAGGGACTGGGACCCCGTAAAAAGGCCAAAAACAAATATATATATAATTATGATTACACGTAGTCGAAGGAATAACGGGGGGTGTTCGGGAGGTACCCTCTCAAATAAATCCCGCGTTCAGCAGGTAGGCATTGACTGCAGTTCGTTAAGTATGCATCATATCCCACGCAGTGATGTGCTATGCGGGCAAAGCTGTGATGTAATGCGACCGCAGACTAGTCAACAAAATCAGACTAACCTCCAAAATGTTTCAGTTCAAGCTGGTTCTCAGCGACAACTGACCAATTTGGTTGAAAAATCGCAAAAGCGCATGAAATGGACACATGAGATGAATACCTTGATAATGCGCGAATACTACAGATCAACTCGACTCGAAACAAATATGACTGATTACAGAAACCAAATTTACTTAGCATTCAAACAGAAATATCCAGAACTAAATGTAACGGAACAAAGGATTGCAGACCAGCGGCGATTCTTAGCAAAGAATAATAAAATATCCCCAATAGAATTACAAGAAATCAAACAGCAAGTGGCACATGAACTATCATTAAATGAAACAACTGAATTAAATACCACAGTAGAAGTAGTGCCAGAAATGGAAGAGACACCTACAACAACAGATAACAGAATCAATACAAATGATGAAATAAAGAGAATAACAGCAGAAAATGAACTAAAAACTTCTTTAGAACAATATAAAGACTTTGAAATAGAACTCAGACCTAAGTTACCAAAAATAAAAAGTGGCGTAAAAACAAGATCTACAATAATAACAATTAATGATATACTTAAAGATTACATCGAAGATAACATGTCGTTGAGCACAATTAATACAATAACATACTGTGCAGCAGTAGCAGTATCGAGACTCTTAGGCTACAAAATACAACACATGTCAACTACAAAACTAAATCAAGAAAATATAATACCTAAATGGCAAAAGCGAATAGAGACACGTATAGAAGGGAAAAGACAAGTAATAGGAAGAATAACGCAAGTGTTAAATGGAAACAAATCAAAAAGACTTAACCAATCATTAAAAGATATATACCGATCATTACAGACAAAACCTGGAAAACCTGAATTTGAATCCATAATCCGAAATTACAACGACACATTAAAACAAACAGTTCAAGCACTATCACAAAGAATTAGAAGATATAAACAACAAAGCGAAAGACGAAAACAAAATACAATGTTCTATAATAACGAAAAAATGTTCTATAGAAATCAAAATAAAATAAATTCAAGCAATATTAACAATACACCACAAATAGATGAAATAGAAAATTACTGGAAAGAAATCTGGAGCAACCCAAAGGAATATAAAGAATCTAATTGGATAAATGATATTGAAGATGAAAATAAAGAAATACCACCTATGACTTCAGTAAATATAATTAAAGATGACTTAACCGAAGCCCTCAAGAAATCCCACAATTGGAAAAGCCCAGGACAAGACAAAATACAAAACTTCTGGTACAAACACTTTACAACAGTACATCAACCAATGGCAATAGCAATGGATAAAATAATAAAAACAGGACAAACCGATGACTTCCTCACTTCCGGAATAACATATCTACTCCCAAAAACAGAAAATACATCAGATCCCAGCAAATATAGACCCATCACTTGCCTAACAACAATGTATAAAATCCTAACATCCATAATATCAACAAAAATATATAATCATTTAAGTAACAACAACATAATAGCTGAAGAACAAAAAGGCTGTATAAAACACTCAATGGGCTGTAAAGAGCAATTAACAATAGACAATATTATAACAATAAGAGCTCGTCAAAAACATAGAAATCTTGAAATGGCATACATAGACTATAAGAAAGCATTCGATTCAGTCCCACATAAATGGTTATTAAGAGTGTTAAAACTATATAAAATTGACAACACACTGATAAACACATTAGAAAATATGATGAAAAAATGGAAAACTAAATTGTGTGTCAATACAAATAATGGAACAAAAATAAGTACAGAAATCAAAATAAATAGAGGAATATTTCAAGGAGATTCACTCAGTCCTCTGTGGTTCTGCTTAGCCATAAACCCACTGTCATCACTACTTAAAAAGCTAAAAGGCGTAAATCTAAAATCAAGTGATACAAAATATAATCTAACACATCTACTATATATGGACGACTTAAAACTATACGCCGAAAAAGAATCTGATTTAAATGCAATGTTAAAAACAACAGAAACTTTCTCCAATGATATAAATATGGAATTTGGATTAGATAAATGTGCTATAATGAAACTGAAAAGAGGAGTCTATTCTGAAAGAAATCAATACGAAACTGAAAATGGATATATAAAGGCACTAGAAAATGGAGATATATATAAGTACTTAGGAATTAAGCAAATGCATAAATCTAAAATGACAGAAGTTAAAGAAGAAATAAAGAAAACATTAAACCAAAGAATAATAAAAATACTAAAATCTCAACTAAACTCAAACAACAAATTCAAAGCAATAAACACTTGGGCTATACCTGTACTGACATACTCGTTCGGAATAATAAAATGGAGTAAAACAGAACTTGAGACAATTGAAAGACATATAAGGCGACAACTTACAATGTTTGGACTACACCACCCTAGAAGTTCTGTAGCACGACTATGTGTTAGTAGAAAACATGGGGGTAGAGGGTTACTAAACATTGTAAGCCTTGAAGCCAAACAGCGAGAATTGCTGAGAAAATACCATCAACAAAAATGCAATGTCTCAGAGCTCCACAAAATAACATCAACACTCGATTACAACTACACACCTCTAAATCTCAGCAATAATGAACATCAAATAGAAATACAAAATGAAAAAGAGAGGATTAACACATGGGCCTCAAAAGAACTTCACGGAAGATACCGGGCAGAACTCAACCAAACACACGTAGACGAAGAAATGTCTACAAAATGGTTGAAGTACGCCGGTCTTCATGGAGAGACAGAGTTCATGATGGCAATACAAGATCGAGTGATTCCGACACGAAACCATCAGAAATACATCCAAAAGCTAAATATACCAACAGACAAGTGCAGGATGTGTCATATGGAGTCCGAAACAATAGAACATATACTAAATGGGTGTAAAGTACTCACAAACACCGAGTACCTAAGCCGTCACAACCAAGTAGCCAAAATCATACATCAGGAATTGGCAATAAGATTCGGACTAATCAAAGAACCATTACCATACTATAGATACGAGCCACAAAGTGTAATGGAAAGCAACAGAGCCAAGCTCTACTGGGATAAAGAAATAAGAACAGATAAGACTGTGGCCCACAACCGCCCAGATATAGTACTAGTAGACAAACATCAAGATAAGGCGTACATAATAGACATAGCGGTCCCACTAACACACAAACTACAGGACACGCATAGTGAGAAACGCCGAAAATATACAGACTTGGCCTATGAGATCAATAAGATGTGGCGCATTAAGAAAGTTGAAATCATACCTATAATCCTGTCATCAATGGCCGTAATACCGAAAAATCTGGCCCTAAGTTTGGAATCACTGGAAATCAGAAAAACTAAGATCTATGAAATGCAAAAAGCAGTGATACTTCAGAGTTGTAGAACAGTAAGAAAAGTACTAGACTTGAGTTGAGTCTAACCAGTCGTGTCTCTGCCACCAAAAGTGGCCGACACAACTGTGATCACACCGGAACAACCGTGATATACAAAAATAATAATAATAATAATAATAATAATAATAATAATAATAATAATAATAATAATAATAATAATAATAATAATAATAATAATAATAATAATAATAATAATAATAATAATAATAATAATAATAATAATAATAATAATAATAATAATAATAATAAAAAAGGAGGCACAGTGGTGTAGTGGTTAGTGTGTAGGGCTATGTAGTGTAATGGAGAGTAAGATCTATAGTTCGAGCCCGATGAGTTCGAGCCCCGATGTGGTAAAGCAATTTTTCTGAGAAAAAAAAATTGTTTTAACTGTGCTTCCCGTCCCTGCCCAACCAACGCTGTTTAGGACGGCCAACTTAAGTAGTATGGGGAAAGCGGGGTGCTAAGTGAGGACGAGTTTCTGCCCGACCCGGGTATCGGTACTTCGGTATCGGTGCCCACCTGGGGGTACCCGCAAGGGTGCTCCCACCCGGGGGTGCCTGTAAAAAGGTGCCCCCACCCCGAAGGGACGTCCGCAAGGATGTCCCTTCACCCTTCGAGTAGTTACTCGTCCTCACACGCAATGGCCACTTTTGTTTCAAAAAAATAAAAATCCTATTTCAACAAACACATGTTAGTGGTGAGAAATGGGTGGCAATAGACACATGTTAGTGTTGAGCTTTCTCTAGGGACCGGGACCCCGTAAAAAGGCCACAAAAATATATAAATATGATTACACGTAGTCGTAGGAATAACGGGGGGTGTTCGGGAGGTACCCTCTCAAATAAATCCCGCGTTCAGCAGGTAGGCATTGACTGCAGTTCGTTAAGTATGCATCATATCCCACGCAGTGATGTGCTATGCGGGCAAAGCTGTGATGTAATGCGACCGCAGACTAGTCAACAAAATCAGACTAACCTCCAAAATGTTTCAGTTCAAGCTGGTTCTCAGCAACAACTGACCAATTTGGTTGACAAATCGCAAAAGCGCATGAGATGGACACATGAGATGAATACCTTGATAATGCGCGAATACTACAGATCAACTCGACTCGAAACAAATATGACTGATTACAGAAACCAAATATACTTAGCATTCAAACAAAAATATCCAGAACTAAATGTAACGGAACAAAGAATTGCAGACCAACGGCGATTCTTAGCAAAGAATAATAAAATATCCCCGATTGAATTACAAGAAATCAAACAACAAGTGGCACATGAACTATCATTAAATGAAACAACTGAATTAAATATTACAGTAGAAGTAGTGCCAGAAATAGAAGAGACACCTACAACAACAGATAACATAAACAATACAAATGATGAAATAAACAGAATAACAGCAGAAAATGAACTAAAAACATCTTTAGAACAATATAAAGACTTTGAAATAGAATTCAGACCTAAATTACCAAAAATAAGAAGTGGCATTAAAACAAGATCTACTATAATAACGATAAATGATATACTTAAAGATTACATCGAAGAAAAAATGTCGTTGAGCGCAATTAATACAATAACGTATTGTGCAGCAGTAGCAGTATCGAGACTCTTAGGCTATAAAATAGAWCACATGTCAACAGCAAAACCAAATCAAGAAAATGTAATACCTAAATGGCAAAAGCGAATAGAGACACGGATAGAAGGGAAAAGACAAGTAATTGGAAGAATAACGCAAGTGTTAAATGGAAACAAATCAAAAAGACTTAACCAATCATTAAAAGATATATACCGATCATTACAGACAAAACCTGGAAAACCTGAATTTGAATCCATAATCCGAAATTACAACGACACATTAAAACAAACAGTTCAAGCACTATCACAAAGAATTAGAAGATATAAACAACAAAGCGAAAGACGAAAACAAAATACAATGTTCTATAATAACGAAAAAATGTTCTATAGAAATCAAAATAAAATAAATTCAAGCAATATTAACAATACAYCACAAATAGATGAAATAGAAAACTACTGGAAAGAAATCTGGAGTAACCCAAAGGAATATAAAGAATCAAATTGGATAAATGATATTGAAGATGAAAATAAAGAAATACCACATATGACTTCAGTAAATATAATTAAAGATGACTTAACCGAAGCCCTCAAGAAATCCCACAATTGGAAAAGCCCAGGACAAGACAAAATACAAAACTTCTGGTACAAACACTTTACAACAGTACATCAACCAATGGCAATAGCAATGGATAAAATAATACAAACAGGACAAACCGATGACTTCCTCACTTCTGGAATAACATATCTACTCCCAAAAACAGAAAATACATCAGATCCCAGTAAATATAGACCCATCACTTGCCTAACAACAATGTATAAAATCTTAACATCCATAATATCAACAAAAATATATAATCATTTAAGCAACAACAACATAATAGCTGAAGAACAAAAAGGCTGTATAAAACACTCTATGGGCTGTAAAGAGCAATTAACAATAGACAATATCATAACAATAAGAGCTCGTCAAAAACATAGAAATCTTGAAATGGCATACATAGACTATAAGAAAGCATTCGATTCAGTCCCTCATAAATGGTTATTAAGAGTGTTAAAACTATATAAAATTGACAACACACTGATAAACACATTAGAAAATATGATGAAAAAATGGAATACTAAATTGTGTGTCAATACAAATAATGGAACAAAAATAAGTACAGAAATAAAAATAAATAGAGGAATATTTCAAGGAGATTCACTCAGTCCTCTGTGGTTCTGCTTAGCCATAAACCCACTGTCATCATTACTTAAAAAGCTAAAAGGCGTAAATCTAAAATCAAGTGATACAAAATATAATCTAACACATCTACTATATATGGACGACTTAAAACTATATGCCGAAAAAGAATCTGATTTAAATGCAATGCTAAAAACAACAGAAACTTTCTCCAATGATATAAATATGGAATTCGGATTAGATAAATGTGCTATAATGAAACTGAAAAGAGGAGTCTATTCTGAAAGAAATCAATACGAAACTGAAAATGGATATATAAAGGCACTAGAAAATGGAGATATATATAAGTACTTAGGAATTAAGCAAATGCATAAATCTAAAATGACAGAAGTTAAAGAAGAAATAAAGAAAACATTAAACCAAAGAATAATAAAAATACTAAAATCTCAACTAAACTCAAACAACAAATTCAAAGCCATAAACACTTGGGCTATACCTGTACTGACATACTCGTTCGGAATAATAAAATGGAGTAAAACAGAACTTGAGACCATTGAAAGACATATAAGGCGACAACTTACAATGTTTGGACTACACCACCCTAGAAGTTCTGTAGCACGACTGTGTGTTAGTAGAAAGCATGGGGGTAGAGGGTTACTAAACATTGTAAGCCTTGAAGCCAAACAGCGAGAATTGCTGAGAAAATACCATCAACAAAAATGCAATGTCTCAGAGCTCCACAAAATAACAGCAACACTTGATAACAACTACACACCTCTAAATCTCAGCAATAATGAACATCAAATAGAAATACAAAATGAAAAAGAGAGGATTAACACATGGGCCTCAAAAGAACTCCACGGTAGATACAGAGCAGAACTCAACCAAACACACGTAGACGAAGAAATGTCTACAAAATGGTTGAAGTACGCCGGTCTTCATGGAGAGACAGAGGGGTTCATGATGGCAATACAAGATCGAGTGATTCCGACACGAAACCATCAGAAATACATCCAAAAGCTAAATATACCAACAGACAAGTGCAGGATGTGTCATATGGAGTCAGAAACAATAGAACATATACTAAATGGGTGTAAAGTACTCACAAACACCGAGTACCTAAGCCGTCACAACCAAGTAGCCAAAATCATACATCAGGAATTGGCAATAAGATTCGGACTAATCAAAGAACCATTACCATACTATAGATACGAGCCACAAAGTGTAATGGAAAGCAACAGAGCCAAGCTCTACTGGGATAAGGAAATAAGAACAGATAAGACTGTGGCCCACAACCGCCCAGATATAGTACTAGTAGACAAACATCAAGATAAGGCGTACATAATAGACATAGCGGTCCCACTAACACACAAACTACAGGACACGCATAGTGAGAAACGCCGAAAATATACAGACTTGGCCTATGAGATCAATAAGATGTGGCGCATTAAGAAAGTTGAAATCATACCTATAATCCTGTCATCAATGGCCGTAATACCGAAAAATCTGGCCTTAAGTTTGGAATCACTGGAAATCAGAAAAACTAAGATCTATGAAATGCAAAAAGCAGTGATACTTCAGAGTTGTAGAACAGTCAGAAAAGTACTAGACTTGAGTTGAGTCTAACCAGTCGTGTCTCTGCCACCAAAAGTGGCCGACACAACTGTGATCACACCGGAACAACCGTGATATACAAAAATAATAATAATAATAATAATAATAATAATAATAATAATAATAATAATAATAATAATAATAATAATAATAATAATAATAATAATAATAATAATAATAATAATAATAATAATAATAATAATAATAAATATTAATACTATGCTATCACAAATCGGGGAATTTTTTATTGATAAGTGCAAAAAGTTTGACAAATACTTTTAGCACTTATAAAGTAATCAATTATTTAGGGAATTATCCTTGAATTGTAAATTTAATTTGTAATATATTTCAATATATGATTTACTATTAGATTTACTTATAATAAACTATCTTGAACATCAGTATAAAATAATTATAATATTTAGCAATTAGATTATGTTAATGTAGTATAAAAATTTTTATTAAATCTTTTATTTATAAATATTTTTTTTTTAAAAGTAGCCATAAAAAACTAGTTATTTAAGTTATTAATTGATAGATTAAAGATTAATACAATAAATAAATATATATAAATGTTTGATTGACTGATGATGGCTACAACAATTAATAAAAAATAATGATAATCAATAGAGTATAAAAATAAAATGATAGTTTAGTTTTTAAATACTTTTTAATAATTAATAGTATAAGTAAATTGAAAAAAATAATAAAATAATATTATTTTATCAGATAATTATAAATAAAATGATTTCAGCAAATATCTATACCTTATTACTAATTTCTATATATGTTTCTACAATATATTGTGAAAAACAGCTATTATTGACACCATATATCAAATCGGGTGACATAGCAAAGGCCCGATCACTGAGTCGGGTGACAGCACTGCCCAATGCAACCAATGTTGAGTCATATACTGGGTTTATAACCGTCGACGAGAAATACAATAGTAATACGTTTTTCTGGTTTATACCCGCTTTTGTAAGTTATTAATTGTTTAAAGTTATTATATTTTCGATATTAAGTTATTGGTATTTAATAAGTTTTTTTAAATCCTAAATTATTTTTTATATTTAATAAAGAAAAATCCCAAAACTGCACCGTTATTAGTATATACCGAGGGTGGACCGGGAGGATCATCAATAATGTCAATGTTTATGTTCGGATCTTTTAATTTAAATGATAAATTAAATGTCACAATAAATCCATTTGCATTGAATCAAGAGTTTTCAATTATATATGTGGATAATCCCGTGGGAACAGGATTTAGTTATACCGATAATCCCAATGGCTATTCTACAGATCAGAAAAATGTTTCCAAAAATTTATATGAGTTTCTACAACAGTTTTACACTGTATTTGATGACTACCGGAGCAATGATTTATATTTAGGCGGATTGTCTTATGCGGGAAAATTTGTGCCATCATTTGGTCACTACTTAATAAAAATGTCACACATTTCTAGAGTTAATTTCAAAGGTATACTCATTGGCAATGGTTTGACTGATCCAATCAATCAACTGACATACGATAAGACACTATTGAATTTGGGATTAATAGATGAAAATGAAGACAAAGAAATGCAAAATATTCAAAATAATTTTAAAGGTTTTGCAAAATCCAAAGATTATCGCAAAGCAACGGAAGTGTTTCTAAAGCTATGTTAGTAATCAAATTAATTTTAATTTAATTTAAATTATTTTTAATATATATATATAACTAATATATTTTTTAAATATCTAAATTATTCTTATATTAATAGACAATTTTATATTATGTGTAGATTATTATCGTTATCATTATTATTAATATCATTAGTTACTGTATCTGAAAATTGCTTTAACTAACATAAACATTATTATTATTATTTTGTTTTTTATAGTTACTACCGGTTATCTAACCAACATAACTGGTTATCTGGGTTTTCACGATATTGATAATAGTGGTAACAAATTAGAGTCATTGAAATATGTCGACCAATATGTTATTATATGATTATTATATGATTATCTATTATATATATATTATGTATTACATAAAATGATTTAAATATTATACATAATAACATTATAAACATTGATACTTAATAATAACTTTGCAATAGTATCGTTTGGACACTAATTTATAATCTATAAAATAAAAACATGTATAATTTTAGTTTAACAATCAATCATTTAATTTAATGTTTTTACATATTTATAGTAATTTTTTAAAATTGATGTTTAAAAATTTTATAAAACTCTATATATGAATATACAGTACATAAAAATTTTAATAATTTCAATTAACTTATTCTTAAAAAAAATTATCATAAATCTAAATTTAAACTAATTTTTTTAAATCTATATTTTAATAGAGAATATTAAAAATTTAAAAAATTTAAAAAAATTCAACAGTATTCAACAAAAATTTTAGAGACTATTAAAATTAATTTTTATATATTGTATTGAAAATATTTTTAGTCCAATTATTCATCTTATTTGTGCTGCTTTTAAATATCAAAGAAAGTTAAATCCTTATCAATGATTATTAATAATAAATATTTATACTATACTAACAATAAGTCCGATTTTTTTATCAATGAAAAAAAAGTTTGACAAATACTTTTTGCACTTAAAAAGTTTGTAATAACTATTCAACAAAATTTTATAGTAATCAACTATATATAAAAAAAACTAGTTATTTAAGTTATTAATTGATTACTTGAGGATTAATGTATAAAATTTTATATATGCGGGAAAATTTGTGCCATCATTTGGTCACTACTTAATAAAAATGTCACACATTTCTAGAGTTAATTTCAAAGGTATACTCATTGGCAATGGTTTGACTGATCCAATCAATCAACTGACATACGATAAGACACTATTGAATTTGGGATTAATAGATGAAAATGAAGACAAAGAAATGCAAAATATTCAAAATAATTTTAAAGGTTTTGCAAAATCCAAAGATTATCGCAAAGCAACGGAAGTGTTTCTAAAGCTATGTTAGTAATCAAATTAATTTTAATTTAATTTAAATTATTTTTAATATATATATATAACTAATATATTTTTTAAATATCTAAATTATTCTTATATTAATAGACAATTTTATATTATGTGTAGATTATTATCGTTATCATTATTATTAATATCATTAGTTACTGTATCTGAAAATTGCTTTAACTAACATAAACATTATTATTATTATTTTGTTTTTTATAGTTACTACCGGTTATCTAACCAACATAACTGGTTATCTGGGTTTTCACGATATTGATAATAGTGGTAACAAATTAGAGTCATTGAAATATGTCGACCAATATGTTATTATATGATTATTATATGATTATCTATTATATATATATTATGTATTACATAAAATGATTTAAATATTATACATAATAACATTATAAACATTGATACTTAATAATAACTTTGCAATAGTATCGTTTGGACACTAATTTATAATCTATAAAATAAAAACATGTATAATTTTAGTTTAACAATCAATCATTTAATTTAATGTTTTTACATATTTATAGTAATTTTTTAAAATTGATGTTTAAAAATTTTATAAAACTCTATATATGAATATACAGTACATAAAAATTTTAATAATTTCAATTAACTTATTCTTAAAAAAATTATCATAAATCTAAATTTAAACTAATTTTTTTAAATCTATATTTTAATAGAGAATATTAAAAATTTAAAAAATTTAAAAAAATTCAACAGTATTCAACAAAAATTTTAGAGACTATTAAAATTAATTTTTATATATTGTATTGAAAATATTTTTAGTCCAATTATTCATCTTATTTGTGCTGCTTTTAAATATCAAAGAAAGTTAAATCCTTATCAATGATTATTAATAATAAATATTTATACTATACTAACAATAAGTCCGATTTTTTTATCAATGAAAAAAAAGTTTGACAAATACTTTTTGCACTTAAAAAGTTTGTAATAACTATTCAACAAAATTTTATAGTAATCAACTATATATAAAAAAAACTAGTTATTTAAGTTATTAATTGATTACTTGAGGATTAATGTATAAAATTTTATATATGCGGGAAAATTTGTGCCATCATTTGGTCACTACTTAATAAAAATGTCACACATTTCTAAAGTTAATTTCAAAGGTATACTCATTGGCAATGGTTTGACTGATCCAATCAATCAACTGACATACGATAAGACACTATTGAATTTGGGATTAATAGATGAAAATGAAGACAAAGAAATGCAAAATATTCAAAATAATTTTAAAGGTTTTGCAAAATCCAAAGATTATCGCAAAGCAACGGAAGTGTTTCTAAAGCTATGTTAGTAATCAAATTAATTTTAATTTAATTTAAATTATTTTTAATATATATATATAACTAATATATTTTTTAAATATCTAAATTATTCTTATATTAATAGACAATTTTATATTATGTGTAGATTATTATCGTTATCATTATTATTAATATCATTAGTTACTGTATCTGAAAATTGCTTTAACTAACATAAACATTATTATTATTATTTTGTTTTTTATAGTTACTACCGGTTATCTAACCAACATAACTGGTTATCTGGGTTTTCACGATATTGATAATAGTGGTAACAAATTAGAGTCATTGAAATATGTCGACCAATATGTTACACAACCGTCGGTTCGCAGTGCTATACATGTCGGTAATGTTGTCTATAATATGACGAGTCAAGTAGTTTTTGAATACATGTTTGAAGACTTTAGCCGATCGGCTGAACCAAATCTGACGGCAATCATTGACAACGGATCCAAAGTATTGTTATTTACCGGAAATTTTGATATTATTTGCGGCGTCGAGTCTACCAATGGATTACTAATGAATAAAAGTAATTATAGTTTGTTTTTAAACAAAAAAAAATAATTATACTATTTTTTAAATTAACAATAATTATTGTATTTAAATAGATTGGAAATATTATAACGATTACAATAGAGCCAAACGAGACATTTGGAGAGTCAATACAAACGATACACAAATAGCCGGTTATGCAAAAAGTTTCGGTAATTTTACTCACGTTATCGTACGTAATGCCGGTCACGTTTCACTGGCAGACCAGCCCAGGTCTACACTAGATATGGCCATCAGATTTGTCAAATCTCTGCCGTTTGGACACTAACTTCTAATTTATAATATAAATAATTAATTATTAAAATTAAATTATTACATAATAAAAATATGCAAATAAATAATTTTAATACAAAATCATAATAAAACACAATAACTATTATTTTTTTAGATGTCTTATTATTAAGTTTGTTTATTATGGACTAATAATTAGTATGATTTGATTATCTATTATACATAATATGAATTAAATATTATAAATCACAATTACTTTTATTAATAGACTGTTATATGTTACAATTATTGTACATTATTATTATAAACTTTTTATTTGTTTTAATTTTTTAATAATGTTTTATAAAAATTTTTTAACAAACATTTAATTCTTGACTAATGTTTGAACATTTAACTAATATTCAAATTTTGTTTATTAATATTAATACTAATTTAATAAACTAAAAATAATTAAAACTTAATATTAGAAAAAGTTAATTTTAAATAAAACATTATATAAAAATTATAAGACAATAATTTATAATAAATATCTAAAAAATTATTTTTGATAAATTTAATAATAACTATGCAATACATATCCTTATGTAATACAAGTTTGATAAACAGTGAAAAAAGTTTGACGTTAACTTCTAGTACTTATAACGTAATATCCTAAAGTTTTAAGCTATAAGTTTATTATAAATACTATCAAGGTAAAACCTGTGTTGTTTTATGATGTAATATCTATGTAAGTGATTAACCTATGAATTTTATTAAAATTTGATAATTAGCTTCAAAGATATTAAAAATTGAAAAGATTGAAAACGGTATAATTAGATATATTATATTTTCAAAATTAACTATGTTTTAATTTATTTAAAATTTATATTATATAACTGGAAATTAGCAATTTATCTAAGATAAAAAATCAATAATACAAGTATAATATAGATGATTGAAATTAGTTAGCAAATTATTAGATTTTTTAAATTCTTTATAATAAAGCTGTAGTTTAAAACTTTCGGACATAACCATATATAGTGTATTTAATAACGGTATATTAGTAATTAGCTATACTGAAAACAATGAACTTATTAATCTTATTTTAAATAATCAATTATTTACAGTATTATCATTGAATAGCAATATATTTCAATCTATGAGTTAGGATTATTACAATAAGTGTCTATAAATATATGAAATTCATAACTTTATATCTAAAACAATTTTTTATCTAATGATAACTACAACAACTAATGAAAATTATGAAAATCAATAGAGTATAAAATAAAGTGAAAGTTTAGTTTTTTATATCATATAATAAATATCATACAATTAAATATTATTATACTGTATTATCTGATTATTATAAATAAAATGAATTTAGTAAATATCTATACTGTATTACTATTTTCTATATATGTTTCTAAACTATATTGTGAAAAACAGTTATTATTGACACCATATATCAAATCGGGTGACATAGCAAAGGCCCGATCACTGAGTCGGGTGACAGCACTGCCCAATGCACCCAATGTTGAGTCATATACTGGGTTTATAACCGTCGACGAAAAATACAATAGTAATACGTTTTTCTGGTTTATACCCGCTTTTGTAAGTTATTAATGTTTAAAATTATTTGTAAAAATAATTATTTATTTATTTTTAATTTAATAAAGAAAAATCCCAAAACTGCACCGGTATTAGTATATACTGAGGGTGGACCGGGAGGTTCATCAATAATGTCAATGTTTATGTTCGGAACTTTTAATATAAATGATAAATTAAATGTMACAATAAATCCCTATACATTGAATCAAGAGTTTTCAATTATATATGTGGATAATCCCGTGGGAACTGGATTTAGTTATACCGATAATCCCAATGGCTATTCAACCGATCAGTTGACTATCGCTAAAAATTTATACGAATTTCTACAACAGTTTTACACTGTATTTGATGACTACCGGAGCAATGATTTATATTTAGGCGGACTGTCTTATGCGGGAAAATATGTGCCATCATTTGGTCATTACTTAATAAAAATGTCACAAATTTCTAAAATCAATTTCAAAGGTATACTCATTGGCAATGGTTTGACTGATCCAATCAATCAACTGACATACGATAAGAYATTATTGAATTTGGGATTAATAGATGAAAATGAAGCCAAAGAATGTGCAAAATATTCAAAAWAGTTTTAAAGGTTTTGCAAAATCCAAAGATTATCGCAAAGCAACGGAAGTGTTTCTAAACTAATTCGTAATTAAATTTAATTAATTTTATTATTTTTAAATATATWTAWAAATATCTAAATAATATATTTAAAAAAATATCTAAATTATAATTATATTAATAGACAAATTTATATTATTRTAATTATTATTAAWATCAWTAGTTACTGTATTTKAAAATTGCTTTAACTAACATAAATATTATTATATTTTATTTTGTTTTATTTTTAGTTAGTGCCAGTTATCTAACCAACATAACTGGTTATCWGGGTTTTTAYGATATTGATAATAGTGGTAACAAATTAGAGTCAAGTATATGTGTCGACCAATATGTTACACAACCGWCGGTTCGCAGTGCTATACATGTCGGTAATGTTGTCTWTAATATGACGAGTCAAGTAGTTTTTGAATACATGTTTGAAGACTTTAGCCGATCGGCTGAACCAAATCTGACGGCAATTATTGATAACGGATACAAAGTATTGTTATTTACCGGTAATTTTGATATTATGGTTGGCGTCGAGTCTATCAATGGATTACTGATGAATCAAAGTAATTATAATTTGTTTTWAAAAATAAAWTAATTAAACTGTATTTTACATTAACAATAATTATTGTTTGTTAAATAGATTGGAAATATTATAATAATTACAATAAAGCCAAACGAGACATTTGGAGAGTCAATACAAACGATACACAAATAGCCGGTTATGCAAAAAGTTTCGGTAATTTTACTCATGTTATCGTACGTAATGCCGGTCACGCATCACTGTTTGATCAGCCCAGGGCTACACAGGATATGGCCATCAGATTTGTAAAATCTCTGCCGTTTGGACACTAACTTCTAATCTATAATATAAATAATTAAAAATATTAATTTTATTTTTAAAATATAGAAAATTATTTTTTTTAATTTTTTACATATAAATAAGCAAATAAATAATTTTAATACAAAATGATTAACAAACTAACTATTATTTTTTTAGATGTCTTATTATTAAGTTTGTTTATTATGGACTAATAATTAGTATGTTTTGATTATCTATTATATATATATTATGTATTACATAAAATGATTTAAATATTATACATAATAACATTATAAACATTGATACTTAATAATAACTTTGCAATAGTATCGTTTGGACACTAATTTATAATCTATAAAATAAAAACATGTATAATTTTAGTTTAACAATCAATCATTTAATTTAATGTTTTTACATATTTATAGTAATTTTTTAAAATTGATGTTTAAAAATTTTATAAAACTCTATATATGAATATACAGTACATAAAAATTTTAATAATTTCAATTAACAATATTATTATATATATATCTTGAAAAAAATTATCATAAATCTAAATTTAAACTAATTTTTTTAAATCTATATTTTAATAGAGAATATTAAAAATTTAAAAAATTTAAAAAAAATTCAACAGTATTCAACAAAAATTTTAGAGACTATTAAAATTAATTTTTATATATTGTATTGAAAATATTTTTAGTCCAATTATTCATCTTATTTGTGCTGCTTTTAAATATCAAAGAGAAATACAATAATATCCTTATCAATGATTATTAATAATAAATATTTATACTATACTAACAATAAGTCTTATTATTTTTATCAATAAAAAAAAGTTTGACAAATACTTTTTGCACTTAAAAAGATAAATTTGTAATAACTATTCAACATTATATTTTATAGATAATCAACTATATATAAAAAAAACTATTATTTAAGTTATTAATTGATTACTTGAGGATTAATGTATAATATTTTATATATGCGGGAAAATTTGTGCCATCATTTGGTCACTACTTAATAAAAATGTCACACATTTCTAAGTTAATTTCAAAGGTATACTCATTGGCAATGGTTTGACTGATCCAATCAATCAACTGACATACGATAAGACACTATTGAATTTGGGATTAATAGATGAAAATGAAGCCAAAGATATGCAAAATATTCAAAATAGTTTTAAAGGTTTTGTAAAATCCAAAGACTATCGCAAAGCAACGGAAGTGTTTCTAAAGCTATGTTAGTAATGAAATTAATTTAAATTTAATTTATTATTATTTTTTAATATATATATATAACTAATATATTTTTTAAATATCTAAATTATTCTTATATTAATAGACATATTTTATATTATGTGTAGATTATTATTTTTATCATTATTATTAATATATTAGTTACTGTATCTGAAATATTGCTTTAACTAACATAAATATTCATATTACTATTTTGTTTTTTAATAGTTACTACCGGTTATCTAACCAACATAACTGGTTATCTAGGGTTTCACGATATTGATAATAGTGGTAACAAATTAGAGTCAATTAAATATGTCGACCAATATGTTACACAACCGACTGTTCGCAGTGCTATACATGTCGGTAATGTTGTCTATAATATGACGAGTCAAGTGGTCGCTCAGTACATGTTTGAAGACATTAGCCGATCGGCTGAACCAAATCTGACGGCAATCATAGACAACGGATACAAAGTATTGTTATTTACCGGTAATTTTGATATTATTTGTGGCGTCGAGTCTACCAATGGATTACTGATGAATCAAAGTAATTATAATTTGTTTAAAAAAAACTAATTACAATGTATTTTACATTAACAATAATTATTGTATTTAAATAGATTGGAAATATTATAACGATTACAATAAAGCCAAACGAGACATTTGGAGAGTCAATAAAAACGACACACAAATAGCCGGTTATGCAAAAAGTTTCGGTAATTTTACTCACGTTATCGTACGTAATGCCGGTCACGTTTCACTGTTAGACCAGCCCAGGGCTACACTGGATATGGCCATCAGATTTCTTAAATCTATATCTTTTGGACAATAACTTGTAATATATAATATAATTAATTAATTATTAAAATTAAATTATTACATAATAAAAATATGCAAATAAATAATTTTAATACAAAATCATAATAAAACACAATAACTATTATTTTTTTAGATGTCTTATTATTAAGTTTGTTTATTATGGACTAATAATTAGTATGTTTTGATTATCTATTATACATAATATGAATTAAATATTATAAATCACAATTACTTTTATTAATAGACTATTATATGTTACAATTACTGTACATTATTATTATAAACTTTTTATTTGTTTTAATTTAATAATGTTTTATAAAATTTTTGTAACAAACATTTAATTCTTGACTAATGTTTGAACATTTAAATAATATTGTCAAATACTACTTTAATAAAATAAAAATAATTAAAACTTAATATTAAAAAAAGTTAATTTTAAATAAAACATTATAGACAATAATTTATAATAAATATCTAAAAAAATATTTAATAATAACTATGCAATAAATATCCTTATGTATTACAAGTTTGATAAACAGTGAAAAAAGTTTCTAATACTTCTAGTACTTATATCGTAATGTCCGAAAGTTTTAAACTATAAGTTTATTATATAAATACTATAAATGCAAAACCTATGTTGTTTTATGATGTAATATCTTAAGTGATTAATCTATGAATTTTATTAAAATTTGATAATTAGCTTCAAAGATATTTAAAAAATTAATGAGGATGAAAAACGATATAATTAGATATATTTTCAAATTTAACCATGTATTAATTTATTCAAAAAATTATATTGTATAACTGGAAATTAGCAATTTATCTAAGATAAAACAATCAATAATATAAGTACTTAGTTAACATATTATTAGATTTTTTAAATACTTTATAATAAAGCTGTAATTTAAAACTTTAGGACATATATAGTGTATTTAATAACGTTAAATTAGTAATTAGCTAGACTGAAAACAATGTACTAATTAATCTTATTTTAAATAATCAATTATTTACAGTATTATCATTGAATAGCAATATATCTATGATTTAGGATTATTACAATAAGTATATATAAATATATGAAATTCATAACTTTATATCTAAAACAATTTTTTATCTTTTTATGATAACTATAACAACTAATAAAAATAATGAAAATAAATAGAGTATAAAATAAAGTGAAAGTTTATTTTTTTAATAATTAATAGTATCATATAAATAAATTGAGTAAAACAATTAAATATAATTATACTGTATTATCAGATTATTATAAATAAAATGAATTTAGCAAATATCTATACTGTATTACTATTTTATATATATGTTTCTACACTATATTGTGAAAAACAGTTATTATTGACACCATATATCAAATCGGGTGACATAGCAAAGGCCCGATCACTGAGTCGGGTGACAGCACTGCCCAATGCACCCAATGTTGAGTCATATACTGGGTTTATAACCGTCGACGAGAAATACAATAGTAATACGTTTTTCTGGTTTATACCCGCTTTTGTAAGTATTTAATAATAACTCATTTTCGATATTAAGTTATTGATATTTAATTATCTTTTTAAGTTTTTAAATACTAAATTATTTTTTATATTTAATAAAGAAAAATCCCAAAACTGCACCGGTATTAGTATATACTGAGGGTGGACCGGGWACCTCATCAATAATGACAATGTTTAAGTTTGGATCATTCAATATAGACAATAAATTAAATGTAACAATAAATCCATTTGCATTTAATCAAGAGTTTTCAATTATATATGTGGATAATCCMGTGGGAACWGGATTTAGTTATACCGATAATCCCAATGGCTATTCAACAGATCAGTTGACTATCACTAAAAATTTATACGAATTTCTACAACAGTTTTACATTGTTTTTGATGACTACCGAAGCAATGATTTATATTTAGGCGGATTGTCTTATGCGGGAAAATATGTGCCATCATTTGGTCACTACTTAATAAAAATGTCACAAATTTCTAAATTGAATTTCAAAGGTATACTCATTGGCAATGGTTTGACTGATCCAATCACTCAACTGACATACGATAAGACACTATTGAGTTTGGGATTAATAGATGAAAATGAAGCCAAAGAAGTGCAAAACATTCAAAATCGGATTAAAGGTTTTGCAAAATCCARAGATTATCGCAAAGCATCGGAATTGATGGAAATGTTAGGTATGTAATGAAATACTTTAAATTTTAATTATTTTTTATTAATATAAAAAACTAATACATTTAAAAATATTATAACTATTTTTTTAGTGTTGTCACGAATCTGCTATCTAAGCAACACAACTGGTTTTAGACTGTTTTACAATATGCATGAGTCGGGCGGTGACCTAATACAGTCACTGAGTTATGTCGACCATTATTTAGGACAACCGTCGGTTCGCAGTGCTATACATGTCGGTAATGTTGTCTATAATATGTCGAGTCATGAAGTCTTTCAATACATGTATGAAGACATGAGCCGATCGGCTGAACCAAATCTGACGGCAATTATTGATAACGGATTAAAAGTATTGTTATTTACCGGAAATTTTGATATTCTGGTTGGCGTCGAGTCTACCAATGGATTACTGATGAATAAAAGTAATTATAGTTTAATTAATATAAAATTAATTGTAACAAAATTTTCAAAAWAAATATTATGTATTTAATAGATTGGAAATATTATAACGATTACAATAGAGCCAAACGAGACATTTGGAGAGTCAATASAAACGACACACAAATAGCCGGTTATGCAAAAAGTTTCGGTAATTTTACTCACATTATCGTACGTAATGCCGGTCACGTTTCACCATTAGATCAGCCCAGGGCTACACAGGATATGGTCATCAGATTTCTCAAATCTATACCCTTTGGACACTAATATAAAATTTTTAAAAATTGAATTTATAATAAAAACATTTTTTCTATWAAAATATATAAAATTTGATTATCATTTATGAAATGTTTTATTAAGTTAATTATTTCACGCGCAAGTTTTTTTATAATACTAACTAGAATGTCCCGCGCAACATGTATAGCTATGCAATTCTTTTACTGATTTAAAATATTCATCATTAGTAATTTGAATGGGTGCCTAATATGTTATATACATCAAAATATTAACCAATACACATTAATTCCTCTAAACTTAAAAAATTTTAGATTTTTAAATATATTTAAATAATTTTAATAAAAATTGAAAATTTATTTTTTTTGCGAAAAAATTTTACAAAAAGTTAGCACAGGTAGCTAATCTCCCGGTGCCATGTGAGTCATAAAATATAGCAAAATGGAATTACACAACACCTGCCTACCTGTCCTTAAAACCTCCATTAGCTCAAAAAACATTTAAAATTTCCCATAGAAATAACATTGCTTTAAATAAAAATTGAAAATTTTAAAACAAATTGAAAATTTTAGCATTTGAGAAAATTTTACATAAATTTAGCACAGGTATCTAACCTCCCGGTGCTCTGTGATTCATATAATATAGCAAAATGTAATTATAGAAAATCAGCCTACCTGAGCCTAAAAGCTACCTGAGCTCAATAGTCATTTAAAATTTACCATAGAAATAACATTGCTTTAAATATAAATTGAAAATTTTAATTCAATTTGAAAATTTTTGCATTTGAGAAAATTTTACAAAAATTTAGCACAGGTAGCTAACCTCCCGGTGCTCTATGACTCATATAATATAGCAAAATCTAATAACACAGCACCTGCCTACCTGTCCCTAAAACCTACCTAAGCTCAATAATCATTTAAAATTTCCCATACAAATAACATTGCTTTAAATTAAAATTGAAAATATAACAATACATTTTTAGAGTTGAATTAAAATATGGTTGTTGATGAAATGTGCACACATACATACAGACGGAGACTATTATCTTAAAGTGTTATCTTGATTATTTTGCTTTCGTTTATACACGTGTTTAAAAAAATTTAAAATCACGATAACAGTGATAAGTAATATGATTTATTAATTATTATTTTTGCTTTTCAATAAACTTAATTAATACTAAAAAAATAATTATAGTAATCAACAAATTTWWAAAAAATATATTCCTTATTAATAAAATGTACTTGCTATAATTAACTAAGCAACTARTAAATAATTTTTAATTAACATAGGTCATAATCTATTAAATTTAAAACAATAAACTAATTGTATGAAAAATAAAMTACTATACTTTATATTATATATATATACATGTATTATCTATTAATAATTATCTAATAATTATAATRAAAAATATATTTATTATGAATTTACAGTGTATTACTAATTATTTTTAAACATATTTCTTATAAATATTATAATATTTGTTGTTTAAAATTAATTTCTATTGTATTAATAATTAATAATTTACTATTATATTWAAYAATAAAAATTATAACATTAAATGACTATATAATAATGACTAATCAATATTGGTAAATGTTTAGCAATTATATTTTAATAAAAATAATATAAATTGATTAAATATTTAGTACATTTAAGGTTAGCACTAACCTAAATGTACGAAATAAATAATAATCAAATTAATAATACATTCAATGATAGTAAATAAATAAATATAAATAAGTATTTTATMATAAAATTAAAGATTGTTAAGTGGGGGAAGTGGGGTATTACTGACATTTAGGACTAAGCTAAACTAACTTATGTAAACCAAAACTCGGTAATATACCACCGGCCCTTACGGTTGGGCTCTCAACCCGGTCGGTTTCGTGGTGTGTGGCTTAAGGGGCGAGCGGATCCCCTTGTTCCCCGACATAGTCGGGTAACTCCTACTATACGGGAGTAACCGTGTTCATGTTTGTAGTTGACAACGGACATGTCATCGGGTATGCAATTACCTTCAGGATAGGATACCTTATAGATGGATTACCATATACGTAGGTTGCTTTATAGGAGTTAACCCATAAGTAGGTTATCATATATGTAGGTTGCCGTATAGGTAGGTTATCTTATAGGTAGGTAAACATACAGGTAGGTTATCTTATAGATGGACTACCATATCGGCAGACAACTATAGATAGGTTACCGTGCAGTTAGATTACCTTATAGATAGGTTACCATATAAGCAGGTTACATTATAGATAGTTTACTATATGAGTAGGTTCCTTATAATCAGATTACAATATAGGTAGGTTATCTTATAGGTATGTTATCCTAAAATATTGCATACCTCAGTGTCTCTGTCATGTCGTTAGTTTAGGTTCTCTCGTAGGTTCATCTGTAGGTACTCTCGTAGGTTCACCTGTAGGTACTCTCGTAGGTTCACCTGTAGGTACTCTCGTAGGTTCACCTGTAGGTACTCTCGTAGGTTCACCTGTAGGTACTCTCGTAGGTTCACCTGTAGGTACTCTCGTAGGTTCACCTGTAGGTACTCTCGTAGGTTCACCTGTAGGTACTCTCGTAGGTTCACCTGTAGGTACTCTCGTAGGTTCACCTGTAGGTACTCTCGTAGGTTCACCTGTAGGTACTCTCGTAGGTTCACCTGTAGGTACTCTCGTAGGTTCACCTGTAGGTACTCTCGTAGGTTCACCTGCAGGTACTCTCGTAGGTTCACCCGTAGGTTCACCTGTAGGTTCACCTGTAGGTTCACCCGTAGGTTCACCCGTAGGTTCACCTGTAGGTTCACCCGTAGGTTCACCCGTAGGTTCACCCGTAGGTTCACCCGTAGGTTCACCCGTAGGTTCACCCGTAGGTTCACCCGTAGGTTCACCCGTAGGTTCACCCGTAGGTTCACCCGTAGGTTCACCCGTAGGTTCACCCGTAGGTTCACCCGTAGGTTCACCCGTAGGTTCACCCGTAGGTTCACCCGTAGGTTCACCCGTAGGTTCACCCGTAGGTTCACCCGTAGGTTCACCCGTAGGTTCCAATAAGAGTTCGGGTGTGAGATGCCCCCGTATACGGTACGGTGCCGGAGTTCTCATAATAAAAATATTTACTTACGTAATAGTTGTTTAACGTCCGCGTGGTTATGGATGTATTCTGAAGGCGTCCCTTAAGATGTCCAACGATTGGTCCGCGTCGAGAAAGTAAACACACACAAAGTAATATGCAAATACTTTTATTAATTCACTCTAAAGCAATACACGTAGTATGACTCCAAGTGGAGAACTGATTTTGGTGTTTGAGAGACACCTCTATTTATACTAAAGTGTACGTTCATAAAAAGTGTGTCACATTGAGTCAGGTTTTAATCACTATTAAAACTGGGAGTTTACTATTTAATTTTTTCTATAACATTTTAGTGCATTATTTTAACACTAAAATATTGAATAAAATTTCCTTAAAAACAAGGTGTTTACCTTTAGGTTTTCTGTATAACATTTTAGTGCTGTTATAAATTTTTAACAAATAAAAATAAGAATAATTTTTGAAATACTTTTTCGGAGTAAAACAAATAATATACCCTTACAATATATTTTAATTATGTATGTTATCCTTGACTTCAATATAAAATTATTTAATGTAGAAATATTAGTGTATATAAGCATTTGTTTATTATAGGGAAAGTTTTCAATAATTTAGCTTATGTAATAATTATGTTTTTTAATTATTTAAATAAAAACAAAACTTATTTAATAGTTAAATATTTTGCTGATTTGACCCACTATTGCATTTCCGCCCCTTCAAGTCTTCATCTGTCCTCAGATGTGTAACACTAATAACTCATGTACACATTAGTTTACAAATTTTCTATTTATAAAATATTACTATAAAATCCCTTCACCTTAAAAAATGCATGCATTATGTAAACTTAAATCTATAAAATACCAATAATGCATTATAATAAATTTTAATCGTTGTCCGTTTTCTGATCATTATTGTGCTTTGTTTGTTGTTCCGTGTTATCAATTTCATCGTCCAGTTGATTTTCATTGTCATTTAGTGTAGTAATATGTTTAGCATTGTTACTATCTACTTCATCAATACTGTCCAATTCAGGAATTATTTCATTGTTCCATTTTCTTAATCGTCTTATATGTACTTTCTTAAACTTTTTCCTTGGATTATGTACACTTTGAACAGTGTATACAAGTGGACTGTGCCGCGTAATTATCTTATAAGGGCCAATATATTGGCTTAATAATTTTGTACTAAGACCAATCTCTCTGTGAGGAATATGTAGTGACACCAAGTCACCCTCCTCAAATACTACATCGCGATGTTTAGCATCATAACGGAATTTACCATCATTATGAGCCTCTATAATTCTCATTTGAACCAATCTTCTTGTCTCCTCCATATATTTTAAATAATTAGTACCAAATGCAAAGTCACGCGGTAGATCATAAGATATGTCAATTGGTACTTTTGGTTCTCTTCCATATAGTAAGAAAAAAGGAGAAACTTTGGTAGCTTTATGATTACTAACGTTATACGAGAATGTTACTTTGGGTAAGTACTGGTCCCAATTGGTAACATTATCTTGAACATAATTTTTAAGCATCATAGCTACAGTCCCGCATGCTTTTTCTGCAGTTCCATTCGATTGTGGACTATATGGTGTGGTTTTCACATGTTTGGAGGCTGTCAACTTAAAGACTTCTTCCATAAAGTCTGATATAAAGTATCTGGCATTATCTGTTAACACTTTTTTAATGGCGCCGTGTCTTGCCAGAACTTCATCAACAAACCATTTCGCTATAGTAATGGCTTGTACATTCCTCACTGCCTTTGTCTCCATCCATTTTGTAAATAAGTCAATCATTATTATAATGTATTTACTGCCTTTTGACGTCGGAGAGAGAGGCCCAAGTATGTCTACTCCGACAATTTCAAATGGTTCATTGGCATCGATAGGCTGCAGCATTCCTTTCTCCAGTTTATTGTCGACTTTATTCAACTGACATGACTCGCAGTTGTTTACGTATTTTCTGATTGACTTTTCACAGTGAGGCCAGAAAAATCTCTCTTTGATTTTTCCATATGTTTTTTCAAATCCTAAGTGAGCTCCGGACAACTCATTGTCATGTAAATCTTGTAGGATTTGTCGTCTTAATTCTTTAGGAAGGCATAACTGTAGCCTCCTATTTCTATTATCATCATAACTTATCCTATATAGAATTTCATTTTCAATAATGAATTTGCTTAAGCTTTTACTTTGTTGATTATTTTTTATTTTCTCTTTTAATTCTTTACACCATTTATCACTATCTTGTTTCTCTATTATGTTTATTGTAGGATTTATTAGTACTGGTATTACTGGTTCCCAATCGTCTGGTTCCTCGTATGGATATCTTGATAATGCGTCAGCATTGTTATGTAATTTTCCTTTCTTATATTTTACTTCAAAGTCATATTCTTCGAGTATTGTTCTCCAATGCATTAATCTTCTGTTTGGGTTTTTCAAATTTCTAATATATTGTAGTGGATTATGGTCACTATATACCACAAAATGTTCGCCATATATGTAATGTCGATACCTTTCAACAGCCCATACTATAGCTAAACATTCTTTTTCTGTGATACCATAGTTTAGTTGTGCACTATTAAACATTTTACTGTTGTAACTGATGACGACATGTTTACCATTTTGAATTTGTCCTAGTATTGCTGACATGCCATAGCCACAAGCATCAGTGAATATTTCAATAGGGGCACCTTCTTGATATTGTGCTAGTATTGGAGCAGTAATTAATCTATTTTTAAGTTCATCAAATGCTTTTTGACATTTAATATCCCAATTAAATTTAACATCTTTGCGCAACAGGTTTGTTAATGGTTCGGCTACAAAAGCATAATCTTGTACAAACACTCTATAGTAATTTGCTAGTCCAAGAAAGCTTTGTACATCTCTAACTTTCTTAGGTATCGGGAATGCTTTAACTGATTTTATTTTGTCTTCATCTGGCTTTATTCCATCCGATGAAACTATATGTCCTAAATATTTTACTTCTTTGCAAAGAAATTCACATTTTTCAATGCCTAGTCGTAGATCATATTCTCTAATTAATTTCAAGACGCTTTCCACGTGTCGTAGATGTTCATCAAATGTATTGGAGAATATTATTATGTCATCCAAATATACTACGACAAATTGATACAATACATTTCTTAAAACTTTTTGCATATATCGTTGAAATGTCGCCGGTGCATTGGTAAGACCAAACGGCATCACTTTAAACTGATATAAGCCATCAGGTGTTATAAATGCTGTCTTCGGTCTATCTGATACTTTTACATGAATATTCCAATATCCACTTAATAGGTCCATAACAGTAAAGTATTTACTTCCTTCAAGAGCTGCGAGAGCGTCGTTAATCAATGGTAAAGGATGTCTATCTTTGATTGTAATAGAATTTAGTTTTCTGTAGTCGACACAAAATCTAATTTTCCCGTTTTTCTTTTTAACCAATACTACAGGAAAACTATATGGTGATTTACTTTCCTCGATAACATTTGCATCCAACATTTCTTTTACTTGTTGTCGTATTATTTCTTTTTCTTTTGGTGAATTTCTATAAGCGCGTAGACGTACTGGTTCTTCAGTTGTTAGCTTAATTTCGTGTTCAACATCAACAGCTTTACCTAATTGTAATACAGATTCTCCAAAAAGATCTCTATTCTTTTCAAGCAATCTAAACATTTTTTGTCTCTTGTAATTATCAGTAGTAAGGATATGAAACTGTTTTTTATTATCATCTACGCTTTCAATCATATAATTCTCTTCGCATCCGTATTGAGGGTATGATATTAGGTACATTAAGGCTATTTTGAGATTTTTACACAAGTATTTATTAGCTTTTGACGAATTGTATAAAATGACATCTATTGGTTTTTGTAAATCAATAAGTGTTTCTTGTATTACAATCTGATAATCGTCATACAGTCTCTTAACTGGTTTAAGGAAACCAAATTGTGTATTAGGTGGTAGATTACTTGTGTCAATCTCACATTTAGCATTAGTCATTGTTTCATTTGGAATGTGATAATCTTGACGTAACCTTACTTCTAGGGTTGAGTCTGGTTCCTGTATTATAAAATCTGAGTTTATCCAATCGATTTGATCTTCATTTCCAAAGTCTAGCTTTAATTTTGATTTTCTGCAAAAATCAAGACCCAGAAGTGCTGAATATTTGATTTCATCGAATATGTAGAAATCTTGAATGTAAATCTCATTGTCGACTTCAACATTCAATTTAACGTACTGTCCTAATTCATAGCGTTTGTTATTTAATAGTAATATTTCTTTGCCTTTCCTTTCTTTTGGCTGTTCTTTTAACCTTGTTAATAGTTCAGAGTTAATTATAGATACTGTTGATCCTGTATCTATAATTGCTGTTACATGTATATTATTTAATTTAATTTTTCTTTTGATAAGCGTTGTCGAATCCTGAGGAGACCGGTCAAGGTGGACGAAATTATTCTCCTCAGTTAATTTCGTCGCCACCCGTTTCCCTTATTGTTGTTATTAACACGACAATCTCTGGCAATATGGCCTATTTTGTTACATTTGTAACATTTTACTGTTTTAGTCCAATTAGTGTCTGAGCGTCGCTTTTCTTCTTTAGTGTCCTCTTTAGTCTCCGATATTTCCACAGGCTCTTTGGGCGCAAATTGATTTCCTCTCAACATTAAACGTTTCATGTATCTAATATTTTCTTGCATTTGCTGCATTTCCCGTGATTGTTGTTGTTGAAATGCGTTTTGTTCTTTCGGGCGGTTATCCACAGGATTATAATTGAATCGAACTCTTCGTTTACCCGCTTCTTTTCGTTGATAAAGTCTGACATCACAAATTCGTTTTACAAGTCCTTTAAATTCTTCGACCGTCTCACATGGGTTAGTAATCATTTTGTCCGTCACTTCGTCTTTCAAATCTCCTACCATACCATTCAACATATTAGAAATTATCTCAGTGTCTGTCATTCCCGGGTTGGTTAGTTTAATTACACCAAACTTTTCTTCCCAATATTCATCAAAGGAGTTTTTCTGGGTTGCATCAAATATTTCTTGAGTCACCAGAATTTTGTGCATTGTATTAGTAAAATTATTAATTAGATTTGTTCTAAACTGTTGCCAATTGTTGATCTTATTCATGATACGCTGATTCTGATACCATAAGTGGGCAGCACCCTCTAACGACCCAATAACTCTTTTCAACTTTATAGTATCGTCCCACATGTTAGCGTCAGCCACTAAGTCATAGTGATTAAGCCAAATAGTCGGGTTTGTAGTACCATTATATGATTTAGGATTAAGTATTGGTAATTGTGTTCTGACGCGAGAACTCAATGAAGGCGGTGGAGGTACAGGATTTTGTCCTTGTGTTTCCTGTGTCTCGCCAAAGCTTACCGAGTTCAAGTCGTCATACAGAGCTGACGGCTCGGTTTGATGAAATTTATCTTGAAAACTCTTTCCTTCCATAGTAATCTAGTTATTTTGATAGTTTTATTTATTTATTTTTATTTTTATTTTTTTATTAGTTATGATTAGCGAGTGTTTAGTGCACGAGTGTTTTGGTTCTATAATCTCTTAGAGCTAATTTGGGCAACAAGGTTTTGTTAGTATCATCGTTGTCTGAGTCAATTAATCGCAGTGGTATGTGGTCTCTATTTACTTCCGCCAATTGACTTGATACATGATAACCTTTTACTATGTTAACGTAACACCATCCATAATTACATTCAATTTGAAGAGCGTCCGGCTTTGGCTTTGATGTCCATTCAATATCAGAAAGTGGAATACTTATTTTTTGGTTTCGAACCCTTACTCTCTGTCCATCCTTATCATAGCCAATCATATGCAAAGTATCAGATAATACAAGCGATTTATTTTTGTTGACTGTTTTTGTATACCAATATACAACAGGATTTTTACATCTGACTTCGTACACACGACTCATAGGCATACTTGTTATTGGAAGTTTTATAAAAATATTTTCGATACTTTTGTATCTGAAAAACGCGGTTTCGTTTGGTATGTTAAGTTCAATTAAATATAGATAATATGGTGTTTCAGTCGTCGAATATCTTCCATAATGCGTTGAAAACTTAATTGTACGGAACCATTGTGTTGATATCAGCATTGACATAAGTAACATAAAAATAATGACCATAACGATTCTAATAACCCACGATATGGCTGTTGCTGAATCCATCACTTCCAAGCTGACAGCAGGAAATATAGATATATCTGGTATCAGTGAAAATGCCTGTACTGGCCGTGGTTCGATTATGGTTAAACCAACTCCCATTATACCGAAAAATCTCGTATATGTTAATGTTCCGAAGATTACGATTAATGTGGATAATGTGTGTAATAAATCACCAATTAATGCAAACATTCCCCAAAAACGGCCTCTGAATGTGAATGACTTATAGTTAGTTGACAATTCATACATTTGTTGAGACAAGTTTTTTGTAATTTGAATTGCAATGGCACCGTATTCTTCGATTTTTCCATCATTAAGTTTTTCCAACATGGCATCCCAGACTTGTGTGTTATTGTCTTCACTCTCAGGCTCTAAGGTAATATTCAGTAGGTATCTTGTTTCCAATTTTGAATCAATTTTCTTCGACAATTCGTCTATTAAAGCTGACACATAAGCATAATTGGTATAGTCCATAGAACCAGTTAAAGGTTCAGAATAGGGTCCGTATAACTTCTGTCTAGTTTTCGGTATGAATAGGTAACATCCTTTACGTACACTTACTATGGTAGCCCATTCGATTAAGTTATGTTGTACCGTGGCTTCGTTCTCACAATGTTCGTAATACGTGTCTACTACATTTCCATGTAACATGTATTGATAGTTGTTTAATTTTATTACACGATAGTCGTCCACATGCCTGGGTATTAAATCGCAATATTTTGCTATATCCTTTGATACAAATTGAGTAATTGCTTTCGTACACATATTTGGGCTTCTTAAAAGTTCGGGTGAGAAAGTAAAGCAAAGTTGTTCGTCGTATGTTTGTGTACAACTGAAATGTGTGAGATCTGCTTCTTCGTCCACTTGATTGGATATCTCGTTAAGCAACCACACAGTGTTATCCAATTTAAATGACATTAATGTAGAATTTATTACTCCTTTAAATTGACAGTGATTTGTTATACAGGGAAACGGCAAACTATTCGGTGTGTAAATGCGAAATTGATTTTGCTCTGTTGGATGTTTTAACGGAATTTTTATTTTTAAATAAAGATACTTTTGAGTAGTGTTCGTATTGGCATTGATTTCATCTCTAATCAAGTATTTCGTGAATGGTAAACTATAAAAAAGTATTTGGTCTTGTTGTTCAATGGCTATTTTGTATTTGCCATTAAGTTGACTATCGATTTGATTCAGCATTTCAGTTAAGGTGAGCGAATCAATCAAGTCTCTTGGGATATATCCTTTTCTTAATGCTATGAACATTTTATCATAATAGTTCAATTGTTCCAACTCCATTAGAACTAGATTTTGTAATTTTTCAAATTGTTTGTTGTTAAAGTCACGAATGATATCGAGTATGTCTCGTTTTTGAAATTCAATTCTCATTGCACTTTTGAAATCTTTCAATTTTTTATCCATATTTTGCATCTGTTGTTTCGTAACATTAGCTAGCATTTGTATTCTCTCATTTATTACTGTAAAACGTGCGTTAGTTGCTTCTGTTAAACCAATAAGTGCATTTTGTAACAAATGGGTTCTCTTATTAGTTTTATGAATTTCTTTACTAAGATCGTTAATTTTATCTTCTAAGCCTTCATTATTTTTCCCATAAAAGAATCCAGCAGCAAAAGTAGCAATACCGGCAAGTCCAATAGCCGTTAATGTAATTAACTCTCTTTTTCTTCTGTTGTAATTAACTTTATTAAATAACTCATGTCTCTCTTCTATGAATTTTGTCATTGGTTCCATTATAGCGTTGAAATCGTATTCCAAATATTGGCAATTATTACTTATATAATTTTCTCTGCCAGAAACGAAATCTTGAATTCTTAAAGTGAACGATTCACAATTAGACTTTATTTCGTTATATATTTTTGAATATCGCTGACTATTATACACGGGTAAGTTGATTTTCATGTACTGAATCCAATAATCACTGAATTTAAATGCTCGTCCTGTTTCTACAAAATACAATCCATGTGCTGCAGAGTTTGTAATAAATTCTTTATTTTTGAAAAGGTTTGGTTGAAGTTCATAAGTTTTCTGTACAAAAAGTTTTCCATAATTCTTTACAGTTGTACTACGAGCTGTCGTAGTTGTTTGTGGATTTATTTTATCAATTAAAACGTTAGGTAATTCTCCCGACAATTTTACAATTGTTTTATGATTGTCGATAGTAGTTGGTATGTACGATACATCAGTAGGTTTTAACGTTGCTTCTGAAGGTTTCGTTGTCACCGAGTCTTCATCGGGAAACATTGTTACTTCTGGAAAATATAATTTACTAGAAGTAATGGTACTTGTTCCCCGAGTTTCCGCTGCTGACTTCGCGGCGGCAACTTCCCTAAGATTTTGTTCTTCTAATAATTTCATAAAACATTTATAAGCCTTTCCATCATTTTCTTTACCAACGGGTAATATTATTAGGCCAGGAATTATTAAATATTTATCTTCTGAAAAGTCTTTGATTAGTGGACTATCATCGGTAAGTAGGTTACAATCATCATCGTAATAGTTTTCATTATCCTCGAGTGGTGGCTTTCTTCTTTTAACAGTCGTTACTATTGTTGTTGACGTACCAATTGATTCATCGTTCAAATAAGTATTATCTCTCGAATATATCTTTTGTGGTATGTAAACATTTAATCTGTCTTTAGGTATAACTACATGTTTGCCACTGTTACGATCATATATTCGTCCATTAGTAATATGAAAATTTGGATTGTTTTTTAGTATGTTCTGTATGTCTATCGGGTTAACTTGTCTACCATCTTTGACAGTTACGAAGACATCCGGTGTACTGGTAACATGATCATATTTGGCTGTCTGACATCTATGTAAGATGTCAACAATCTCGCTGTTAATTACCAATAGTAGAATAAAATAAACACGTTTGTTTCCCATCACCTTTTTATTTTATTTTATTATTATTTTTTTTAAATTTTGTAAAGAAAGTATACATTTATTAAATCATTGTTTTTTGAGAAAATAGTGTTTACAGGCTTTAATGCCGGATAAAATACAAGGGTCGCCGAGAAAGTTTGCATAAGTTAGTTTACAATCGGGGCATACTTTATACATAAAAGGTAAATTACGAATAATTATTTCTTTTTTATTAGCGGCTATTAGTTTGTTGTCAATAATAGTCATCTTATCGTAGTCCTTCTCAACCATTATTTTATAGACAACTCCAAACGATTTTGTGTCATATACTATAGTACGATTGTATATTTGAGATGTAACAACTAGTACGTTGTTAATAATTTCCATTTCGCCTATAGGGTCAAACGGTACTATGATTTCGTGAAAAGCTTCAAAATGTCTTTTTAGGTTTTCCCATTTGTAAACCAATATTGTAGTCGCCAAATCACCTGGTTCTAGACTTAACTTTTCTGTCGTAACAAAGAGATAGTCTTTTGTTGCGGCCATTAATAGCATACTTTTAAAACGAGTTATTTGTTTCTCAAGTATTATAATAGGTGCGAATCCGATATTAGTTTTTATTAATTTCAGGATGCCAATCCAATTACAGCATGATAGAATTAATAAAACGCAATTTTCGTAAGAGTCGTCCTTTATTTCCGCATAAATGACGTTATCAATAGTGATGCAAATAGGTATTCTTTGAAATATGTGAGCTTGATGTGTTCCATCATAAATAATTTCAAATATAATTCCTTCCTTTGACACTGCTAAGATACCAATCTTAGTGTGAAATATTTTTAAAAAGTTGTATCCACCCGTTACCATATTTACTTTGTTTATTCTTATTTGTTCAATTGCTTTTCCAGAACTTATAAGCATAGATTCGCCGCGATCGGAGCTACTAATGTCGTATATCGGCCCAAGTAAGGAGTACTTTTTCAGTCCGTCATTAGTAGATGGTATATAATTATATATCGTACCATAGTTCGTTCCGATACTGAGGTTGTTGTCATTAACTGATAATGATGTCACCCTTCCACCTATATAATTTTTATCAACCAATTTTGTTTTGAAGTTAGCATAGTTTAAATGTTCGGTGTTAATGGGTGTTTTATTAATTATATCCGGTGTATATTCTGGTTCCGACGGAAAGATCGAATATAACCAATCAGGATGTGCTGAACAAGAATGTGTATACGCTGGTATTTGACGGGTAGTCGTCTCCGATGGGATATATAAAAGATCATATCTGTAGCATTCATTAAAACTGTATAATCTTGAATTATCAAATGATCTTAAATCCGATATAAATCGTTCATTCATTCTATAAAATATGTGATTTGTTTTGTATATTCTCTATGTAATTTGTATGCTAACAAACGCTTAGCTTTGGTATATGATGTACTTATAACCGACAAACAAATTTTCATGGAAGGTATTAGCAGTTGAATGAAATAATCTTCTGGACTTAGCTGACGTTTTTTGATTTTAAATTGAAGGTTATAAGTTTTACAAAATATGATTATACAATTATATGACCTTTTTCCAAGGAGTTGCTTTCTTTTATTATTTAATCCTGAAGCTACAGTAACTAGTTCTTCAGGTGTTAGTTTAATGTCTTGCCAAATTCCGTGTATTCTAATTCTATACGGCATTAAAATGTTCTGCTTACGACAATTAAGCAGTTATTCGATCGTTGCGTACGTCAAGAATTAATGGTTCAGTTATAGCTTCTAAGAAAAACGTATGATCCAACAGAGGTGAGTCCAAAAACGTTGGTAGTAAGTCTACTTTCTCGGTTATCAATGAATAGAACTCGTTTATAAACTGTTTTCTACCATATCTTGGTATTGGAAAATTTAATGGCAAAATGAATATAAGTCCACGTTTGGTTGCGTTAATAAGTTTGTATAAACTATCCACACAATTAAATACTTTTTCTTTGTTGAAATCAATCAAGTATTTGGAACGTACTTCAAACTGTTTGATCGGCAGATACTTGAAGATGTATAAATAACTTTCGGCAATTTGTTGGTCTTCGTTGAATTTTGATTCACTCAAACGTTTATTACACTCACGACAATGTAATAGCATAAGATTGTCGTCAACCAAAATATGACAAAAAGGACAGTAAGAATAACAGGTGTTATTCCTCGGTTTCCCGTACGGAAAATATTTCGGACACATACAGTCTATAATAAATAATACTATTTATTAATCCAACACCAAATTTATTATAATTTTAATTATTATAAGAAATACAAATATAAGGTTATATAAATTATTTGTATCGAATAAAGCTATGTTGGCAAACGATAAATCCACTAGGAAACCCATTTATAATTTGTGGCAAAAAATTCTCACAACGGGTACAACATTTTCCAGTTTGTGGTAAGCGGTTTATTAGCAAATATCCATTGGTTAGCCCTGTGATCATTAAACGGTTTTTATATTTCTGTAGAAATGTTATAAAATTTTCCATCTGAACGGTATACTTGACTGTCATGAACTGCATATCGTAAATGTATATTAGATTACAATCACATACAACCATCATTTCTCCGGCTCCGATGGCTATTTTCCTAACGTGGGACTCTGGTAATCGATAGGTTTGAAATTCCATCTTTGATTGTAACATAGCTTTAACGTCAAAGCTATAAAGCAGTTGTCCAGTTTCTGACAGTTCAACGCCTACAATCTTCATTTCCCCGATTGTGTATAAATTAAGCGGTTGGTTGTCGAATGATAACAATCTTGTCTGATATATAAGTTCATAGTTGAATGAGTGATTTTCAATATAAACTCTAATCAACGCCACGTTCTCGCCATTTTGTAAGAGTAGGATAAGTCCGTCATTTGGATAGAAGAATCGACGAGCAGATAGTATACTAAAATCTGATACTCCTGTTGCCAAATATCCAATAATTTCATAAGTGACGTCGTGAATATTGCCGTCATTGATTCGGATTAATCGCCCTCCATATGTCATCCCTAGTATGCCAAACTCGGTTTTCTGTAGTGAAACTACACGCTCTTCACCGATGTTTGTAATGTTATACGTGTTTGCATTAAAATAGTATATGTTACTATTATCAGTAATTATGTACATCCCATAGTCGTTGAGTGGAACTATACATGTGACCTCATCAGTTGTCGCTACCATTGATAAACGGAATTGATAGCCGTCGAGACTGTAAACGTATAGATATCCAGTGTTGAGTCCAATGACAATTTCTCTTGACGAGATACCAACAGCTGTAACGTACGTGTCGTATGTGTGCCAATTATCGGTCAGTAAAATTTCCGTTGGTGCCATTTTTGGATTTATTGGTGAATATTCGGTGATGACATCAGGTTTAAGTTGTTCCATCCAATGTATATCTACAGGTTTCAACTGATCAGATAGCCACCAGTTACCATCCACTGGTGCCCGCAGACCAGTATCCCAAACCTGGGGTAGGTCAGACTCGGTCTTAACTGTTATCTCGTTTTCATAACAGCCGTGAAAATTTTCAACAAATTGAACAATTGGCTCAACACCCGCATTGATATTAGTAATGGTTTCATCACAAGGTTCAGTTTTGATGCGTTTTGGTGATGACTCACCATAAATCGCATCGATATCTGTATTCGAAATAGGTGACGTTCCAGAAGATAGTTCATCAAATCCGAGTGAGTGCATCTCTTCTAATATTTTATTGTTATCGTATGTAGATAATGTAGTGAAGAAGTCGTCCATTTCTTCTTTGCTAAGCGGGGCAAAGTCTGGACTTTCATATGACGTTGAAGGTTGTGGTTCCATACTACGTAGTGATAAATGTATTATAGGCAACGCCCTAAGACATCATGCTCGGACAGGCCTATAATTTATGTTGAATACTGGCTACGCCCAAAGCCATTCGGCTCGGACTCAACGCCAGTCTCGGGTATCATTTGATCCCTCATCGTTGCTCACCAAATGTAGGGGAAGTGGGGTATTACTGACATTTAGGACTAAGCTAAACTAACTTATGTAAACCAAAACACTCGGTAATATACCACCGGCCCTTACGGTTGGGCTCTCAACCCGGTCGGTTTCGTGGTGTGTGGCTTAAGGGGCGAGCGGATCCCCTTGTTCCCCGACATAGTCGGGTAACTCCTACTATACGGGAGTAACCGTGTTCATGTTTGTAGTTGACAACGGACATGTCATCGGGTATGCAATTACCTTCAGGATAGGATACCTTATAGATGGATTACCATATACGTAGGTTGCTTTATAGGAGTTAACCCATAAGTAGGTTATCATATATGTAGGTTGCCGTATAGGTAGGTTATCTTATAGGTAGGTAAACATACAGGTAGGTTATCTTATAGATGGACTACCATATCGGCAGACAACTATAGATAGGTTACCGTGCAGTTAGATTACCTTATAGATAGGTTACCATATAAGCAGGTTACATTATAGATAGTTTACTATATGAGTAGGTTCCTTATAATCAGATTACAATATAGGTAGGTTATCTTATAGGTATGTTATCCTAAAATATTGCATACCTCAGTGTCTCTGTCATGTCGTTAGTTTAGGTTCTCTCGTAGGTTCATCTGTAGGTACTCTCGTAGGTTCACCTGTAGGTACTCTCGTAGGTTCACCTGTAGGTACTCTCGTAGGTTCACCTGTAGGTACTCTCGTAGGTTCACCTGTAGGTACTCTCGTAGGTTCACCTGTAGGTACTCTCGTAGGTTCACCTGTAGGTACTCTCGTAGGTTCACCTGTAGGTACTCTCGTAGGTTCACCTGTAGGTACTCTCGTAGGTTCACCTGTAGGTACTCTCGTAGGTTCACCTGTAGGTACTCTCGTAGGTTCACCTGTAGGTACTCTCGTAGGTTCACCTGTAGGTACTCTCGTAGGTTCACCTGCAGGTACTCTCGTAGGTTCACCCGTAGGTTCACCTGTAGGTTCACCTGTAGGTTCACCCGTAGGTTCACCCGTAGGTTCACCTGTAGGTTCAC
The DNA here is from genome assembly GCF_028296485.1 of Oppia nitens. Taxonomy (NCBI): domain Eukaryota; kingdom Metazoa; phylum Arthropoda; class Arachnida; order Sarcoptiformes; family Oppiidae; genus Oppia; species Oppia nitens. Next base: position 358,993 of record NW_026533208.1, read on the forward strand.
CCGTAGGTTCACCCGTAGGTTCACCCGTAGGTTCACCCGTAGGTTCACCCGTAGGTTCACCCGTAGGTTCACCCGTAGGTTCACCCGTAGGTTCACCCGTAGGTACACCCGTAGGTTCACCCGTAGGTTCACCCGTAGGTTCACCCGTAGGTTCACCCGTAGGTTCACCCGTAGGTTCACCCGTAGGTTCACCCGTAGGTTCACCCGTAGGTTCACCCGTAGGTTCACCCGTAGGTTCCAATAAGAGTTCGGGTGTGAGATGCCCCCGTATACGGTACGGTGCCGGAGTTCTCATAATAAAAATATTTACTTACGTAATAGTTGTTTAACGTCCGCGTGGTTATGGATGTATTCTGAAGGCGTCCCTTAAGATGTCCAACGATTGGTCCGCGTCGAGAAAGTAAACACACACAAAGTAATATGCAAATACTTTTATTAATTCACTCTAAAGCAATACACGTAGTATGACTCCAAGTGGAGAACTGATTTTGGTGTTTGAGAGACACCTCTATTTATACTAAAGTGTACGTTCATAAAAAGTGTGTCACATTGAGTCAGGTTTTAATCACTATTAAAACTGGGAGTTTACTATTTAATTTTTTCTATAACATTTTAGTGCATTATTTTAACACTAAAATATTGAATAAAATTTCCTTAAAAACAAGGTGTTTACCTTTAGGTTTTCTGTATAACATTTTAGTGCTGTTATAAATTTTTAACAAATAAAAATAAGAATAATTTTTGAAATACTTTTTCGGAGTAAAACAAATAATATACCCTTACAATATATTTTAATTATGTATGTTATCCTTGACTTCAATATAAAATTATTTAATGTAGAAATATTAGTGTATATAAGCATTTGTTTATTATAGGGAAAGTTTTCAATAATTTAGCTTATGTAATAATTATGTTTTTTAATTATTTAAATAAAAACAAAACTTATTTAATAGTTAAATATTTTGCTGATTTGACCCACTATTGCAATATATATATATATAATAAAGATAAATCCTAAAACTGCACCGGTATTGGTATATACTGAGGGTGGACCGGGAGCCTCATCAATATTGTCAATGTTTCAATGGCAACCATTACAAGTAAACGACAAACTAAATATCACAATAAATCCGTATTCATTGAGTCAAGTGTTTTCAATCGTTTATGTGGATAGTCCTGTGGGAACGGGATTCAGTTATACCGATCATCCGGATGGCTATTGTAAAGATCAGCCAACTATTGCTAAAAATTTATACGAATTTCTACAACAGTTTTACACTATATTTGATGACTACCGGAGCAATGATTTATATTTAGGCGGAACATCATATGCGGGAAAATATGTGCCATCATTTGGTCACTACTTAATACAAATGTCACACATTTCTAAACTMAATTTCAAAGGYATACTCGTTGGCAATGGTCTGACTGATCCAATCAATCAGATKGYATACGATAAGACACTATTGACATTGGGATTAATTGATGAAAATGAAGCCAACGAATTGCAAAACTTTCAGAATCGGATTAAAGGTTTAATWAAATCCAGAGATTATAGCAAAGCGTCGACTTTATAYCAACAGTTAAGTAAGTAATCATTTAATTATTTATTTATTAAATAAATTTTTTTAAATAAAAAAATAATTATTAAAATATTGATATATAAGTAAAATAAAAAGTRWTAAAAATAATATATAAGCTAATTATTACAGTWATAATTAATTAATTATAATATTTTGTTGTTGTTGTTATAGTGTTAGCAGTATTTCAACCTAAACCCAGTTATCTAACCAATACAACCGGTTATAAAGATTTCTACAATATTTATCAATCGGATAGTATAGCTAATRTATCCATAATTAATGCCATCAGATATCTATTACAACCATCGATACGTAATGCTATACATGTGGGAAATRTTACCAACAATTTGTTTAGTGAAGTAGTGTTTCACTATATGGAGACAGATATCAGTCGATCGGCTGAACCAAATCTGACGGCAATTATYGATAACGGATCCAAAGTATTGTTATTTACCGGTAATTTTGATATTATWTGTGGCGTCGAGTCTACCAATGGATTACTGATGAATAAAAGTATTTATATTTATTTTAAAATCAAATATTTAAAAATTATTTKACAATTTATTTATTTATATTATTTATTTTCATTGTATTTAAATAGATTGGAAATATTATAACGATTACAATARAGCCAAACGARACATTTGGAGAGTCAATRCAAACGACACACAAATAGCCGGTTATGCAAAAAGTTTCGGTAATTTTACTCAYGTTATCGTCCGTAATGCCGGTCACGGATCGCTGTTAGACCAGCCCAGGGCTACACAGGATATGGCCATCAGATTTGTCAAATCACTACCGTTTGGATAATTTTTTATTTGTATTAATTAACACTAAAAAACAAAAATATGAAAAAGTTTCAATACTTTTCATATAAAAAATAAATTTCATAAATACAATTAAAATTTTATTGAATTTCTATACTATTGAAATATTGTAAATTATAAATTTTACTATTATATACTATTATATTTGTACATTTATATTATTAAAAATTATAAGAAATAATAATATATTTCCCTATTTGTGAATTTAGTGACAATTTAAATACTGTGTAATTAATGTATAAATGAAAATATTTTAATTAAAAATAAAAACAGTTAGACMTGTGCCTAAAAATAACTTTTAATTATTTATGTGTATAATATACACTATTACCGGTAATTATATTAACAATACATTTGGTTGTACTGTACTTTTCAATAGATAAAGTTTATTAAAACTAATTATCAGTCAACCATTATCTAAAAGTGTTAAAAAATTATTATTTTTTAAATATATAAAATATAAAACATATGTATTTTTTTGTAGAAATTTGTTAATTTATATAAAATGATTTTTTTTCAAGTTATTAGATTTATTTATTTTTTATTGCATTTTTAWAAAAACATTCAATCRTTTAATTTAGATTATTATATTTATTGAAACTATTATTATATATTTGAAAAATTATTAAAATTATTACTGTAATATACTTATAATTTTTTAAAGAAATTTATAATTTTATAATATTAAATTAAATTAAATTAATCAAAAAAAGTGATTAATAACTGAGTAAGGTAAAATTWTATATATAGATTTATCATAAATCAAATTTATTTTAAATCAACGTCTAGTTTGATTAGCTTAACAATATAGTTGACTATACAGTGAAACACCAGCCATATGGACACACCTAACCAAATGCCAATCAGACCACCGAAATCGCAAATACATGCTATCAGCGGTACCTCAGGTATCGACTCAATGATTATATCGTTGCGATTATGGTGTCTAACGTTGATAGCAGTTGTCTTGCAATCGTTTGCACCGTATTTGCCAATAGTATCGACCAAAATAAAGTCGACAAAACTTTCGTGACAATTGGGTTGACATTTTAGTTGACATTGTGTCCAACTTTCCCGATATATTTGTTGCGTACAATTAGTAGTCGATTGAAAATCCTGACACAGTTTATAATCAAAGTGTCGGCTCACTTGTTCAGCTCTAATCGGGAACTGAATATCTGGCGAATTGGTGGCCAAACATCGTGCTTCTGGACACTGTTTGCGTAACTGTCGGAACCAACAATCGACAGCACATTCCCGGTGCGTACGACTGGCCAGTGACTGGTCGCTTAGATTATAGTAACGGCAATCGGTATCGTACGGTGCCGGCAGTTTTGTTACTTCAACGAGACCGTAGTCCAGGTTCATATTGGTTCCCATAGTTACCCGTACAAAATGCGAGTCCATATTGAACAGTACGGACGAGTTGGGCGAATGTACCGATAGATAGAACGGATGACGTTCACAATAGRCCGGAGGTATGTCATCGTCGGTACATTGGACAGTCAGATTGATTTTGCCCAACTCTACGTGCAATTGATCCCATTTGTTACCATTWAGTGAACTGAAAAATGTTACACATTTAATAAGTCCAGATCTAAGTGCCAGCGAATGAATCGGTTGGTTATCGCACAGATACGTCCAATGGGTTTGATTCCAGACTTTTATACAAGCCTTGACATTATCGACAGGAAATGACTTATCAATCACTTCCATAATCGACTGACCCTCGTATGAGAAGTTGAATTCGCCTAACAATCGGTAGATCTGGTCTTTGAATGTCTGGTTCGAGCATTGGTTTGTTGTTGTTGTTGTTGTTGTACTGTTGACTAAATCCATATATCGTTGATAACGGTCTCTATTACGGCCGTCCAATGGATCCAAGTGTTTCAGCGACCAATATGTGGGCAAACATACGGTTACCGCCGGTATCTGTTTATTGGTTAGTCTCTGATAGCGTGTTATAACTAACGTACGGCCTCTTAGATATCTGGTAACCAATTCAGTGGTATTATAGAGAAAACCAGTCAAACAAATGGCCATAAATAGTAATTTAATAAATTTAACTAGATAATATTTGTTATTATTATTATTTTTATTATCAGTGTTTTTAGCATGGTTATTTTGTTTGATATCAACTTGTCTAGTAAACAATTTCCATGATAATTGTTTGTTCATGATAAATTAACAAATTTTTATTGATTGAAATTAATAATAATTATTATTTTTTTCAATAATAATAATTATTATTTTTTTCAATAATAATAATAATAATTTTATTATTATTATACTATTTTCTAGAAAATATTTGTTTATTAAATAATAATAATTATTTTACTTAAATGTATTCAACTTGATTTTCAAAATATCAAAATATTGTAGTTTAGTTAAAACTCATATATAAATAAATTATAATATATTATTTAGTAAATTTTAATGTATATATGTATTAACATAAAAAATATTAATTTATAAATGCATAAAAAATCAATAAATAATATAAAAATGTGTATTTAAATAAATCTTTTAATTATTTAGATTATACAATAACAACAAAATAAATAAATAAAATATATAACTTTATTTAACATTATTTTTACATTATGTTATAATTCAATAAATCAATAAATTATTTTTACAATTATGTGATTTACAAAATGAAAATAGAAACAAAAAGCAAACAAATAATAAAATTAAATAATAATACATTAAAAATGATAAATCAATTTTTATCAACAAAAAAATTATAATTAATTTTAAATTTTATTATTATGATTTGTTTGGTCTGTAAACAATTATTATATAATTATAAATATTATACGTATTAACTACAATATGCATAAATAATTGAAAAAATAAAACGAAAATCGTATAAATCAACTAAATACAAAAATTTAAAAACATTAWAAATTGTACTTGGTTGTTTAAAATGCTTATCGTTTTCTTAAAATTAATATTCAAGTAAAAGCATCAACAACCAAATACATTATAAATTGTACTTGGTTGTTTAAAATGCTTATCGTTTTCTTAAAATTAATATTCAAGTAAAAGCATCAACAACCAAATACATTATAAATTGTAGATGCATATCGTTTTTATAAAACAACCAAATACATTATAAATTGTAGTTGGTTGTTTCAGATGCATATCGTTTTTATAAAATTAGTATTCAAGTAAAAGCATCAACAACCAAATACATTATAAATTGTAGTTGGTTGTTTCAGATGCATATCGTTTTTATAAAATTAGTATTCAAGTAAAAGCATCAACAACCAAATACATTATAAATTGTAGTTGGTTGTTTCAGATGCATATCGTTTTTATAAAATTAGTATTCAAGTAAAAGCATCAACAACCAAATACATTATAAATTGTAGTTGGTTGTTTCAGATGCATATCGTTTTTATAAAATTAGTATTCAAGTAAAAGCATCAACAACAAATACATTATAAAATACATTATAAATTGTAGTTGGTTGTTTCAGATGCATATCGTTTTTATAAAATTAGTATTCAAGTAAAAGCATCAACAACCAAATACATTATAAATTGTAGTTGGTTGTTTCAGATGCATATCGTTTTTATAAAATTAGTATTCAAGTAAAAGCATCAACAACCAAATACATTATAAATTGTAGTTGGTTGTTTCAGATGCATATCGTTTTTATAAAATTAGTATTCAAGTAAAAGCATCAACAACCAAATACATTATAAATTGTAGTTGGTTGTTTCAGATGCATATCGTTTTTATAAAATTAGTATTCAAGTAAAAGCATCAACAACCAAATACATTATAAATTGTAGTTGGTTGTTTCAGATGCATATCGTTTTTATAAAATTAGTATTCAAGTAAAAGCATCAACAACCAAATACATTATAAATTGTAGTTGGTTGTTTCAGATGCATATCGTTTTTATAAAATTAGTATTCAAGTAAAAGCATCAACAACCAAATACATTATAAATTGTAGTTGGTTGTTTCAGATGCATATCGTTTTTATAAAATTAATATTCAAGTAAAAGCATCAACAACCAAATACATTATAAATTGTAGTTGGTTGTTTCAGATGCATATCGTTTTTATAAAATTAATATTCAAGTAAAAGCATCAACAACCAAATACATTATAAATTGTAGTTGGTTGTTTCAGATGCATATCGTTTTTATAAAATTAATATTCAAGTAAAAGCATCAACAACCAAATACATTATAAATTGTAGTTGGTTGTTTCAGATGCATATCGTTTTTATAAAATTAATATTCAAGTAAAAGCATCAACAACCAAATACATTATAAATTGTAATTGGTTGTTTCAGATGCATATCGTTTTTATAAAATTAATATTCAAGTAAAAGCATCAACAACCAAATACATTATAAATTGYAKTTGGTTGTTTCAGATGCATATCGTTTTTATAAAATTAATATTCAAGTAAAAGCATCAACAACCAAATACATTATAAATTGCATTTGGTTGTTTCAGATGCATATCGTTTTTATAAAATTAATATTCAAGTAAAAGCATCAACAACCAAATACATTATAAATTGCATTTGGTTGTTTCAGATGCATATCGTTTTTATAAAATTAATATTCAAGTAAAAGCATCAACAACCAAATACATTATAAATTGTAATTGGTTGTTTCAGATGCATATCGTTTTTATAAAATTAATATTCAAGTAAAAGCATCAACAACCAAATACATTATAAATTGTAGCTGGTTGTTTCAGATGCATATCGTTTTTATAAAATTAATATTCAAGTAAAAGCATCAACAACCAAATACATTATAAATTGCATTTGGTTGTTTCAGATGCATATCGTTTTTATAAAATTAATATTCAAGTAAAAGCATCAACAACCAAATACATTATAAATTGCATTTGGTTGTTTCAGATGCATATCGTTTTTATAAAATTAATATTCAAGTAAAAGCATCAACAACCAAATACATTATAAATTGGAGTTGGTTGTTTCAGATGCATATCATATTCAAGTAAAAGCATCAACAACCAAATACATTATAAATTGCATTTGGTTGTTTCAGATGCATATCGTTTTTATAAAATTAATATTCAAGTAAAAGCATCAACAACCAAATACATTATAAATTGTAGTTGGTTGTTTCAGATGCATATCGTTTTTATAAAATTAATATTCAAGTAAAAGCATCAACAACCAAATACATTATAAATTGMATTTGGTTGTTTCAGATGCATATCGTTTTTATAAAATTAATATTCAAGTAAAAGCATCAACAACCAAATACATTATAAATTGTACTTGGTTGTTTCAGATGCATATCGTTTTTATAAAATTAATATTCAAGTAAAAGCATCAACAACCAAATACATTATAAATTTAGTTGGTTGTTTCAAATATCGTTTTTATAAAATTAAGTATTCAAGTAAAAGCATTAATTATAAAATTAAGTTTCAGATGCATATCGTTTTTATTAGTATTCAAGTAAAAGCATCAACAACCAAATACATTATAAATTGTAATTGGTTGTTTCAGATGCATATCGTTTTTTATAAAATTAATATTCAAGTAAAAGCATCAACAACCAAATACATTATAAATTGTAGTTGGTTGTTTCAGATGCATATCGTTTTTATAAAATTAATATTCAAGTAAAAGCATCAACAACCAAATACATTATAAATTGTAGTTGGTTGTTTCAGATGCATATCGTTTTTATAAAATTAATATTCAAGTAAAAGCATCAACAACCAAATACATTATAAATTGCATTTGGTTGTTTCAGATGCATATCGTTTTTATAAAATTAATATTCAAGTAAAAGCATCAACAACCAAATACATTATAAATTGCATTTGGTTGTTTCAGATGCATATCGTTTTTATAAAATTAATATTCAAGTAAAAGCATCAACAACCAAATACATTATAAATTGTAGTTGGTTGTTTCAGATCAACAACCAAATACATATCAGATGCATATCGTTTTTATAAAATTAATATTCAAGTAAAAGCATCAACAACCAAATACATTATAAATTGTAGTTGGTTGTTTCAGATGCATATCGTTTTTATAAAATTAATATTCAAGTAAAAGCATCAACAACCAAATACATTATAAATTGTAGTTGGTTGTTTCAGATGCATATCGTTTTTATAAAATTAATATTCAAGTAAAAGCATCAACAACCAAATACATTATAAATTGTARTTGGTTGTTTCAGATGCATATCGTTTTTTATAAAATTAATATTCAAGTAAAAGCATCAACAACCAAATACATTATAAATTGTAGTTGGTTGTTTCAGATGCATATCGTTTTTATAAAATTAATATTCAAGTAAAAGCATCAACAACCAAATACATTATAAATTGTAGTTGGTTGTTTCAGATGCATATCGTTTTTATAAAATTAATATTCAAGTAAAAGCATCAACAACCAAATACATTATAAATTGTAATTGGTTGTTTCAGATGCATATCGTTTTTATAAAATTAATATTCAAGTAAAAGCATCAACAACCAAATACATTATAAATTGAATTTGGTTGTTTCAGATGCATATCGTTTTTATAAAATTAATATTCAAGTAAAAGCATCAACAACCAAATACATTATAAATTGSATTTGGTTGTTTCAGATGCATATCGTTTTTATAAAATTAATATTCAAGTAAAAGCATCAACAACCAAATACATTATAAATTGCATTTGGTTGTTTCAGATGCATATCGTTTTTATAAAATTAATATTCAAGTAAAAGCATCAACAACCAAATACATTATAAATTGAAGTTGGTTGTTTCAGATGCATATCGTTTTTATAAAATTAATATTCAAGTAAAAGCATCAACAACCAAATACATTATAAATTGTAGTTGGTTGTTTCAGATGCATATCGTTTTTATAAAATTAGTTTTTATATTCAAGTAAAAGCATCAACAACCAAATACATTATAAATTGTTTTTTGGTTGTTTCAGATGCATATCGTTTTTATAAAATTAATATTCAAGTAAAAGCATCAACAACCAAATACATTATAAATTGTAGTTGGTTGTTTCAAAAAGCATCAACAACCAAATACATTATAAATTGCATATCGTTTTTATAAAATTAATATTGGCATCAACAACCAAATACATTATAAATTTGTTGGTTGTTTCAGATGCATATCGTTTTTATAAAATTAATATTCAAGTAAAAGCATCAACAACCAAATACATTATAAATTGYAKTTGGTTGTTTCAGATGCATATCGTTTTTATAAAATTAATATTCAAGTAAAAGCATCAACAACCAAATACATTATAAATTGSATTTGGTTGTTTCAGATGCATATCGTTTTTATAAAATTAATATTCAAGTAAAAGCATCAACAACCAAATACATTATAAATTGCAKTTGGTTGTTTCAGATGCATATCGTTTTTATAAAATTAATATTCAAGTAAAAGCATCAACAACCAAATACATTATAAATTGAATTTGGTTGTTTCAGATGCATATCGTTTTTATAAAATTAATATTCAAGTAAAAGCATCAACAACCAAATACATTATAAATTGKAMTTGGTTGTTTCAGATGCATATCGTTTTTATAAAATTAATATTCAAGTAAAAGCATCAACAACCAAATACATTATAAATTGCATTTGGTTGTTTCAGATGCATATCGTTTTTATAAAATTAATATTCAAGTAAAAGCATCAACAACCAAATACATTATAAATTGTAGTTGGTTGTTTCAGATGCATATCGTTTTTATAAAATTAATATTCAAGTAAAAGCATCAACAACCAAATACATTATAAATTGTAGTTGGTTGTTTCAGATGCATATCGTTTTTATAAAATTAATATTCAAGTAAAAGCATCAACAACCAAATACATTATAAATTGTAGTTGGTTGTTTCAGATGCATATCGTTTTTTATAAAATTAATATTCAAGTAAAAGCATCAACAACCAAATACATTATAAATTGTAGTTGGTTGTTTCAGATGCATACATTATAAATTGTAGTTGGTTGTTTCAGATGCATATCGTTTTTATAAAATTAATATTCAAGTAAAAGCATCAACAACCAAATACATTATAAATTGTAGTTGGTTGTTTCAGATGCATATCGTTTTTATAAAATTAATATTCAATAAAGCATCAACAACCAAATACATTATATTCGTTTTTATAAAATTAATATTCAAGTAAAAGCATCAACAACCAAATACATTATAAATTGTAGTTGGTTGTTTTTCAGTTTTTATAAAATTAATATATCAACAACCAAATACATTTTTTATAAAATTAATATTCAAGTAAAAGCATCAACAACCAAATACATTATAAATTGTAGTTGGTTGTTTCAGATGCATATCGTTTTTATAAAATTAATATTCAAGTAAAAGCATCAACAACCAAATACATTATAAATTGTAGTTGGTTGTTTCAGATGCATATCGTTTTTTATAAAATTAATATTCAAGTTTTTATAAAAAGCATCAACAACCAAATACATTATAAATTGTAGTTGGTTGTTTCAGATGCATATCGTTTTTATAAAATTASTATTCAAGTAAAAGCATCAACAACCAAATACATTATAAATTGTAGYTGGTTGTTTCAGATGCATATCGTTTTTTATAAAATTAATATTCAAGTAAAAGCATCAACAACCAAATACATTATAAATTGTACTTGGTTGTTTCAGATGCATATCGTTTTTATAAAATTAATATTCAAGTAAAAGCATCAACAACCAAATACATTATAAATTGTACTTGGTTGTTTCAGATGCATATCGTTTTTTATAAAATTAATATTCAAGTAAAAGCATCAACAACCAAATACATTATAAATTGTACTTGGTTGTTTCAGATGCATATCGTTTTTATAAAATTAATATTCAAGTAAAAGCATCAACAACCAAATACATTATAAATTGTACTTGGTTGTTTCAGATGCATATCGTTTTTATAAAATTAATATTCAAGTAAAAGCATCAACAACCAAATACATTATAAATTGTACTTGGTTGTTTCAGATGCATATCGTTTTTATAAAATTAATATTCAAGTAAAAGCATCAACAACCAAATACATTATAAATTGCATTTGGTTGTTTCAGATGCATATCGTTTTTATAAAATTAATATTCAAGTAAAAGCATCAACAACCAAATACATTATAAATTGTACTTGGTTGTTTCAGATGCATATCGTTTTTTATAAAATTAATATTCAAGTAAAAGCATCAACAACCAAATACATTATAAATTGTACTTGGTTGTTTCAGATGCATATCGTTTTTTATAAAATTAATATTCAAGTAAAAGCATCAACAACCAAATACATTATAAATTGTACTTGGTTGTTTCAGATGCATATCGTTTTTTATAAAATTAATATTCAAGTAAAAGCATCAACAACCAAATACATTATAAATTGTACTTGGTTGTTTCAGATGCATATCGTTTTTTATAAAATTAATATTCAAGTAAAAGCATCAACAACCAAATACATTATAAATTGTACTTGGTTGTTTCAGATGCATATCGTTTTTTATAAAATTAATATTCAAGTAAAAGCATCAACAACCAAATACATTATAAATTGTACTTGGTTGTTTCAGATGCATATCGTTTTTTATAAAATTAATATTCAAGTAAAAGCATCAACAACCAAATACATTATAAATTGTACTTGGTTGTTTCAGATGCATATCGTTTTTATAAAATTAATATTCAAGTAAAAGCATCAACAACCAAATACATTATAAATTGTACTTGGTTGTTTCAGATGCATATCGTTTTTATAAAATTAATATTCAAGTAAAAGCATCAACAACCAAATACATTATAAATTGTACTTGGTTGTTTCAGATGCATATCGTTTTTATAAAATTAATATTCAAGTAAAAGCATCAACAACCAAATACATTATAAATTGTACTTGGTTGTTTCAGATGCATATCGTTTTTATAAAATTAATATTCAAGTAAAAGCATCAACAACCAAATACATTATAAATTGTGTTGGTTGTTTCAGATGCATATCGTTACTACTGTCGACACAATGTCAACTAAAATGTCAGCCCAATTGTCACGAAAGTTTTGTCGACTTTATTTTGGTCGATACTATTGGCAAATACGGTGCAAACGATTGCAAGACAACTGCTATCAATGTTAGACACCATAATCGCAACGATATAATCATTGAGTCGATTACTGAGGTACAGCTGATAGCATGTATTTGCGATTTCGGTGGTCTGATTGGCATTTGGTTAGGTGTGTCCATATGGCTTGTGTTTCACTGTATAGTCAACTATATTGTTAAGCTAATCAAACTCATTACGATAAAACCGTTCGGAGGGTCGATCCAGATGTCGCCACATAAGCGACACTTTTTTGGCGCCAAATGCCTATTAATAATTTAATGAATGAACAATCGATACTAACGATTATATCGATGTTTACACTAATACATCAATAATGTCATCTAAATGTTTCAATAAACTACATTATAGTGTTATATATTTACTAAAGTAAATTAAATAAGAAAATTTTAATCTAAATTAATATTTATCATCTAATTTTTTCAAATTTTATTTAATTAAAAAATTTATTAATGATAAAAATGATAATTAATGATAGAAAATCATTAAATAGATCACAAAAAACATTATAAATGACCACAAAATCAATAAAAATATTATATACAATTCAGTAGTATAAGTATATGAAGTATATTATATATAAAATATTTTAATAAGATATAGATTATAACAAAATTAATTGCTGAAATAAAAGAAATATATAAAACACATACAAAATATGTTTTTAATTAATGATTATTATAATGTGTTTATAATACAGTATTTAATAATACAATATTACATATGAAATATTTGTAAATATATATTTAATTAATACATTCTATTATTACTATTAATTAAATCCAACAAAATTTAAGTTATAAAACGCAATTATAGTAATAGTTTTATATTATAAGTTTTAAAAAATAATTCTTAAATTAATACATATCTTAATATTAAAATAAATCAATTATTTTATAATGTTATAATGTAATGATAAATATAAACTGAAAAAACGTAATATTACTAAGTGGTTGTTGACATCAAAATGATTTATATACAAGATTTTAATAATAAAGTTATAAATATTAGTTTGGTTTTTCATATGTATAGTATTATAACAACAATTGTAGTCTATTTTTTAATTTCTATTTTTGCACTAATTTCATTATTACAAATGTTTGACAGCAATTTTATTTTTAAGTTATATAACTTTTCATCAATTTCTAAAGATATAGTGAATGTTTATATTTAGATATATTTAATTATATTATAAAACCATATATAATTTAGTTAACTAGTATTATTTAATTTATATAATGCTATAATATAAATAGCAATATAAAGTTGTTTATTTATAAATTTAATTAATTTTGAAAAAAACAAAAATAATAATAATGTTATTTCAGTCTCAGTTTGTGTGATTAATAGTTGATATTATAGTTATTTTATAATATTATAGGTTCAGTTTTAAAAATGTTTAAACCAATATATATATCTTATTACATATAGTTTTACAATGTTAACTAAAAAATCACATATAATAGACAAAAATTAGATTACTAACATTGACTGTTATTATAACTTACTTATGTTGAACGTCTAATCATATGATTAAATGTATATTAATATATTGCTTTAAATCAAATAACACAGCATTTAATCTTATGATTAAATGCTTTAGCAATTTTTTAAATAAAAATAAATGAAATAAAACATATATTTTACATCTAATCATATGATTAAATGTATATTTCTATGTATATTTTATATTCTTTGATTTAGATATTAAATATTTAATAAGATTAATAGAAATTAATAATTTATAAAATAAATAATCTTAAATTAAAAAAAATTTGATTGTTTTATTAATTTATTAATTTATACAATATAATAAATGGCTAAATAATTATTTTAAACAATTTAGTTAACTGTTTTTATTTTATTTATATTATAATATACTATTTATAATGTATGTATTAAAAATATAATGATATAAATTATTATATAAACCAAATTATTACAAACAAAAAAATTAAAAAATTAAAAATAGCAATCAATATAAATATAATGAGTTATTTTATTTATAAATTACATTAATTTTGAAAAAAATAAAAAAAATAATGATATTTTCAGTCTCAGATTATGTGATTAATAGTTGATATAATTATTTTATAATATAGGTTCAGTTTTAAAAATGCTTAAACTAATATATATATATATCTTATTACATATAGCTTTACAGTGTTAACCAAAAAATCACATATAATACAGAAATTAGAATTCACACATTGACTGTTATTATAACTTATTTATGTTGAACATCTAATCATAAGATTAAATGCTTTAGCAATGTTATAAAACACATATTTTAACATCTAATCATATGATTAAATGTATATTAATATATTGCTTTAAATCAAATAACACAGCATTTAATCTTATGATTAAATGCTTTAGCAATGTTATAAAACACATATTTTAACATCTAATCATATGATTAAATGTATATTAATATATTGCTTTAAATCAAATAACACAGCATTTAATCTTATGATTAAATGCTTTAGCAATGTTATAAAACACATATTTTAACATCTAATCATATGATTAAATGTATATTAATATATTGCTTTAAATCAAATAACACAGCATTTAATCTTATGATTAAATGCTTTAGCAATGTTATAAAACACATATTTTAACATCTAATCATATGATTAAATGTATTTTTTATGTATCTTATATTATATGATTTAGATATTATATATTAAACATATAATAAGATAAATAAAAATTATTATTATATAAAATTTATAATTGCAAAAAAAATCTGAAATTTAATAAAAATTGATTTTATTTTTTTATTAATTTAACAAATAATTTACAATTTAATTATATTATAAAGCATTATATAATTTAGCTAATTTATTATTTTATTTATATTATACTAAACATATAATCAGATAAATAGAAATCATTATATAAACTAAATTATTATTAAATAAAATTTAAAATAGCAGTCAATATAAATATTAAGTTGTTTTAGTTTTAAATCATTAATTTTGAAAAAAATAAAAAAATAGTTATTTCATTCTCAGTTTCGGTGATTAATAGTTTATACTGTATTTATTTTAAACAATTATAGGTTCAGTTTTAAAAATGTTTAAACCAAATTTATTTAACTGAATTACCAACTGAATTTATATTACTTACCTTTTTTGTTTGATTGTTCACTCATTTTTCTCAATTTCACTCACTTAATGTAATTAAATTAATTCAATTCAAAAAACAATAACAATAGTATATACAGTTCAGTAGTATAATCGCTTATTGATTAATGCAAACATCGATTATGTATATCAACTATCGATTGTAGTTTGTAGTAAAAATTTATTACTATTTTCATTGATATATTTTTAGTTCCACTTAAATTCACCAGGTACCATCATCTCCTGGAGCCTATTTCACTGACTCTCTCAAAACTATCGCGAACGGTTTTATCGTAATGAGACGTTGATTTAAATTAATTTGATTATCTCTATATGAAATTTTACCTTACTCAGTTATTAATCATTTTTTATTATTTTAATTTGATTTAATTAAAAATTATAAATATCTAAAAATCATATGTATATTACAGCAATAATTTTATTAATTTTCCAAATATATAATAAAGTAAATGATTGAATGTTTAAAAAAGTGCAGTAAAAAACAAATAAATCTAATAACTTATAAATCATTTTACATTTCTACAAAAAATATATATGTTTTATATTTTATACTGTTGTATAATCATCTTAATTTAAATAATAAAAAAATAATTTAGAAATAAGATTTAATAAATTATAATTTATTGTCCAAACGGTAAAAAATTTAACAAAACTAATATCCATATCCAGTGTAGCCCTGGGCTGGTCTAACAGTGAACTATGACCGGCATTACGTACGATAACGTGAGTAAAATTACCGAAACTTTTTGCATAACCGGCTATTTGTGTATCGTTTGTATTGACTCTCCAAATGTCTCGTTTGGCTCTATTGTAATCGTTATAATATTTCCAATCTATTTAAATACAATAATTGTTATTAATTTAAAAAATAGTATAATTATTCTCTTAAAAAAACAGATTATAAATACTTTGATTCATCAGTAATCCATTGATAGACTCGACGCCAAAAATAATATCAAAATAATAATACTTTTAATCCGTTGTCAATAATTGCCGTCAGATTTGGTTCAGCCGATCGGCTAATATCTTCAAACATGTATTCAAAAACTACTTGACTCGTCATATTATAGACAACATTACCGACATGTATAGCATTGCGAACCGTCGGTTGTGTAACATATTAATAGACATATTATATGATTGAATTCAATGAGTAAACAGTATTATAAATATTGTAAAAACATTGATAATCTCGTTATGTTTGATTAGATTTCGGTCGATCTAACCTTTCGATCGGAAATAATGATAAGCACTGTAATGGACGGCAAACTTTTGTGGATCAGCGCTATAGTGATTGGAAAACTTTAGCCACATTTGTTTCAGCGATAAATAGTCTCTATTGTCGTCGGGATTCATGACATTCAAAGAGCCGAAGACATAGGATATGAAAAAAATGTTTCAATAATTCAGTAATAGTTTGGTTAAGTTGTCTTTTAGATTACTTTTACTATAATGATTGATATCTGTTATCGTATGGACCACTAGATAGGGAAACAGTATACAAACGGCCCATCAGATGATTTGTATGTCTTTTCGGATCAGATTTATTCGTATTGACAACAATACAAATACCGGTGCGAAAACCATTACATTCACAGACATTGATTGATTGTATTGACAACAATGTCATGTATTTAAAGCCGACGGACGGCACGCACTGAGACATTGTTTGACACACAATACTAAACAAACATAACATCAATTCAAATCAATAATGTATTTAATGACTAATCTATTAATTAAAAATTAAATTATTGAATTCACGCATTAAATAATATTTATATTAAATTTAATGTATTTTAAAAAAAACTAATTAAAAAGTTTTCATTCAAACGGTTTGCTATAAAGTACAGTAATATATAGTTTTCAATAGAAATCAATTGATTATCATATTAGGGATCAATTAGAGTTCAAAATGATAGATAAGAATCTAATGATTAGTTTCATATTGTGTGCTATCGTACTATACCTGTGCTCTCGTATTGCCAATTGGTTATCTGTGTTGTATGTCAACCGTCCTCGTATTGGCTACAAACCAAATGTGGGAAACATTGCTACCGGTGCTGATGACCACGAGAGTGACTATGAGACTGACGATGAGACTGACGAAGAAACTGACAAAGAGACTGACGAAAGTGATGGCCCAGAAGTCAATGGTATGATATAAACCTACAGTTTTTAGATTTTATTTATACAATTAATCACTGATTTTTAACCACACATACATTGATTGACTAACACACACACACACACATACACACACTAATTGATTGATTTTATTAATACTGTAATTAAACTAATAGTTTGTTTTATAATTATTTTTTGTTTGTTGTTGTTCAGCACCGGTACCTATCACTCGCAAGAGATGGGCAAAAGGGGAACAAAGAATCGTACGGTTTTTAGTCAAATATCTGAAGGGTTCGGCTAATACCGACTACCAGTATATGAAGAATTTTATGGATAAATGTGAATATGAGAGATCTGTCAGTGCTATCAAAACGTTTAGATATAAAAAACTTTAATGTCATTCAAATAGATATCAAATTTATTCAACAAAATTGATCCCTAATTTCATTCAATATTTTTATTCATTAATATACTGTATATACGAAAAATAAATTTTTGTTTTTTTAATACCAATTTTTTTGTGGTCAAAATTGTTGATTTTATTTCAATTAATTAATAAAAACTAATTAATAAAAAACAAAATAAATTTATCACAAACTTTGCGGACATTCTTCTGTAGTCTTATGAAGAGCTGTCATATAAAACCAATCGATCGGTTCGGCTTTTGAATGTCGATTGTCTTCACTATCGTTGCCATCGATGGTGTACTGAATTATCACTAAATAGATAGAATGATTGATATGATATTAAAAATGATTCAAATCAATGATAGTTTGGTTACATTGTCTTTTGACACCACTTTTAGATAATGGTTGACATCCTGTTGTCGTTGACATCTCAATCACTTTCAAAAGGACTCTTTTGAATATAATTTTGAAATTAAGTTATAATAACTTTTATTTACTGCAGTTTTTTATTTATTATTAAACAAAAGAAAATATATAAAATATATTATTATATTTTTTTACAAATAAACAAAAAAATAAATAAAATACTGTATTATATACAATACAAATCAAAGTTATAACTTATAAAATTAATATACAATTTTTTTTGTATTAAACAAATAGTTAATAAAATAAAAATCTCTTTTATAAACTTTATCTATTGAAAAGTACAGTACAACCAAATGTATTGTTAATATAATTACCAGTAATAGTGTAATATTATACACACAATAATTAAAAATTATTTTTAGGCACAGGTCTAACTGTTATTTAAAAAAAATAAAAATAATTCATTTATCCATTAATTAAACAGTACTTAAATTGTGTCACCAAATAGTAGTCACAACCATCACTACAACAGTTGATAATAAAATCCTAAAAACACTAATATTTTTTTGTTGATTGTCTTTTGATTTTCGGTTTTATTTCATTTCATATAATTTCAAATCTTTTGACAAATGTTTGACTTAGTGTAACCATTGGTTGCGATAAATGTCTTGAATTTATTCAACATTTTTCTTCATCAGCAGCTAATCGTCGACGACATCTCTGTCATTGGTTTTTCTTGAATGTATTCCAGCGATTAAATTCTAATAACTATTTTAATAAATTATTTTTTTCAAAAAAAAAACAAACAAATATAAGTAAATTATATATTAAAAAATATTTTTTTTAAATTATATTTTCTTACATCAATTTCAAACTGTTTGATACAATTTGGTGCAGATATGTCACAATCTTTGGGAACAGTTATCATACAAACTAACAATTGCTGCAAAAAACAAATAAATAAATAAATATAGTTTCAATTGATTAATAAAAACTTATTAAAAAAACAAAATAAATTTATCACAAACTTTGCGGACATTCTTCTGTAGTCTTATAAGAGCTGACATATGAAACCAATCGATCGGTTCGGCCTTTGAATGTCGATTGTCTTCACTATCGTTGCCATCGATGGTGTACTGAATTATCACTGAATAGAGAGCGTGATAGAGATGCGGACCCTCTTTGTAGAGCACATAATGGACACCAAAAGAGCTACCGTTTCGGACGATCCAACCTTTCGATCGGAAATAATGATAAGCACTGTAATGGACGGCAAACTCTTGTGGATCAGTGCTATAATGATTGGCAAACTTGAGCCACATTTGCTTAAGCGATAGATAGTCGCTATTGTCGTCGTCGTCGGGATTCATGACATTCAAAGAGCCGAAGACATAGGATATGAAAAATGATTCAATCAGTGATAGTTTGGTTACGTTGTCTTTGTTATCACTTTTAGATAATGATTGACATCTGTTATCGTCGTCGACATCTGAATCACTATCAAATGATTCTTCGTCTTCGTCGTCGTCGACAACAATGGCTTTATCATCGGTACAGTCGTTATCGTCACCGGAGGAGAAACTAGTGGAAGCGTTTGGCAAAGAAGTGCTGACCAAAACGTATTTGCCGTTCAAATAGTTGGTCTCTTTCGGTAATTTTTTAGTGTCTTTATTACTGGTGTCCATCACATCATCGTTTGATTTCTGTTGTTTGTCTTTAAACTGTTGTCGGCGTTGCTGTTGTTGTTGTGGTAAACCTCTTGAGTTGAGCCGAACGCTCGGATTAATGCCAAAGAAACCCATATTTCGGAGACAAACTGCGGCCGTTTCGTCCAAAATTTGGACACATTTATCGACGGCGTTGAACGTCCCGTAAAACAGCGGAAATCCTGGTTCGGTCAGTGGCCACACTACCGATCGATTACTACCGTTACTATTGACCACTGGATAGGGAAACGGCAGACAAACAGCGGCCAAATCTTTTGTACGTTTTTTCGGATCAGATTTACTCATGTCTTCAACAAACAAAAAAATAGTCAAAACATTTGGTCACAAAAAAAACAAATTAAATATTTATTTAAAAAAAATATCAAAACACAAACAAACATATGTATGACATAAATGATGTCATTGTCTAATAATATATTTTATAATCCCTTTTTAATATTGTGTCTTACATTTAAACACCACTTGAATAATATCATTCAAAAACCCTATGCGGACGTAATTTATGAACAATTTGTTTGTTGACATCACTATTGTTTTTATTTGGCGCTAAATATCATAATAACTGTTATTATTATTAAAAAAAAAAATATTAAATAAAAACTGAGACCTAATTAAGTGATAGTTTTGTTGTTGTTGTTGTTGATTATTGTGGTATCAGTGATGTCCAAACAAGTTGCCAAAGAGCTGGTCCGCGGCGGCGGCGCCGTCGGCGGTGACAATCATCGTCAGCAACCGCTAAACTCGCGTCAGTCCCGACAATATTTGTCGGCAAAACTGATTTCAATGATCAGACAACACGATACCGACGCCGATGGCGGTCAACATTTTTTTAGTCATCAGGAGTTGATTTATTTCGAGTCACTCTTAAGAGATGAGATGCAAACAAATCAATGGCTACTGAATGTCACCAAAAAGGTTACCGACAGCGGAGTCTTTGTTACCAAACAGCAAATGGATCTGTAATTTGATTGACAATTGTTTTTATTTTTTTATAACCAATTTTTCCTGTATCTCTTATCTGAAGATATAATGAACGTCAAAGTGATGTCATTGTGGATCAAACAAAAGTGGATGAACTGAACAAAGAGTTGGCGTTTCTTAACGAAAGAGTTCAGATATTGAATTATATACACAAAGATTTGACGGCCAGACGATCACAGTTTGTCAATACAACAACTGATCCAAACGGAAACAATGGACACGATTTGACCGCCAATTATACTAATCTGCGAATTAAATTAGTCGAATGTCTTGAGTCAATGAAAAACGATTTGAACACTGATTTGATGGTCAAAGATCCGAAAGATATTGCCGAACAAATTGTTAATGAATTGAATAGTAATTTGAAGACCATTGAGAAACCCGATGAATGGTTAGATCAATGGTTGGATGAGTTGACCTTAAGTGATGTCGACAAAAGCCAACTATTGGATGTATTCAATAGGGAAAAGTGTGGCAAACTTGAAGAACTTTGCAATAGTTTGCGTCAACTAAACAAAGAGTGTCTTCGGATTAAAGAATTTTATGTGATTAATGTCAAAGAAGAGATGTCGTGGAGAACAGATCTCAACGTTATTTTGAATCAATTGCAAGAATCGGCTAATGATAAACACTGTCTTACAGTGTCATCGATGAAGACGGTAACCGACGGAGTGGCGACTAAACGCAAACTAATGAATGAATACAATAAACTCGTCAAAGATGTCGAAAGTCAAGAAATGGATGAATTGAGTTGTCTTATCGATACTCTTAAGCAAAGAATCGATGTTTTATCGAAAATTGAATTTTGATTTTCTTTTTTTAGTAATGTCTGCAAACATTTTTTTAAACAAAATTAATTAAACTTTTTATAAATAGTAGTATTTTTAGTTTTTTTTTTAAAAATTGTAATATTAACTCTTAAATTTATTCCGGTAATAATTATTTTATATTAATTTACTACTAATAATACTAATATTATAGTAAATTAAATATAATACTGATTACAGTATTTTTTTCTGTTTAATGTATCGGTAATTGAGTTTTTATAGTAAAAATTGTAAAAATTATAGACAATATAAATAAATACATTTTAGTAAATATTAGAAATATTTAATATTTAAATATATATATATATAATTAAAACTAAAGTTATAGATTACCGGTAATTTTTAATTATTACAGCTTTTTATTTTTTTATTACAAAAGTACAAAATATATTATATATATTTTAAAACAAAAAAAAACAATAAATAAATTAAAATCCTGTATATATATATATTACAACATAAGTTAAATTTATAACTTATATAATTAATATACAACTTTTTTTTATATATAAAACAGATTAATAAATTAAAAATCGCTTTAATTAACTACTGTGTTGTTTACATAATTTAATTAATTTATACACACAAATAATACATTTTAAAAAAATTTAACTGTTTTTTAGGCACTAACTGTTTATTTATTTTGTTTGTTTAAGCAATTCATATATCGATTACCAGTAGTTAAACAGTTACTTAAATTATTGTCACCCAATAGTAGTCACAACATCACTACAACAGTTGATAATAAAATCCAAAACACTAACACTTTTTTTGATTGCTTTTGACTTCCGGTTTTGTTGATATAATTTCAAAGCTCTGGACAAATGTTTAACTTTGAAACCATTGGTTGCACTGAATGTATAGAATTTATTCAACTTTTTCTTCAGTCGAGAATCGCCGAACGTAAAGAGTACCAGATCTCTGTCGGCTTCGGTGGCGGCCATCAATTGGATGACAGCTTTCAGTTCGGGATCACCGTTGAAGGCACCGCAACCCCAATTGCCCGACGCAATGGCGCACTTATGTTTCGGATCACAATCACCGATAGTGGTGGTGGTGTCCATAAACCCGATGTACGCTTTATTCAATTCGCGTTCAATTTGCGAATTATCGTATTGACTATCAATCATAGAGTATGTAAAATACAATGCATCGATGGCCACAATTCTGGTTAGTCGACGGCCCCACTCATCAAACGGTACATCATCTCTGTAATCATTAGTCCACATAAAACTATTGGCATAACCGGTATATTCGCTAAACTGTTCGCAACCGTTCATCACTAGAACCTCATTGTTCAGCAATCGTTCGGTAAAAAGTCGGGCGACAATCAGTTCGGGACAAATGGCAAATCGAATCTCTTCCTGAACACAGCCGCCGCCCAAAACACCGCCTCCGATGTATTTGTTGGCAAAGTCTACTTGCAGTAGACCTTTGCCTTCATTTTCGATAAAACCATTCTTCATTGTTACCAATTTCCTCAACGATTTCATCGAGTTTTGCCAAACGGGTAGTTCATCGCTAGTCCGATATCTTCGTTCAAAACTGACGACACCAGTTGGTGGGTCTTTGACTACTCGCCGAAAGTAATTGATAATACATTTTAGTTTTTCGATTTTTGTCTGCGAATTGTCATCGTATCCATAGTTTGTGAACAAACTGTTTTGAGAGATTATTATTACTTAGACATCAAAAAAAGGGATCAATTGTCTAATGATTAATACAAATACCTCAAGAAGTTAATGACCGGAAAATTCTTATATTCTTCATTAGTATGACTTCGCTTAGGAAACGTACAGAAGAATGCATTGGCTAAGAGACAAGAAATTTGTTGTTGACTTAGAAATAAGGTGGCGTTTTGTCTTTGTTTAAGCATCGGAACCGATTGGGTGACAATCGCTGGCAACTGTAGTGTCAATTGAATCATTTTGGGCAGAATTTCATCGAAAAACTGTGACCTTTCTCGTTGATCACAGTTATCGTTCAGAAAAGTTCTCAAAACATTGAAATTATAATTTTCGACAAACGGATTATAAGTTTTCATCGTCTCCTCCAACTGTTCCACACATTTAATATCAATGAGTAGACTCTTTTCGATTAGTTCCCACTTTGATTGTCGCCGTCTAATCACTTGTCCGTCGCTGGTCTGTTCCACGGCTGTTATCTGATTGTTCGGACTGTTAGGCATTTTCACATGTTTGGCGTCCCATTTGTCGGTATAGTGATTGGGAAACGGTTTCGGTGGCGACAGTCGTCGGCCAGAAATGTCGAGCGAAACGTCGTTGTTGTCGGAGATCCGATACAATATGTAGTAATGCGGACCAGTTGTCAGCGGTGACAATGGTTGCAGACAACCAGGCATTCGGTTCAATGATTTAAACGCAGCGGTACTGTCATCATCATCACTAGTACTACTACTACTACTTCTACTACTAATCGTGTCCAATACCGTCGCGAGTTGTTGTCCATCGGGTGGTGTTTCAGGTATTTCGCTTATATCGCTAGTTTCTGACCAATCGCTCAGTTCAATAGACATGACATCATCGGTGGTGGTCGTCGTCGTCATCGTCGGGTTGTTATCATCGACACTCATTTGTTGGTCAGCAGCGCTTGTTTGTTGGCCAATATTGCTGTCGGCCATCGGGTCGGATGTGTTCATGGCGACTGCCGGCAACAATTGATGGCCATTATCAGCGGCGGCGGTGTTATTGTCCTTACGATTATCATTATCATTAATGACACCAATTGTTGCCGATGTCTTCCTCTTGACCACAATAACAAAGTCTTCAATCGATGTCTGTCTTAATCTTTTTGATCCATCCATTTGATCTGAAGATGTCATCAATCAATCAATCAATTCTTCAGACAACCAAAAAACAACAACAAACCAGTTGTTAATCGACAACAACAACAACAACACAAGTGATGTCAACAACCAATCATATGCTATGTAAGTGACGTATGAATAGTGTATTAAAAAAAATTATTATTAATAACAAACAATGCAATACATAGAGAGAGACGAGTAATATATTTCTAATATAAGAGTTTCAGTATTATATTTGATATATAACTTTGAAGTTATTTAAAATTTATTTAATTATTTTTTTACAAAAAAAAACTAAAATAAATAAGTATAACATAATAATCTAAAGTACCTTACTTAATTATTTAATTATTTTATAGGTATTTATTATATTAATAAAATTGTCTATTATAGTTTAATGTTTTTTTAAACAGATTAATAAATATTAATTAGTTTTTTTAAAGATATTTATTTCACATATTGTTATTAAATGTTATTTGTAAAAAATAAATAAATTACTAATTTTAAAAAATTAATATTCTAAAAAAATAATTATCAAGAAATTAATCTTAATCATTAATAAATAAATAAAATAATAATAAATTGAAATTTTCATTACTAAAAAATATATATATACAGTATATAGCATTCATATCATATTAGATTTTTAATTTATAATTTCTAAATATATATTAGATTTTTAAATCTAAATATAATAATAATATTATGTAATAATAAATCTAGTATTTTTCAAGTCACGTGATCTACTACTGCAGTCTAACATTAGAAATTTTTTTTTTAATTTAAACAAATTTTTTTAAAGTGCTGTACAATACTATACATAAGCTGTTTGTATATTAATACAGTATATGACTATATAATGTATTAAAGCAAACAGTGTTTGACAGATAGTAGGCGTGGCTATTGAAAAATACGGGATTTTAAAACAGCGTTTTGGGGTTTGATTTTTGGAGAGATGGTGGGTATGTTGACTGACTGACTGACACTGTGTGACACAGATAATAGTAGTGCACACGTGTCCAACACTTTGTTGTCGAGAGAGAGAGAGAGAGAGACAGTTACCAACTAAACAGCAAAAGTCTTCATCAACAAAAAAAAGTTTTTACACTACAGTATAGCTATAGCAGTATAGCAGTGCTTAAACACCAGTTCCCCATATAGACAGACATACCAGGCATACATAAGAAGTCCATCTCAACCTAACCATCCCTTTTTCAAAGTCATGGCATCCAACCATCCACTGACCAAACAATTTGAAACAGTTGTTTGTAATTTTTTACCGCTTCTTCTACTTCTACTTGTTTTACCGATTGACATCACACCAGTTGTTGGCCAAATGCAATGCGGACCCCGAATCAGTCCCCGATTGTTGATGGAAATACCGTGCGATATGACCAAAATGTCTTTCTGTAATCAACCGGGCAGTGCCTATCCGTGGAGTAGTGTCCGGCGATATATATACGAAAATCAAGGATTCATGCGCCGCATGTATGGCGACCAACGGCACAGTCAGGTCTTGAGGTCGGAGATCGACGAAATTCGCGAAAAGTATGACTCGATTTATATGTACGAACGCGGTAGGGCTCAGACACCTGATCCGGATTTTTTTGGTCCAACACGAACCGTACCCGACCTGTCCAGCAGTGGTGGCGGCGGCACTCACTCGACATCGTCGTCGCCAACCATTACGACGTCCAGTTCGACAACTAGTTTGTCATCTAATTCAAGCACCGATAATATTATGCCAAACCTCTATAATAATACTATTGATAGTATGTATAGTAATAATAATAATAATAATAGCGCCGAAAGCGGGAATACAACTATTCCCGAATCAGAGGTCCGATCGACACCAGACAAACTGTTTGCCGACTATGACATCAACGGCGGCGATGCGACAGTTGTCGAAATGGATAGTACCAGTTATGGCGATATATTGTCGTCGTCGCCGACTACGACAACTATTACTACCGCCGAAGATGATGATGACAACAATGCCGGCGACGACAGCAACATCGATGACAACAATCGCGAACCCAACGACATTGTACCCAACGGTGTTGCTGTCGACCAAAGTTACGCCAACTCTGTAACAACACCGCATACAACTGCCACTACATCCGAGTCGTCGGACAACGATAGCGAAGCCGCGACCGAACCGCCGCGCAAAGGTGTCAACGCGTGTCCTATTAAAGAGGAAGTGATAGCACCGTATTGGGCTAATAATACACGGGGCGAGACACTGGCCCTACTGAATGTCTATCCGTTTGAACAGTACATCCATTGGGAGAAGTGTGCCTACGAAGGATCGCAGATGTTCTGCCGGGACGGCTGTCGATGCGAACAACAGTATCGATTGCATCGGCTGTTGGCCTTCGACCCGAAAAACGAATGTCGCGGCATATTTGCCGATTGGTTTCGATTTCCCGGCTGTTGTGTCTGTATATGCTATGATTTGTCGGATACTTTGCGGGTTAATCGGCGAAAAGCCCGACTTTAAAAGCTGCCCCCGATTTTGTTGTTGTTGTCGTTGTTGTTGTTAATAAATAAATTAAGAGATTTACTAATAAATAGATAGATAGCTAACTGAGTAGTGATTATATGTTATGTCTGTAATAACTTTAAGTGCCATAACTATGATATGATGATAACTACCGTTTTTTTATGAACACATTATTCGTATTTTTTAGTTTTAATTATTTTTTTAAATATATATATATAAT
Source organism: Oppia nitens (assembly GCF_028296485.1). Lineage (NCBI taxonomy): Eukaryota > Metazoa > Arthropoda > Arachnida > Sarcoptiformes > Oppiidae > Oppia > Oppia nitens. The sequence continues at coordinate 386,686 of NW_026533208.1, forward strand.
TAAAACTATTAATTATAGTTAAGTTATTAATTGAGTGATAGTTGTTGGTTTGCCATCCCATCCTATTATTATTAGTAGTAATGTATTATAATTGTATGTTTTGACAATTGAATCCCTGATCAGAGCAGTTACCGACCATTTTTTTAATGATAAAAAAACTTTTTGCGATACCTTTCCCCTCCCATTATACACTTTATATGGTAGTTGTAGTAGTTTTTTTGTGTGCATATTTATTGCTGGGTTTAACTAACACATACAGCAATAAAAAAAATCATATTATTTAATTATTATATTATACCTAATTATTATTGTTTTATTAAATATAATGTTTAAACATGACATTAGCCAAAGATATATTATTTATATATTAATATTATATATATAACAAGTAAACTGATATTTTTGATACCAAATTGATGAGCAATTTCTCTAAAGATGACAATTTTTAGACATTAAATATATATATTTTTTTACAATTTAATATTTATTTAGACAAAGAGTTTATACTTAAAAATTATATGAAAATTGTTTTTTAAATCACTTTTTAAATATATATATATTTAAATATAATATACAATTAATTTTAAATAATTATTTAAGTTATGTTTTAATTTATGAATTATCTATTTTTATTAATTTTTAATTAAATTGCTAATAATTATCATCTTTAGTCAATTTATAAAATTATATTCACAATAGAGAAAAAAATTAAATTTAATAATTATTATTTGTTATTAAATTTACAGTATTTTATTAACAGAATATTATTATAAAAATTTGTAAAAAAATTTATATATTTATAGAGATATATATTTATAAATTGTTTATTAAATAAAATATTTTATTATAATATTTATAAAAAAATAATTATGACATGAATGTTAATTTTTGATCAGAACTTTTAATAAAAATTAAATTGAATTTTTTGAAATAGATTTTATTTGATTTATTTTTAGACCTAATTTTTTAAAATTTATTTATCTTAAATATTATTATACGATTTTTGAAAGATTACAAATAAATTTTAAGCCAAATTAATAAACAAAAAATATTATCAATAAATTGTTTTTAAATATACTGTATATACAGGTATATATAGTACTGTAGATTAGACAATAAGATAAAATTGTTTATTATTTATACATATATTGTATTTTTCCACACAATTCATTAGTGATGATGAATAGCTATTAGTTGTGCCAAAAACCTAATAATAAACCTCTAACCCCCCTATCTACCCCACTCCCCTCCTAAAACCTGTTTTAGTGCACCCGTTATAATAATAATAATAATAATAATAATAATAATAATATAATACTGTCTGTATAATGCTATTAAAAATCAAAAATATGGGATAAAGTGATGTTTAACTTAAAATATATTTTTTTGTTATTGAAAAATATAAGACAATACACACACTAATGACAATAATACCTGTAATAATCTACAATCATATGACTGATGGTTGTTTGACCACAAAAAAAACACACACTACTAATGTATGCTAATTATTGAATAGACAAAAATTAAATTATTATAAATAGCCTTAAGTGTGTTTTTTAAAGAGAGAGAGAGAGAGAGAGAGAGAGAGAGAGAGAGAGAGAGAGAGAGAGAGAAAGAGAAAGAGATACCCATAATGTAATATAATTAATATAATATACATTTGTATATAAAGTATTACAATTGTATAAATTTAATTACTACTATAATTTATAAATTATTATACCGGTAATAGTAATATATATATATATATATATAATTTATATAATTATTTAGATTTTATTTTTAAGTTACAATTTAGAGTTGCCGTAAGTTATTATTTGATTCCTCAAAAATAATTACCTAAAATTATATATTAATATATATATATATATAATTTTTGTTGTTGTAAAACAATTCTCTGTTATGTAATAATTTTTGAAACATTTGAAATCTATTTTTGTAAATTTAATAGTATCTGGGTTTTAATATCTAGGTCATGTAAATTATATAGTAAATTGTTTTATGAAAATCTAATTAGTATTGTGTATTGAATTATATTTTGAATTTTTAGCTATATCGTTTTCTATAATAATTATATTACCTGGTACCAATAACCAATTATTTATTTTTTTAAAAATAATTTTTAATATAATCTTTTTCTTCAAAAGATACATTTATTTATTTTTTTAATAATAATTTTTAATACAAAGAGAGAAAAAATATTAATAATAAGTTTCAAAATAAATTTCAAATATAACAAATCATTATTAATGATAGATATTATGTAAAAATAATTTTTTTCAGATAAAATATATTTGTTTTGTAAAATTAATTATTTTTTGTTGTTGATTGTTATTCAATTGTTAATTTCTTTAATTAATTTTAAAGATTAATAATTGTAATAATAATAATAATAAAAATAATTTGTCAAATAAAATATGTATTGTAGAAATAATTTGTGTTTTTTCATATTAATTCTTTATAATATATATATAAAAGATAATAATAATAATAATAATTAACAATTTGTGATAACTAACTAACAATTTTAGTGACATTTTTGTTGTTATGTTATGTTGATCATCAAATGTCATCACAATTTACTATTAAGGAATGAGAGATAAATGCATACACAAAAAAATAATAATGGACTCATGTTTTATCACATCAAACAACCAACAAAAAAAACAAGCAATTATTTAAATAATTATTTTTAAAAAAAACAATTTGTTTCAATTAGGAACAGACAAATAAAATGCTTATTTTAGATAAATGTTTGATTGACAAGTAATATATATGGCATTATAATAGTAATAATAATAAAATATAACATATTAACTGTGTATTATAAAAAAAACAAATGCAAAAAAATAATATTTTTTTCATCAATTAACGATTGTAATTTTCAAAATAATAATAATAATAATAGTTAACCAAATGTTTCAATAAATGTAAAAAAATGACAAATGTGTTTTTTTGTTGACACTGAAAATACAAAAATAATAATAATAATTATGAAAAATGTTTGTATAATTAAAAAAAAAAATGTCCGATTGATAATGACATATATGATATGGCAGTGATAGCCAGTTCCTCCACTATCGAAATGATACCCGACTTTTCCTCTAATTTTCTTAGAGGAAATACAATTGTGAGGTCAAGTTCTCCGTCGGCGGCTTCTTGATAACCTGGCCGACCATATAAGCGGCTTTATGAGCGTACTATCAAACAAATAAAATAATATACATTAAAAATTAATTAAAAAATAAACTAAACACATCCTAATTAACCGGTACATACCATACAGGGTGCGGGCACTTGAATAGTACCGAACCAATTGTAGTAGAGATGAGTCATCTTAAATGAGAAACGTTGCATACGATCGGGCGGGAAATTGATGCCGTCGTAGATAACGATATAGCGGGTCGGTGTAGCCGATCCCTGGGTTACGTGTTGATTGATGAGATAAAAGTCATAATAGTTTCGGCGTGTAATACTATGATCGATGACCGAACCGGGCGGCGGATTACCCAACTCGCTGGCACCGGCCTGTATCAAAAACAGTTTGGCATTCACACGCTTCTGGACGACAATCATCGAAACCGACGGGTCGTAGTTGTTGTACGACTTGCCGTAGTCGAGCAATGCATTCTGTATTTGGACCAATTCGTAATCGCTAACAGTTTGCAACTGACCATCGGAAACACCGTCTCTGTAGATGACAATCTTTTGCGGCAAAACGTTATTCACTTCGGAATATTTGCGAACACAGGCAATGATTCCCGATTCCAATGTATTGACTATTTCCTGGTGTGTATTCTGATAGTAGACACGCGAATACCATTGACTGACTGATGGATTACATGACGAGACAATACCGACAACCGATTTGCCCTTCTGGGCCGGATCGTGATAGACATCGATACCGACAACCATTACTGACTTGAGTGGCATAGTTACAGCCCAGGGAGATCCGCCAACTTTACATGACATTTGAATGGCAACCTTCTGGCAAACGGAACGCATTTTCGTATCCGACAGTGTATAGGCACGTATAACCTGATTGGGAACACCTATTTCGCAATAGCATAGCTTTTTGATGGCACCGTATCGATCTTCGCGCTGAGACGATCCCGGTGTCATACAGACAACTATTTGATTTTGGCCAACATTGGCATTTTTGATGGCATTGACGTAGCCGAGTGGCGAATCGTCGTGGGCCTGTACCCGTTCCGGATCGCCAAACATGAAACCCATATTACGAGTAACCATTTTCAGTGTCTTAATAAACTCGTCCACTTTGGACGAGTCGCGATGTGTGGACACAATCATCCACTTCTTGATATCTACTGGTCTGAAAATGGCATTCTGTGTCGACTCGCGACCCCAATCGGCCTTTTGGCTGACAGTTACTTTGACATCCCGGCCGTAGACAATCGTTTCGGGTGCAATAGTACGGCCAGTCGTCTGGAATGGTTCGGGATCCATATCCAAACCCCAGTCGGTCAGATGTCTGCGCGCATTCGGTGTGGTCAATACATTCTGTATGTATTGCTTGAGCTTTGCCTGACGAGTCTCCGGCTTAATACGAGTGTGCGAAGCAATGTCTTTCATGGCTCTCGTATCAGATCTGATGTCATCAGTTAATCCGGTCATAAAACACAGTTCCGGTATTAGACAAATCATTTCTAATCCCTGTTTAATACAAACAAACAAATTCATCAAACAGTTAGTAATCATCCAAACAAACTAAAAAAAACTATACAAACCTGAACTTTGGTCTCTCCTTTTCTTGGTTTTGGTCGATGAACGAGCAGTGGTTGTCTGTGATCTTTGATTTCGATTTGCCACGACTTCTGAAAGTACTCAACATAGGTAACCTCTTGGCCGTTCCAGCTGAACGTCGACAATGGATTATTAACAAAGTCGACATCATCGACCCGATAGGGTTTGTTGTTATAACGGGTTAGTACTACGCAGCCAACAACACGTTTCAGTACGTTATCGCGGAACCGATCTTTGCCCAATCGGAACAGTTCTTGCATTATCTCTTTGGCTGTCTGTGTACGCAACAGCCGATGTGAGGAATCGCACTGTAGTAGTAGACCGCCGTCCAGATCCTGTACCGATTGACAATAGCCGGGCCAGACCTCCAGCTTATGCTGAGGTATGTCAATCTTGTTGGTCGGATCGTAATAGTGGCGCTGGATTTGGACCAGTTTGAGTTCGCGCATAATCTTTCTGATTGTTGTATTGTAAAACATGATTAACTCTTGAAACGGTGGCATCTTTGTGAATGTCAATTGCAATTTCATTGGCGATCCGTCTCCCGGATGTTGGGTATCGATCATCTGATCCTCGACTTTATGATTCAGATAAATACTTAGACCCGAAAATTGCCAAACAGTGCCAATCTTGTCAACCACTTCGGGTTGGCGTAAAATTTTCGATCTCAAGGCACGGGCATCGATATGCGGTATGAATTTAATGTCGTACATAAATATACCGAAACCTTCGGTTCGGGTTAGCTTAATGTAATTTAGCGACAATTTGATTGTCTGGCCATCGGTACCGCGCTGTTTGTTTTCAATGTTGGCCGGCTGTGGCGGAAAACGGGCTCTACGCTCGGCATCCAGTGTTAATCCTTCAATTTCCTCGGTCGGCGGCGATCCGACAGCTCCGGACGTCGACGGTTGATCCGACGAAGAACTCGAACCCTCGCGCGGCGGCGAGTCTGGCGTATCGCCTGCCGCTATGGTTGTTGTCGGCAATTGTTGCAATAGGGCACGACCTCGACCGCGTCCAACACCGGCCGGCAGTACGGGAATAGGCGCTGTCGGTGTCGACGGGGCTGCCGTTGCTGACGGTGCGGCTACTGATCCCTTTTCCTCATCCTCTTTGGCCATCGCGGCCAACAATTGCCGCGCTCGTCCACGGCCTGCCATTTTTGTTTTATTTATGTGTCCTTTAATTAAATGGTAAAAATCTGTTAGAAAACAAATAAATGGTTATAAAAGTTATTGATTTTTATATCATATTTAAAGCTAATTAATGCATACATTAATCGATTGTTAATCAAAAAAAAAAATTAATTGTTTGTTGTTTGAAGTCAAATATGTCAAGTGATAGGACAATGAGTTTTTTTTGTGGGTATATTTGTTAGGTTTGGTTAGGCTATCAATAAGGGTTAGGGTATGTCATATATAGAGCTATATATTTAGTACTTTAGTCAGCCATGCTTTCTCCCAGTGCCACACATATACTGTACTGTTGTGTATATCAAATAGAGTGACCCTATGTTTCATATGTTTGGCGCCCAATCAGATCAACTGTCCGCACAGTTAGTAATATGTTAGGTGTGTCCCCCCTCTCCCTCTCTATCTGTCTATACAAACAAATAAACAACACATACCTTATCGCACAATACTTTATTAACACAAACATAACATAACATTTCAAAGTACAGTATATGACTTGTAATTTAATACTAGTTTTTCAAATAAAACAAATGTGTTTTTCATTTAAAGAAACTTTTATTTCTGTATTCAAATAAAAACACATTTTTGATATCAAATTAATCATTAATAATCAAAAATAAAAAAAAATCAATTTTAAAGCGCCGTTATTATTGACATAACTATTATTATTATTACACATAAATATTAACTATTATTTTTGTAAACACAACACATGTATGAAATGTTATCCAAAAAAAAAACAAAACAAAAAAATAAATAATAAAAAATATTTTAGTTTTTTTTTAAATATCAACTGATAGTATAATTTACCCGAAAATATAATAATAAAGTTTATAATTAATTATTATTTAAGGATTAACTACTTTAGGATTATCCCTAATCGCTAATCACTACCTATATATTATTATTATGAACCGTAAAGTTGGCCAACAATTACTTTGCCGCGGCTGTCAATGTCATCGTTATCATCGACAACATTACATCAACAATAAACATGTGGTGGTCATCGATGGCGGCCAGACATCATTATCATCATCAATAGTCAGTGTCCGACACCTATCGTACGAGTCGTATATGAACAGCTGGATCGGTATCGGCCAAAAACTGGCCAATTCGTCGACAGTCCAAACGGTTAAAGACGGGCTAATTGATTTGCACGATTGGTCAGGTATGTCGTGGACAGTGGAGACAACATTGGTAACCATCGGCATCAGATTATTGATTACATTCCCGCTAAGTATTAGTCAACACAAAATTCTGGCCAAATATGAAGCATTAAAACCCGAGATTAACCAGTTTGGCGATAAACTTAAGAAAGAAGTGGATTCGGCCCGATATCTGTTCAATTGGTCACCAATGCGGTCAAAATTTATGTTCAACTATCGGGTAATTTTTGTTTATAAGATATTTATTTGACTTAAACACCACTCATATTATCCACTCTTCATTGGATCAGATGAAACAAGAAATGAAACGATTGATAATCAGAGATAACTGTCACCCGATGAAGGCATCGCTGGTTGTCTGGTTTCAGATACCCGTTTGGATAGTATTGTCGCACGCAATCAGAAACATGGCTTTCATGTATCCGTCAGCTGATGAGCCGACGGCACAGTTAGTCTACAATCAATTGTCAACAGAAGGCTGGTTATGGTTTACCAATTTAACGCAAACTGATCCATACTATGCGCTACCATTGATGACAGCAATGGTTAACTTGACAATAGTACAGGTATTTTAGTATATGATATATATTGGATATATATTTTATGATCAATTGATAATTATATCGTTTTTTTTTGTAAATTAATTAAAAAATAAAGATTCATTCAAATGAGAGACTTAGAAGAATGGGCACAAAGACAACAATGCATTCAGTGATCACAAACTTAGGCCGAGGTCTGAGTCTATTGTTAATACCAATTGGTATTTATATGCCAGCAGTAAGTGATCAGATATTTTAACTTAATTTAATTGATAATATCAATTGATTATCATATCATAAATTATTATTAATTTTAAAAAAAATCATTTTAATTTAAAAGAGTGTCACCTATTATTGGTTCATATCATCGACAATGGGCTTAATTCAGGCAATGATATTGCATAATGAAAAATTCAAGCAAATTATTGGTACAAATACTACTACTACTACTACTACTACAACAACATTATCATCAAATCTCAAATCATTGTCTAAGAGATTATGATCACAATTAATATTATTATTTAATTTAATATAATATTTATTTAGCAATTGTTATAACATTTATATTTTAATATTTAGTATAATATTATAATCTGATAATTAGTTTTTTAATATATATTTATGATTTATTTTGGGCTAAAGTTTTACAAACTATAGTTTGTATGAAAACTATATATACATAAAAGTGGTCACCAAAAAAAAAACTTACCGAAAATTGGTTGTTGTCTAATATCGGTAATTAAGTGTTGCGGTAATCAATTGTTTGTTAAATTATAATACATATATGATAAGTAATCATATAATTTTATGTTTAAAATATATATTATAAATGATTAATTAAATATATAAATTGATTAAAAAAAATAGTTAAAACTAACACCAAAAAAAACAATGCAATTAAATGTGACAATTAATAACTTATTTATTTTTTTATTTATTGATTAACAATCAAATTATTAGTGGATTTTTATTGTTTGGTTTGTTTGAAAATTTTTTGTGTTATTTTTGATTTTTATTATACCTAGAAAACCGTTGGTTAGTTACTATAGTTTATTATATTTAAAATACATTTAAAAACATATATTACGATTCAATGGGGGATTTAATTATTAATACTATAATAATACTATAGTAGTGTAACAAAAAAAAATAGTTTAAAAAATAATAATCCTATGTATATATAATCGATAAATTAAATTGCATTTAACAAATAGTTAGCTAAATAAATATTTATATAAAAAAACTAAATTAAATTATCGATACATTGATATAATTGAAGCTATATATTATATTTATGTGGTGGGGTGGGGGGTATTAAATGCACCCGACATAATTGATGGTTATGTATGAAATAATTTTACATGATGAAATATTGAGCATACATAAATACACACACACACACACTGAGCACTGGCAGGTTAGCGCACAGGGAGTTATACTATAAAATAAATGTGTGTGCAATCATGTGACTTGTGGCCGCTCATGTGACTGACCTCTAACACACTTATACATACACACAGTATATCAGAGCACTGTTAGTTTCGTGCCAATCACGTGCTGGCTTCGTGGCTTAGTTGGTTAAAGCGCCTGTCTAGTAAACAGGAGATCCCGAGTTCGAATCTCGGCGAAGCCTTTTTTGATATACAGAATTTTTTTCCTATTCCTAATTTTTTTTATAAATATTATTTTTATTTTTTTTAATTAATTACAAGTCACAATTTACAATTACCGTAATTTGTTTGTTTGTTTGTGTGTATAGTTTATAAACTTATATTTATTTGTTATGTTGTACAGTATATAATCTATTTTATATAAATCTTTTATTTTTTTTTTTTTTCTATTGTCAACTATAGTATAGAAAATAATAAATATTTATTAGTTGATAAAATAATTTAAATTTTTTATTTTATTTTCTCTCTCTCTCTCTCTCTCTCTCTCTCTCTCTCTCTCTCTCTCTCTCTTTCTCTTTTTCTCTCTCTCTTTAAAATATATTATGGATAATCTTATATCTGATTTTTTGTTGTTGGTATTATTGAATATTATTGTATTATAGATGATTTTTTTTGTAAATTGAATTTATTTACTAAAAGTTTGTATTTTATGGAAAAATACTCTATTTTTTTAAAAAATAAAAAGTTAAGTCTTTATTTTATTATAATATGTTTAGCATTTGATTAGCATTTGATATCAATATATTAAAGTATTAAATAATAGACAATAATGTGTACTATAATATATATAGCTTTTTATTCACTATCTATCTATTTATCTATCTATTGTATATCATATTATATTTATAAAATTACATGTAATGTAAATTTATTTGGAAATCGATATGCAGTACACGTGATAGGCTTATGTTTAGCATTTAAATATAATATAAAAATCAAACACAAAGTTTAACAATACTTTTGATTATATCAACAAATTTAAAAATCTAACAATTATTTCACACTTTATTTGTCACTTATTTTTTTTGTATGACTGAATCAATTTCATAGTTGACTTCCGCATAGATTTTTGTTTTGTTTGATTTTTTGAAAATATCAAACAATTAACAACTACTGTAATGGCAAACAATGGCAAAACTAGTAATATTGAAAATTATATGAAAATAATACCTTAAATATATTAATAGAAAATATTATGTAATTTGCTGGCATAATGTATTGACAAAAAGATTTAATATGATTTTAATAAAGTCATATGACTTATAATTTATAAATATGTTTTTGTATAATATTTCATAATTATTTTATTTTATTATCTGTTGAAGTAATCAAAAATAATTAAAGAGAGAGAGAGAGAGAGAGAGAGAGAGAGAGAGAGATTTGGATTACCTATTAGTTAGAAAACATATGACTGTCAATAAAAATTTAATAATATTTTTGTTTTATTTCTATTATTGTTAGCACATATACAGTACAGGTATTAATAATATTATATATACTGTAAATAATTGGCTTATATTTTTGACCACTAATAATAATAATTATATTGAATTACATTATTTGTTATTATTATTATTATTATTATTGGTTATTATTTAGTTGTATCAGTTTATCCGTTGCCAATTATATATAAGTTTTCTTATTAATAAGTTATTATTATTATATTAGTCTCTAAATCTTATTGATTTTAATTGCAATATTATTTGCAATCCCCAGAAAAAAAATCAAAAAATAAAATAAGACAATGTTTCTATGATTTCAGAGATTATTATTATTATTAGTATTTATTATTAATATTATTTTTCTTATATCAATGATTATGATTATTATTATTATTATTAGCATTGATTGAGTACCTTTAATATTTAACAATTGATCCGGATTTTAGTATTAGTATTATTATTATCATCATTATTATTATTACAGTATTATAATAATAAACATTTTATATGTATGATACTGTATAATATTGAATATTGATACTGAAATAAATCATAAATATATATTAATAAATATATTAATTTTACTCTATTTCACTTAAATATTTAAAAAAAATCATTTTATTATGACATATATATATATATATATATATATATATATTATCATATATAAATAAATTTAATAAATAAATGTAATTTATATATTGTAATTTTTTAAAAAGAAAATTCCGTATTAATATTATTAGATATAATTTATATGTATATCTAAATATTTCTATAATATATTTATAAGTTTATGTGATTTACTTTTAAGCAAAAATAAGTTATACAAAAATAATTTTAGACAAAAATTATATTATATTATATGATACATACTGTCAGTATATCATTAATACTTTAAATATAGTTATTGTATATGAAATAAACATGTTTACTATTTTTGATTTGATTTATATTTACTGTATTTAGAAATACTGTAATTTTTTTTAAAAACAAACTAAACAATTCAATACTTTTTATTATATAATTTAAATATAAAGTAATATGATTAGTATTTTTCAAAGTAACATGAATTAATAATAATAATATTAGGATTTTTGATTAGTATTTTGCGCAATAAATGTGCAAATAATTTATATTATTAATATTATAATTACTATTATTATTATTATGTTTTGTTTAAACTAAATCAATTAAGCAACAAAAAAAATTATTAAGTACTGTATATGATATTTTGTAACTATTATACATTGTATGTAAATTTTTTAAATCAATTTAACATGAAATTTTATTATTGATTTTCGTTGTTGTTGTTCATATTATTTGATTTTTTTATATAATAGTAATATCATATATTAGTAATATTTTAATTAAAAATATATATATACATTAGTAAATTTTCAAGCAAATTACGCTAATTATCTATATAAGCATAATATATACTGTTTTATATATACTAATTTGAAAACTTGATAGACTATAACTTTGTAGCTAACAGTTGATCATAGTATGAGTGATGGCATAACTTTTTTTTATTTGTTGGCCATTACTTTCCATGCTCTCAGTGCTCTCACTCACTCTATTTAGTACACTAATAGACTATACACTCACTGTATGGATAAGCAAATGATAACTTATATATATATATAGGGATCTATTGTATGATATGTATGTGTGCTCTCAGTGTACACACACACACACACACACACACACACACACACACATCATACCGATCCTCTCACTCACTAACTATATTCATTCATTCAATAACATACAGTGCTTAGCACCGGATCTTTTTCTATCATAGTTGTAGTTCAAGTATATAACACTGTGTGTGTGGGAAAAAAAGTTTTATTTTTAATATCTATATAAATCATTATTGAAAAGTTTTATTTAGTATTATTTTATTTTATTTTTTGCTAACACAACAAAAAAGTGATGATAACAACAAAAATAAATTTTTCTAAATAAGAGAAATATTTTAATAATAATAGTAACGACACAAACAAAAATCAAATGACTTATGTAATGGATTTTCAGTCTAAAGAATATTCTGTATAAAAGAATATCATTATATATATATATATATATATATATTTGGTGTTATATTATTTGTATTATTTATATACAGTATTACTATTATTAAAAAAGATTAGATGAAACAGAAATTTGTTTTTTTAATAAAAGAGTTTATTTATTAATTAATTAAATAATAATAATAACAAAATGAATTTATTAAAAACTAATAATAATAATAATTATCTCAATATTAATATTAGTAATATATATAAAGTTAACACTAATTTTTTTATTGCACAAAATCTTGTCTTAATTAATAATAATAATAATAATATCAGTGATTATGCTATTGATCTAAATGATGACAATCAGTATAACCACACGTATAACGTCGACAGTAGTATTAGTAGCAGTAGTAGTAGTATTGGTGATGAAATGTACAATCAGTTTGAATGGTCGGATCAGCTATGGTTCCGACACTCGTCCAGCGTATCCATCATACTATGTATGGCCTATACTATAGTCTTTATACTGGGTATAGTCGGCAACTGTTGTGTAGTCATTGTTGTCGTACAATCGCCACGAATGAGGACAGTGACCAACTTTTTCATTGTCAATCTAGCATTTGCCGACATACTAGTGCTCATATTTTGTCTGCCGGCAACCCTAATAAGCAATCTGCTCATACGTAAGTGTTGACTATTAATTTTTATCAACAAAAAAACATAATAAAAATTTAAAAAAATAACATAAAATAAAAAATAATAATAAATTATTTTTTAAATAGCTATTGACTTTCAATAGGTTTTTAATATATATATATATATACAGGGTTGTTTTAATTGTACAAGTGAAGTAATTTGCTTATAACTTCAAAACTAAACAAGATATTTTAATAAAACAAAAATTAAGTTGTAAATGAGATGTGGGAAAATTATTTGAAATAATTTCAAAATTTTTTACTTAAGGATTAAAATAATGAGAAATTAAAATTCAAAATCTCTAGTAATTTGTATGCATAAAATGATATTTTTTCTTTATTTTTTTGATCAACTAATTAAAAGAAATATTTTTTATTGATATAATATTGATGTAAAAATTAATTGAAGTCTAATATAATCAATGAAAATCACGATTTACGCAATAAAAATTGCTTAAAAATAAAAATATCAATTTTTTAAACTAAAGAAAAATACCTTAATTTTATTTAAATGTGCCTAAATCAATTGTTAAATTATTAATTATTACTTTTATCTATTGTCTACAAAATGTATATTATAGTAACTTGGTAGTATTACGGTGTGGCCTATGAGCAATATTTTTGTATCTAGTGTAATTACATTAAAACTACGCTATATAATTTTTAAAAAACAGGCTTAAGTAAATTTCCCACATCTCCTTTACACATTAGTTTTTGTTTTATTAAAATATCTTGTTTAGTTTTGAAATTATAAGCAAATTACTTCACTTGTACAATAAAAACAACCCTGTATATACACTGTATATATTAAGTATTATTTTATTTAATACTATATATTTAGAGCTTATTTTTTTATCGCTTAACTATTACAAACACGTCTTTGTTTTATATAGTTTTGTTTTTATATATTTTMTATATATATATATATATATTGTTAAATTCCTATTAAGTTAATAGTGAAATAATTTACAAACTATTTGTCAATCTTAATACAAAAACAAATAATCAATAATTTATCACTTTTTTTTCGTTAAGTTGAAATTGCATACCAATGTTTTTTATATTTATTATTTTTCTATACATATACCATTACACTATATACGGTATATATATAAATATATATTTTTTTTGATTTAGATGAAAAATCAATATATTGCAAAATATATTTTTTAATATAGTTGACAATGAAAAAAGAAACTACAAGAATAAAAAAATTTTAGTTTTTTTTAATATTATATTTTGAGTTTAATATTAAATGAAAGATTGAGTGCTTTGATAATTTTTTTTGGTGTTTTTGTTTGTTTGTTAATATATTATATGCTATTATATTATTGCACAATAATTATATACAAACACATATACAAAATACTAATAGTGTTAATGTCTATAGACACAATAGCATTAGAAAACAACATTTTTGTACAAGATAAATTTTATTATTATTTAATATAATTTATAGTGTATGTATGTATGTGAGTATGTCTATGTGTATGTGTGTATGTATGTGTGTATGTATGTGTGTATGTATGTGTGTGTATGTATGTGTGTTTATGTGTGTGTATATGTGTATGTGTGTGTGTGTATGTGTGTGTATGTATGTGTGTGTATGTATGTGTGTGTATGTGTGTATGTTTGTGTGTATGTTTGTGTGTGTGTGTGTGTGTTGTAATTAAGGAAATACAATACAACAACAAAAATGTGTGATAAAAAACTATATTAACATTCATTCATTGAGAGATAACTATCTGTATTGTATTATACATACAGTATATAACACATACAGTATATACTGATATATATAATATAAAAATCTTTTCCTAGTTTTCAAGTGTACAGTAAAGAAAAATTAATAATAAATTTTGCAAATGCTTTCATATATATTATACCGGTATATATATATATAATTATATATATAGTAGTATAGTATGGGTAATACAATAGTGTAAAGTTTTTTGAATTTTTTTTTTTTTACAATTAAGATAGAAAAAAGCAAATAAAATAAAACATTTTTCTAACAACAAAATAAAAATTATATTTGAGTGCACACACACTAGTAGTAATAGTAGTAATACTAATAATAAAAATAATAAAAATGACAGGAAAAAATTTTGGACACTAAAAATGACACCAATTTATGTACCGAAAAATATATACAGAATATATATATATATATATATATATATATATATATACTTTTGTCATTAGCGTTATTGTTAGTCTTTTTTTTGTAGATATACTGTAAATATATTTTATTTATACTAAAAAACAACAATTTTTGTCGTTATTATCAACATTGAATAAAAGGGATATATATATACAGGAAAAAAAAGTTTTCTACAAATATATATTTAATGATATTTTATATGATGTGTGTGTGAGTGTGAGTGAGTGAGTGAGTGAGTGAGTGAGTGAGTGAGTGAGTGAGTGAGTGAATGAGTGAGTGAGTGAGTGAGTGAGTGAGTGAGTGAGTGAGAAAGAGAGAGAGAGAGATTCTGGTTATATTTTTTTAGAGAATATTCTAATGTTTTTTCCTTAATTTTTTTGTAAACTAAAATTTGGGTCATTTGAGATTAAAAAAAAATATTATATTATTAAATTTAATACTGTAGTTTTATCATTTCAATGTCTAAAATCTAATAATATGAAAAAATTTAAATAATAACCATTATTATTATTATTATTATTATTATTATTATACTGTATTAAATGCAGCATCATTTTAGTGTTGTGTTTGTCTAGTCATTTATTATTACTATATTTAGAAATTTTTTTATGTATAGTTTTTTTTAAAAAAAATAACATAAATGAAAAATATATGTAATTTAATTATTGAAAATTATAATTATTACAAACATTACAATTAATTTTGAATAATTTTTCAATAAAAATGTTGTTTAGAGAGAGAGAGAGAGATTTGTTTGTTAAGTGAAAGATAAAAAATAATAGTTGTTTAACTTTAATTAATGAATTCAAATTTAACAAATCTGATATACATATTACTGTATATGTATGTTAAAAAAAGTTATAGTTATTTATTTTTTAAAAATTTATAATTTAATTTGACTTATAATTTATACTCAACAAAAAAATAATAACAAAAATAAATAAACAAATTCTATGTTATTCTTAATATAATAAATAATAAATTTTACTTTACTTTAGTTTTTAGTATTATTATGTGTTCATTAAAAGAGATAATAAGATAAGTTTTTTGTTATTTTATTAATAATTTAAAAAATACATTACAATATATTTTATTCATCAGTAATATGTATACACATTATGTCGGTGTAAATATGTTAAAAGCAAAATAATTTATTACATTTATTTTGTAATTTTTAAAAAAATTAAAATATTGATTATACACTAGTCTAATAGAATTTAATTAATTAAATATATAAATAATATATATATATATATATTATTTCACAAAACTATTTGATTTATACAAATTTATATATTTTATTTTATTGATATACTTTCACATTTTAATAAATGGTGTAATTTATTTTAAAAATCCATTTATAATTTTAATTTAGTATTACGTGTATAACAGTATAATACATGTATATAAATATTTATGATAATTATGTTTAATCTATTTAATTAAGCAGTGGGTGTAAGACACACAAACACACACACACACACACACACACACACACACACACACACACACACACACATACATACATACACAACAAAAATGTATTTTTCAAAGTTCACTAAAATTTTGTATATTATTATTATTATTAGTATTAAAAGCATTTTTATAATAAATATTTAATGAGCTTATCATACATATAAATATAGGTATAATAAATATATGCAGTAATAATGTATACAGTATATATATATATTATATGACATTTAATATTTGTACTTAAATTTACTTTAGTACTACTATTATTTTATTTTTTTAAATGTAAATCTAGCATGGATCTTTGGTGCAATCATGTGCAAAGCTGTCGCATACCTCCAAGGTAAATTATATAATATATACATATTTATATTATTTATTATTACTAATCATATTAACTTTTTTATTATTATAAAAATTATCATATGATTTATTATTATATGGATGAATATAATATGTTTTTTAATATAATAGAATTGATTAGAATATTATTATTATTAAAACATAATTATATAGTTTTAGAATTTTTCCATTAGAAAAAATTAAAAAATAAAATTAAAAAATAAAATTATTATTAAAATTAATTTATATTTTTAAAATTCTATGGCAACACTACTAATTTCTTAAATATAATTTTATTGTATAAATTTATATAAACAATATATAATATATAATATAAATTATAATTATCTATTCATTCATAAATTAGGGGTTGTCGTCAGCGCATCAATCAATACATTGGTAGCCGTATCTATAGATAGGTTAGTAGTAATTATTATTATTATTATTATTATTATTAAATTTCAATAATAGTAATATTTGTTATGTGAATGTTAATAATTTGTTTTTTTTCATTCAGTATATTAGCATAATTATGCCAGTAAGCAAACATGCTAGTATCTATATTTATTATTATTATTATTATTATTATTAAATGAGTGTTTTATTTTATTATATTATAAAAAATATCTCTTTACAAATACAGTATATATAATATATTTATATATAATAGACAATAAAAATGTGTGTTTAGTTGTACAGTACAAGTATGTTTGCTCCCTATATATATCAGTATATACTGTAGAGTATAGTATCTTAAGTTTTTATTATTATTACTATTATTTTGTTGTTGTTTTTATTATGCAATGAATCAATGAATTAACTCAAATGAATACTATATCCACTTAATATATATTATATATATTATGGATATAACAGTACAATGAAAGTGAGTTTATTATCTTTAAATAATAGAAGAATCTTATGTTACATAAGTATCCGATATGTACTGTACTTACTATACATTCACTTACTTACTCTTATTCTCTCTCTCTCTCTCTCTCTCTCTCTTCTCTCTCTCTCTCTCTCTCTCTCTCTCTCTCTCTCTCTCTCTCTCTCTCTCTCTCTCTCTCTCTCTCTATGTCTATGTCTATGTGTTTGTCAAACATATCAGACAAGTAATAGGTTTGGCAACAATAATAAGAAAAAGAAATAAAAGTATATAATATATATTCACATAAAATATTCATTATCTTTGTGTTAGGTTATGAATAAAATAATAAAAGTCAACAAACGATAGACACAATTAATAATAATAATAATAATAATGAGAGAGAGAGAGAGAGAGAGAGAGAGAGAGAGAGAGTTAATAAATATAAATAATTTTTCACATAACTAATATCATATTAAATACAGTATATATACTATATATATATATATTATAGCTATAATTTATCTAAATATATTAATGGCCAATTTAGTATTTATAGCATAATAAATATTATTTACATAATTATATCAACAACAAGAAAAAAATATAAATAAATAGATATTATTGACTAAAATATCTATTGGCAATAAAATATATATTATATAAAAATAAGTTAATATGTTATAAAGTTATCACCATTTAATGATATAAATATGTATTGATAAATTAATATTTACTATATTTATATCATTTCATAATATCTTATAAAAGTGTTTATTTAATGTATAAATATGTTATTATAATACAGATATAATAATTATATATAAATACCTGTATATATATACTATACTATACTATAGATTCCTATCGATATGTCATCCATTGCGGTGTCAAATGACCAGACGGTGCGCCCGTTACGCCATAGTATGCATATGGCTGTACTCATCGGTTATTGCCATTCCGTGGGCACTATATTTTACATTACAACCCATCGACCCATCAGCACCCGACCCAATGATGCTATGTCTGGAACAATGGCCTAACGAATACTCGGAGAAGACCTACTTTATCATTGCCAACCTATTCCTCTGCTATCTGATACCATTGTTTATCATAACATCGTGCTATATAGCCATCTGGATGAAAGTCTGGCGCCGTAGTATACCCGGCGAAACGGCCAAACCGTTACAAATTGAATATCTGCTGCAACGGTCCAAACTAAAGACGGCCAAAATGTTTGTCGTTATTGTAAGTGTTTGTAATTGATTTGTTTAGAAGTGTTTTATATTTGATTATAAGATTTTTTTTTTGATTATTGATTTTCAAACACATAAACAATACACACACAAAAAATATAGACACAAAAATAGAGACAAAAAATAATAATCTAATAAATACTTTATATATAAATATTTTTGTGTGTTATTAGATTTATTTGATTATTAGAAATTCGTATATATTTTATATATATATATATATATATATATATTGTATATGGATTTAGTGGTCTATAATTTCCTAATTAAATTGAATTTAATAAATTTTAGTTTATATATATATATATAATTATGATATTATAATTATGAATACAATACTTACAGAATATGAATATAGCTATCAATTAATTAAAAATAATTTTTTGATGATAATTATGATATAATAGGATAGTATCATACAAACAATTTAAATGATATTATTATTTCTTATTAAACAAAAAAAATTTTTTAGAAAAAAGTTTTTATATATGATTTAGAAAATTAAATTTGTTTTTAATTGACAATTATTATTATTTTTGTTAACAATAAATCTATAGGTGATAGTATTTGTAATATCATGGTTACCACTGTACTGTATATTTGCTGTAATCAAATTGGGCGGACCAATCGAAAGTGATAGCATACATGAGCGACTATTGATGATAATGGCACCGCTGGCCCAATGGTTGGGTGCATCCAATTCCTGTTACAATCCAATGTTATACTGTTTTTTCAATAAAAAATACCGAATGGGTTTCCTATCGTTGCTGAAGACACGCAAATGTTGTTGCGGTCGTAAGTATATTATCCATAGATTTATTTATATATATTATATATATATATATATATCAGGCTTACTAAAGGTTTTCAATTTCAGGGGGGGGTATAGGAGGGGGTAAAATGGCAAAAATCTAAAAAAAGCTTGAGGGTATAGGGGGGGTGAACATATTTTTTTTTGCATTTTTAAACGACAATGTTTGCCAAATTTGAGTAAATTCCCACTAAATTCCCACTAAATTCCCACTAAATTCCCACTAAATTCCCACTAAATTCCCACTAAATTCCCATTAAATTCCCACTAAATTCCCACTAAATTCCCACTAAATTCCCACTAAATTCCCACTAAATTCCCACTAAATTCCCACTAAATTCCTACTAAATTCCCACTAAATATATCAAAATAAATAAGTTTTTTTATATTATTATTATTATTGTACTGTACTTTGTTTTGATTGAATTTTGTTTATCAGTTTTCTATTGTTTTATAAATACAGTATTATACACACAAAAAAAGTTTTTTTTATTTTATTTTTTATTTTTATTATTTGTTGAGTGCTTTTTATTTGACTGCATGTTTGCATATACTATACACTGTTATAACTTAATACACACTATACAGTCTATACTACATATATGTTAACTTTTTGTTTACTGTCTTATACTGTATACTTATACAGTATATATATTTTTTTGTAGATTTATTTTACACGCAAATTGATATGCAAATGACACACAAAAAAGGGATAAAAATTATACAAATTTTATGCCCATATATTATACAGTATATTGTATAGTATATCAATATATATATACAGTTTTAAATACATGTACTCACTTAGACAATGTCTTAATATATTGTTTTATATATATATATATATATATATATTTAGTTACAAAAAAAAATTTCTTAAAAGATAAAAATAAATAATATATTCAAAATTTTATATTGAATTTTATTTTCTATAGACTAGACAGTTTTATTAGATTTGTTTATATTGTATAATTTTTTGTCTATCAAAAAATAGTTAAAAAAGCAAATAGTATTTATCAAGCATTGGATAATAAAAAATAAATAAAATGCTTTATAAAGTTATAATATTGTTGTATACTGTATATTATAATTTAAATAAGTTTTAAATAATAAAATTTAAGGTTATTTACTACACGCACACACAACACTGTTAACAATATAATAAATTATTTTTTTTGTGTTTTAACTTAATTAATAATTTTTAAAAACTTAATAATTTTTTAAATTTAAATTTTATCTTAATTTATATATATATATATATATATGTATATCTATTCCTTAGTTTAGCAAAAAATAAATAAATAAAATCAATGCTAAATAGTAGACAATTAATGAGATCTATTTTATAATAAATTATTTTAACAGTCAAAACATTTTCTAACGATAATATTTATGCAAATAATAGTTGAGTAATTAGAGAGAGAGAGAGAGAGAGAGAGAGAGAGAGGAAACAAAAATAAATATTCAATAATATTATTTAAAGAGAATATTTATACGGAATTTTTAGGAACAGAATAATCATAATAACGATAATAATAATAATATTCAATTCAATGTTATAAATATATCATAAATATAGGAAATACACTAAATTTTTGCTATAAAAATGTAAATAAACATAAAAATAAATAGTAATGAAAATACGGTACTATTTTTTTCTTCTTGAAGGCTATAATTGGGAATTAAAGTCAAGGGTTATATCAGTTCACATATGTTGTCAATTAATGTCAGCGAACTTACCGTTAAGTTTTTGTAAAGTATTGATAAATAAAATTATTTGAAGATTAACTACAAATTGAAAATGAAAGGTCTTTAACATCCCATTCCTCTTTCTCTCTCTCTCTCTCTCTCTCTCTCTCTCTCTCTCTCTCTTTCATTACAAATCTTTCGCAGTAGTGATAATAAAAAAATATTTTACAGTAAATACTGCAAAAATTTTTTTTATAACTAAAATTAGATATTAATTAGCATTTTTTCACGGACTTATTTAGAGTTATATATATAATATATATATACTGTCGGCAAATAGATTAATACATTAGTAATAATACAGTATATATATATATATATTTACTGTGAAAAAAATAACATTTCATTTGCATTTTAAATAATTTATATTTAATACTTAGAAAATGTTTTTTTTAAATTAAAAAGATTTAAACAACAAATAATTAGCAATTTGTTTATTTAGTAAATTATATGATATCCGAATACAATGAACTTTTTTGTTAATATAAATTTAAAACATTTTTTTGCTTGTTTGGTTTATTTGCTTATACAGGTATAACTACAAGTGCTAATAGTATGCGTGGACAAAATGTTTCATCCAGGTCTAATACCAGGGCTACCATCAACAGGATTACCATTAAAGCGGATACACAGTGCGAGTTCATTAACAATTCACTGGGAATTATGTAATTTATAATTGATTTGATTGAATTGATTTTATTTGTATTATTATTTTCCTATAATAATAATAATAATAATAACGATAATAATACAATATATTTGGTGAAAAAAATCCTTTATATGTGAAACATATATACACTAAATATAATTGATATAATATTATAATTACAATTTACAGTGTCTCTACAATATCAACAATTTATTATAAATATATATATATAATTAAATATATAAATTTTATAGTACTATTGTACAATTGTAGGTATATACTACTGTATATATTATATTATATAATAATAATATAAAATGTAATATTTTATTCATATCTGTATATTATACAATAAAACACATACACATACATACACACACACACACACACACACACACACACACACACACACACACACACACACACACACAAACATACATACACTTGATTGATATAAAAGTGATATAAATGTAGACTAAAAAAAATACAATTAATTAAATTATTTATTTATTTATTTAAATGATAATATGATGATGGTATATTAGAGTAAATAATAAATATATTTATTTATTTTAGATACCCGCATATAAATAATATAAAAATCATTTTTAGATTTTACAGATATTTTGGACCAAAAGTAGTTAAAATGAAATGTTTATATATATATATATTGCTTTTAAATATAACTATTTGTTTAAATGCTATAATAATAATTTGATGTTTATTACAGTATATTTTGGTGTATAAATGTTACAGGAAGTTAAACAATCATTTTATTTTTACATTAACTATGATTTAAATCAATTAAAATAATATTATTTTACTTTTAGCTTAGATTAATAATATAAATATAGATTTAAATTATTTTTATCATAAATTATTTATAAATAAATATTATAGTTTTATTTAAAAAAAAAGATAAAATGAAATATATTATATATATTTATGTTTATTGCGTAATCATTAGGTAATAATATCATATAAAAATTTAAATCATAAATCATAATAACAGCAACAAAGATATTATTATTAACAAAATTTTTTTTACATATATTTAAATTGATTATTATTTTTGTGTTTCGCTTTTTTTGTCCAATTATTTTTGTATTAAAAAAATGAAAGTTTCATTATATGTTAAATTTTATGATTTATTATTTTTTAAAAAAAACATGTAATATAATACCTATAGTAGAGCTTACTATAAAAATATATTTAAAATATATATTTATTTTAATTAAAAACAAAATATTTAGTTAAACTTTAGCATTAATAAGTTTTAAAGCTTACACAACATACTTATAAAATATATATATTAAATACAAACAAAATATAATTATAACATTTACCTAGATGATAAATTTATTAAATGTGTATATAAATTGGTAGTTTATGTGTTATTTATAGTAAATATTTTTACAAATATTAATAAAAAAACATTATAATGATGGTAATTTAAAATTGATAGATAATATCTATTTAAATTAAATTTATATAATGTCATTAATTTCAATCACATTAATTTCAACAATAAAAATACTAAAATATCACAAATTATAAGTTATATTTATAATATGATAAACAGTATAAATATATATTTATAAATTATAGTTGAAAAATGTATTTATGAAAATATTTTATAATTTAACTGTGTAACAAAAAATAAAAAAAATAAATAAAAATTATAAAATAAATAATTTGATCTTAAAGAAAACATTATTGATTTACTCAGTAATTTGTTATTAATGATAATAAATTATTGATTATATAAAATAAAATTAAAAAAAAAACTATTTTTTTTAAAAAAAAATTGGCGATAATTTTTTCCGGCACATTATATTGACATATTTTTGTCTTGAAATTTAGGTCTCAATTAAATTAATTGATAGGACCTCGATGATTAATAGTCAATGATTTTTTTTATCAATACTACAATATATTATATGTATTAACTAAACATATATAAGAAAATGTTGAAAAATTGACTTATTTTGATATACAGTGTATAATATATATATATTACAGTATATTATTTACTACTACATTGATAATATTGGTTATATCAATACATTGTATAGTATAGTGTATATATGTATTACCAGACATTATAGACATAAATTTATACATTATATACTTATATATATATATAATATATTTTATAGAAAGTTTAACAACAATCATAGCATTAGACGAAAACATTTTCATTGATATAATACTATTACTACAGTATATATACTGTATATTTCCGTCAATACTAAGGATTCAATTTTTATTTAGTAGTATTGATAGTAATCTTATACTAAAAAAAGTCATTTATCATTTGCTATAGAAAATAAAAAAAAATAAAGTGTATTACATGTAGATATAAGAGAGAAAAAATTTGTTTTTATGTATTAAAAAAAATCACAAAAATGAAACTAATATACAGTAATAATGTATTATTATTATTAGTATTATTTTTTTGGCTAAATTTGATCAAAAATATTCTGCATATAATAATTAGATTTTATTTTTGTATTGTAAAAAAGTGGATATAATGTATAGAAAATTATATTGTATTTGTTTGAAATTTTTGTTGTCATTAGATTTTAAGTATAATAAAATTATATGATAAAATAAATTATATATGTATATTTATTTTTTGTATTAAATAAAAGCTTTTTTTTTAAAACTATAATAAATAATTTTACATTAAAATAATAATAATAAAAATAAATCAATTACATTAATAAAATATATCAATAGTTTTTAATATTAATTTTTATTATTTTTTCTAAATGGCTTATACAAAACAAGTATAATAATAATAATAATAATAATTGTATAACAATTGGTTCATGGTACAAAATTTTTTGTACTACAAATCAATTCAAAATAACTTATAAATATATATTTTAAAATAATAATCTTTTAATAAAAATTAAATTAATAGTATTAATATAATCATTTAATAACATTAAAAAAAATCTCTTCAATTATGCCAAATAAATAGACATTAGTTTTTTTTTAAAATTTAATTTTAAATGACATTTTTCTTGCATTTAATGCGATCGATATATAGGCTAAAAGCATACTTATATATTTTTTTTATATATAAATATATATTTATTTTAATAACAAGATTTGTGGGAAATATATATTAACATAAAAAGTTGAATATAAATTAATTTTATGTATTAAGACAAAAAAATAGTTTATATATATATTTATATATATTATAATAATAAAAAGCTTTTTTGCATATAACATATCGCCCAAAGATTTTTTTTTATATATATATTTTATTTGATGACATATTTTTTTGTTATTAATATTTTTTTTGTTATTAATATTAATTTCAAAAATATTACATTTGAAAAATAGACCTAAAAAATAATTGATATATAAGTATATAAATATTTATATACAGTATATATAGATATAAATATATATTGTGTGATCAGTCAATTGATTTTAAGTGCTCCTCAATGTTGTCAACTATATATATATATATATTAGACTGTCTATAACCACTTGATTATAACATTATAATAACAAAAATTTTTAATATTATTTTATTTTACAATACAATTTTGTTTCAGTATTTCATTATGTAAATAGACTTATAATCAATGATTAATAATAAAAAAATATCTATATATATAAAACAATAATTATATTACTATTTTTTCAAATGTTTCCTCTTTTTTCTTAGCAATAATTAATTTATGAAATATAAATTTATAATTAAAAAACAATTAAAGTAACAAAACAATTCATATATAAAATTAAAAAAAAACAATTTATATATTTAAAAACAACATATTATTATTATTTAATTAATTAAAAAAATATAATTATTATTATTAAATGTTTTAATTTATTAATTAACGAGAAAAGTTGTGTCCCTTTTTATAGTTGAGCGCCGGGACTCATCTCTTCAGAGTTTCGCGATTTTCTGGACGACCAACTCGTCCCGCTATATCCCGACCGCGCCGATTGGCCCGACCCGCGTGAAAATCCTGAACCCCTTTTTAAATAAATAAAAAAATTTAAAATAAAATTAATTTTATTGATTATCAAAAAAATACTAAAAATTAAATTAGTATTTTTTAGTGTGTATGTTTGTGTAATATTTAATTTAATTATATTTTTTATATTTTAATACAGATTTTTAGTACAGTATTATGTGATTTGATAATTTGATTTGAATTTTAATTAAAATTATTGTTTATATATATATATATATCATTGATAATGAAAAACATTTCAGTGTATGTGTGTGTGTATGTTAAAAATTATATATATAAATAAAAATAATTTTTTGTCAAATTTTTTTTATGTAGTTTAAGTTCACACACACACACACACACACACACACACACACACACACACACACACACACACACACACACACACACACACACACACACACACAATATCTATAAATAAAACTAAATATTTATTTCAAATACAGTTTTATCAATTTATTTATTTTGCGAATAATTTTTTTGCAGTAAAATATCATAATTATCTGTTTATAAATACTGTATAATTAAAATATCAATTTAAGATTTATTTATTTTTATTTTTTTTCAAAAAAATCCCCGATGTATACAATTTTTAAAATCTATGTCTAACACTCACACCCGCCCACCCACCCACACATGTCATAGGCATATGTTTTTGGAAAAATACAAAAAAAACTATATTATATAATAATAAACATTGTATTTAAAAAAAATTGACCGTAAAATCAGTAGCAAAATAAATAAACTGTTAATTTTAAAAAAGGATTTATTAATAATAAATTCAATATAAAGTTATATTTCCTGAAACCATTCAAAAATCGATAGACAAAGAAAATCAATGTTTTTTTTTAAAAAAATTATAAACAAATAAATTGAAAAACAAATTACTTTTTATTTTGTATAACAAAACTCATTATTATTGATAACTCATTATTTAGTATTATATATAATATAAATATATATTATATAACAGGATATCTAAAACATATGCTACGGTTACAAATAAAATGCTAAAATAAATTGATAAATAATAATAAAAAATATTAGACAACAATATATCGTATAGACAACAATAAAAACTGATAGCTTATATAGTAAAGTATTAATAAATTTAATGCCAAAAAATATTTATCCGATAAAATAATTATCGATTTCTCTCTCTCTCTCTCTCTCTCTCTCTCTCTCTCTCTCTCTCTCTCTCTCTCTCTCTCTGCTGAAAGATTATGATTAGTTAGTTATTACTTGGGGTTATATAATATAATTTAAAGCTTATAAGTTATAATAATAAAAATCTATTATTTAGACTAAACTGAGAGAGAGAGAGAGAGAGAGTGAAAGTTATATCTATACAGTATATATATACTGTATATGTTATGTTAGATAAATTGTTGTGTGGGAAGTAAAATAGCAAATTGAATACAATATTTTTTTGATGCACTTATCCATTAGATAACATATAGTACTATAACAATAATAATAATACATATATTTCACTAGTAATCTGTTAACCCATAACTTTAAATAATTGCAATATTATACTGATCAACAACAACAACAATAATAATAAAAAAGTTTGAAAAATATTTATTTTATGTTGTTTTACATTTTAATATTAAAATAACATCATTTTCTATGTCTAGAAAATTAATGTAAATAAAAATATTATTACTTTTCTGTGTGTGTGTGAATATGATATACACTGTATAATATCTATCAATAATAAATTAATTGCTCAAAAAACAATAAAGTATTGTTTTATTATTATTTATTATTGTTTTTTTTCATTAATATTTTTAAATAAATGTGTGATTAATCGATAAATTAAAAAAAATAATAATAAGAAAATAGTTTTAACAATTATAAGATATAAAAGTTATCATTATTTAAATCAAACACAACAAATATAAAAGATAATTATAATTTTTAACATAAATAAATAAAATAAAAATTTCAATTATTTATATGATATGATATATACTTTTTTTTTGTTTGCAACAATTATTGTGTAAAACAATTTTATAATATATATGATAGTATTTTACATAAAAATAATTATTATAAATGTGTAATAATTATTTTTTAAAAATTAAATTAGCAGATGTTATTTTATTATTATTATTATTTATAATTATAAAATAATAATAATAAAATAAAACTATCTTAACCTAAATATTGTGTGTATCAATTAAAAACATTAAAAAATACTGTAATGATTAGCTGAATATCTTCAACACACAAAAAAAATATTTATTTATTTTTTTGATCACTAATTAAATTTGATATTTTTCTATTGAATATTTGTTTTGCATCTCTTTTTTTAAACAAAAAAAATAATATATTTATGTAATCATAATAATAATGAAAAACAATAATACTTTAGGAAAAAATGTTTAAGCAATTAAAATGTTTTTTTTGCAATACATGGATCTAATCATTTATATCATATATAATAATAATAATAATAATAATAATATATATTTACTGGAAAAATAACAGTTCAAAGAACCTAAATGTTTAAAAAAAATTGAGATTTATGTCAAAGATCTGGTGATAATAACTAAAATATTTGCACAGATTATTATATAACAACAAACTAAAGGGAAAAATATTATATATATATATATATATATATTTGCAAAAATGATATATAATTATCAATATATAAATGTAAAGTCAGTGACGAGAGAGTGAGATATGATGATGAGTATACCCACAAAAAAAACCAGACAAACAAAAAACAAATAAATAAAAAATGCAATTTATTTTTGCCAATTATTTGATTCAATGGTTTTTTGAAAAGTTTGTATCAAATTTTCTGTATATATATATATAAAGTATATATTTGTGTGATATTAGTATTACTATAAATAAAATGCCATTATTACTACTATACTGATTACACAATGATATTCAAACAGATGGTCTTTAAAATTTAATTATAATTTTTATTTGTAGATATGATTTCTCTCTCTCTCTCTCTCTCTCTCTCTCTCTCTCTCTCTCTCTCTTTGATGTCTCGTCCACTCAATCATGGCATACATAGAAATTATATTAAATATATGATACTATATATATATATATTATCTAACATATATACAAACACAGTTTATTTTGTGTGTTTGTGTGCCTATTATGTTGAAACCAATCAATTATATACTGTTATATATATAAGTTAAAGTTATTTATAGTCTACTGTAATATTATAGTAGCCGTCAAAACATTGGTCGCGTCAAAAAAAAGCAGTTATATTTTACAATAAAGTTAGGACAACAACAACAATAGGACATACATAGAGCCGGCCGTAGCTTTCGGATCATACCAATCGTGACTGGAGTCGGCCATAGCTGTAATACCGCTGCTGATGCCAACTACTCCTATGCCTCCGCTACTGCCGCCGCCAACGCCGCCGACCACTGCACTGAGATTTTCGCGACTATGTTTGTATCGATCGGAAAACCGCGGACTACGGGGCGGATTCAGCGACGATGCGCCGTCGGGTGGCACCTGTTGTCGACATTTGTTCATTATGGCCGACCGACTCCCTGGCCGTGTACTTGTCCTCTTATACGAGGCCAGACTGTCCACGTAATCCCTGTGCAACAATATATTAGTGAAAAAAATTGTTAATTAAAATAAAACACAATTTTTTTAATATCGGCGTTTTATGGTCATACCCGACGCCGTCGCCATTTGTCGAATAGTTAGAGCTCGAGTGTCCATTACCGACGGGAACTCCACGATTGCCGTACGGATTGGCCAATGTTTTGCCCATTAATGGGTTTTTTGTATTGTAAAGCCTTTGCTGTTCCCATGAACTCTGTCTTTGCCGTAGTTTTCTATGAGTTAAATAAAATAATTAATTGAAAATTAATTAATATTTTTTTTTAAAAAATAGAGATAAAAATCTTTTTAAAAATTATCATAAATTTTAAACAAATGTTTTCAAAAACAAAACAAAAAAGTTTTGCGAAAATTTTAGATAAAATTTTTTGAAGTTTACAATACTATTGGGGATTGAGATTAGATTAGCAGCAGATTTTCATTAACGTTAATTAACAACATTTATATATATAAATATTACTGTTTGGTGAGTTCAATATACTTTAAAAATCTACAAATAAATCATAAAATACACGTATATTTATATAATATCGGTATTTATATAAAATTTTTATTTGAATATAAACAGTCATTAATCTTGAATGATGTGAAATATATATATATATATATACAAAAAAATCGATAATAAACATTAGAAAGATATATATAAATTTATATATATATATCTTCAAACATAATAATAGTTAATAAAAAAATTTCTACAAATTTTTTGTTGATTATAATATAGAAATTATTAGTATTAGACATATATATAAAAAAAGTGAAAAGTTTCCCAAATATATTGTTATCCGTTTATTTGCTTATCTACTGTAATAATAATAATAAAACTGTAGTAAACAAACCCTAAACTTTATTAATAGTATATATCAACCAACAACAAAAAATCTAGTGATAGTCATTAAATGATTTATTTTTTATAATATCTTACATATATATCTAATGTATATAAATATATTTTTTGTTTTTTTTTGAATAATCACAATAATCATATCATCATCTCTATTGATATACACTGTATAATAATAGTAAAATACATTATATTTAAGTGTGTGTATGTATTAATTGATGTCAAATAAAAATAAATGCCAGAAAAAGCAATACTCAAACACATATACTCACAAAAAATTTGTTTTAAGAGTTTATACATTATATATACACAATATTATAGTATAATAGTTAAGACCCCAAACTGGAAGTGCTATTACTTCATGTGTTTGATTAATGAACTTCTCTATTGTTATCGGATGTCAATAAATGTAGACATAATCTGTCGTGAAATGTGTAGGAAAACTACTACTAAAACTGTTAATATACTGTATATACAAACAGTATATTTTGTGTGTATGTATTGAATATATTATTGACTAAAAATATATATATATACAGTATATACCGATAGTATACAATACAATCACTAAGTAAAAGCTTATATCACATCATATATAATAAGTATAATAAGTTTTATGTATATCCAGT
Source organism: Oppia nitens (assembly GCF_028296485.1). Classification (NCBI taxonomy): domain Eukaryota; kingdom Metazoa; phylum Arthropoda; class Arachnida; order Sarcoptiformes; family Oppiidae; genus Oppia; species Oppia nitens. The sequence continues at coordinate 418,379 of NW_026533208.1, forward strand.
TCAATGTACTCTTAACTTTATCGCCTAATAACCTTCAATGTTGTTGTTGTACCGTATTATACAGTATTAGTATTTAGTATTTAGTTATTATATCAATTCATATAAATATAATAAGAAAAATAGTAAATCTTATATATATTGTATATATATAAAAAAATCAGTATTAGTTGCGGACATCAAACATATTGATGACAAGGAAAGAGAGAGAGAGAGAGAGAGTCGACTGTCAATTAGGTGTTGAGGAAGGCATACAAAAAGCAAATAATCAAACCTTTCTTTACAAGACGAGCACAGGAGTGCAATGGCCAGTACAGTGCCCAAGAATATGACTGATGACAGGGCAATGATGGCTATTTCGGTGGCGCCCATCTGACTGATCTTTTCCTGGACGGTCACCCCTTGGATTCGTCTAATCTTATAATTTCTTAAGCTATCGACTATTGATTGGGAATTTTGACGGAAAACGCTATAATAATATTGTTGTTGATTGTATTGAATTAAAAAAAATAAATTATTAATTAATATCAATTAATTTTGTTTGTATTTTTTTTAATACTCTAATAATGTTTCCGTATCGACAATATCGTTGGTATCGGGATTGACGGCATAGAGAAATATATCGGTCGACTGTGTTTCCTGTTGGTCGCCCTCAGTATGCGGACCCAGTTTAGCCATTTTGACATCAAAACCGGTAATATTTGTCAAATAGCTTAGTATTTCACCCGATTTTTTCTCAACCATTATCGGCTCTTTGTCGGCAACAAATAATATCATTTTGGTTTCGGGTAATACATAGATCTATATATATATAAAAAAATTAAATAATAAAATAACCAAAAAAAAATGTTAATAAAAAACTAAAAAGTTTATTACAAATATGTTGGTGACGGCAGAGTTGCCATTTTCACTGCCCTCTCTATCGGTAGCTTTTACATCGAAACCGTATAGTTTTCCGCCGTCTAACGTAAACGTAACCATCGATCGGATAACACCGGAAACTGGGTCGATGTGGAACCGGGAGGACGAGTCGTCACCGCGCGATAGTATCTCGTAGCGTATGGCGCCGTTAATACCGATATCGGCATCTTTGGCCTAATTTTTTTTTGGTTTGTTTGTTTGGATATACAATTTGATATACAAAAACAAAATTTTTATAAAAAATTATATGTTTATAACTTACAGCTAGTTTGACGACTTGATAGCCAAAGTTGGCCTCCAGAGGAATGGCTGCTACAACTGGTCGACCTTTATTGTCAAAGACGGGCGGATTGTCGTTTTCGTCGTGAACGTTGACCACTACCAGTGTTTCGTCAAACGCCAGATGATAGTTGGTGTCCACTGTGTTGCGGGCACTGACATCCCGACGTCCGACCCGATGATGAATAACATTTTCGGCTCTGATTTTCAAGTGATAGATGTCTTTCTTTTCGCGATCCAGACTACGGGTTACAACCAGTCGACCGGTTTCGGCACCAATTTTGAACAGTCCTACAAATTATAAGATAATTTTATTGTTTGTTTTTAATTTACTATTTGTTAATTTAAAGTATTTTTTTTATTGAGTATGTGATTGTAGAAAATATTCTGTAATTTTTTTCTTGGAAATCAATTTTCTTTTATTTTTGTTGATTATATAATATAATCAAATATTTGAAATTTTTTTATATGTTTACTTTAATAATTTTAGTAGGTTTAATAAATTTGTGTATTTGACTATTGTCTATATATATATTAATTTATATAAATACAGGAAATGTTTTATTTTATTATATACTGTATAATACCGTATAAATATATTTTTTAATTTTTAGTAATTCATTTGAATTTAGCTAAATTCATTTTAGTATTTTTATTTTTTTTATATATATATATAATTTCATATATAAAAAATCGATTAATTATCTGTTTATATATATACAGTATTTTTATTTGTGTGCAAATATTGATTAAAATTAATCCCAGAAATATTGTCTATACTTATTATACGTGTATATATATATATAAGAACCTACAGTATATTTTATTTTTATTATTATTATTATCTATCGCTTCGTTAAGTCTAACCATAAAAGACTTTGTTTTTTATGATGTAATGACTAATGAATAGCTCTCTCTCTCTCTCTCTMTCTCTCTCTCTCTCTCTCTCTCTCTCTCTCTCTCTCTCTCTCAATGTTATCATAATTTTGAATGCCTTTTATCAACAACAAAAAAAACAAAAATTATGAAAATATATTTCATTAGTAGTGAAACATTATATATTACACTACTCTATATAAAATCAGAGAGGGATTGATTTTGATAAAAAAAACGGATTATTTAACTAATAGCTAATAATACTAATAATAATGAAATAGACATATAAAAAAAATTATTGGATATTATATTTTTTTCCATATTAGAGAGTAAATATTATATAACATAATACTAATATCTAATATATATATTGTCAATAAAATAAGATAAGACAATGATATTTGATTTTTTTTGTTTTGTTAGATGACTGACCCCTGTAATCGGTTCCCACAATACTGTAATGAGTGGGTCGATGAGCCAACTCATCGGTAGAGTTCAAGTCAATCAACTGGAGTGGTGTCAACTGGTTCTCCATTACGGATACCTCATAGAGACGCTGCGGGAACAGCCGTACGCCCTGACCGGTGCCCACTATTATGTTGACCTGTAATATATGATATAAAATATTTTAGTTTTTTTTGAATAGTTTTTTACAATTAATGTAGATTTCTTTTTTTTAAATAAATTTATATTGATTAGTTAAATAGATATTTTTTCAATATATATGTATATATATCGATATATATATAAAAAATTCAAATAAAATGCAAATAAATTAATAAACAGAGAGAAAGAGAGAGAGAGAGAGAGAGAGAGAGAGAGAGAGAGAGAGAGAGAGAGAGAGCCGAAAAAATCTTGTATTATGCAAATATCAAAATCAATACAATGCTATTACAGTAGTTTAAGTACAGTATATATATATATAATGAAAAAAAAACCAGACAAATATATATTTATTTGAATATAAATTTGAATAAAATATTTTTTTTGTTTAAGAATAATAAGTAATAAATTAGTAGATTTTTTTAAAAAAAAAGTAATATAATCTATATAAGATTTTTAATAAAAAAAACTAAAATACAATACTGCATATAATTAGCTTTGTATGTATCAATGTATGTATATATGTGTGTGTATGTGTTATATAACTGTGTGTGTATATGTATGTATATGTATGTATGTGTGTGTGTGACTGACCTTAAAATATATGCACATTTGAAATAAAAGTCTGATTGATTGAAATTATTATTTAATCGCTTAGAAAACACTACAGTTTTATTAACCAATATTGTTATTATTAATAATTTGGTATTTAAAAAATAAATAAATCTATTTTTCATCTTTTTTTTATATTTAAATTTCACACTAAAAAAGTCAATGCCTTATGTCTTATAGTTACAGAAACCATAAATTTTTTTTTTATTAAATATTTTAGTTTCTTTTATTTTTTGATTAATTTTATTTATTGAAAATATTAATCTAGAAATATATATATATTAGTATGTATTTTAAAGGATTTAAAAAAACATTTTAGACAACTATAATCATGGATTAAGTTGTCATTATTATTATTATTATTAGTATTTGATTGTTTTAAAATTTAATATATAGTATAATAATTCATATTTTAAAATTATGATATTTATGCTTTAATAAGTTTTACAAAAAAAACTAATTTTTTATAACTATCATAAAACGTTTAGTAATTTTTACTGATATTTTTATTATGCCATTAAATTTATTTATTTATTTTTTTTCTGATAATAAAATTTATAAATTTAATAACTTTAATAATATATTGCTTACATGAATTGCCTTTAAAAAAATTTATTATATACTGTATTAATTTAAATAAATAGTTTTTATTTTTATTTAATAATGTATATAAACATATATTAAATTCAATTTTAAAAAAATTAAAATTATTAACTAATCATATATCATGAATTAATAAAAATAAAATAAGAAATATTATATTTTTCAAAAATATTTAATAAATTTTACTTTTGTTTGATTATTGATTTGATTTTAAGGCATAAATAAAATTTTGCAATTTTTTGTTGATGTTGTTTGATAATAATTATTATATTTCTAATAAATCAATTTTAACCTAAATATTACTATAATTAATATCTATGACATCAATTATCAATGAATCATTTTGCTAATACTGTATATACTGTATAAATATATATAATTAAAAAATTAAATATAATTTCTATACATCAATCAAAATTATCAAACAATAAAAAACACATATTGTTTGATAGTTAGTCTATAAAATGAAAATTTATAGTTTCTCAGTGTGACATCATTTTAGTAAAATAATAATAATAATAGATAAATAAAATTAATTAAATAAAAATAAACATTTAAAACGATATTATATTAATATATATATATATATATAAAGCTTATCTAAACATATTTGTCTAAATATTTGTCTAGAAATACAAAAACAAAACAAAAAAGTAATTTCAAATTCAAATAAAAATTTGAATACAAATTGAAATGTAATTAATTTTGAGCATAAATTTTTCCATAATATTTACGAGTGTTTATACAATATATATATATCTATATATATTATATTAGCATTTAAAACAAATTTTTATTTTTGCAACTATAAAAATAATATAATATATTATACTGTTTGTTGTAATAATACTACTAAAAACTATTAGATATGATATAACTTATATATACATACATATAATATCACATAAGTCAAAAAAGTTTGTTAACATTTGCTGAATATAATAATAATAATATTTGAGCTCATGGTCTACGAGAGATATATTGTGTTTGTCTTATAATATACAATGTGTGTTATTAAATGCATGAATTGAAATAATAAAAACACTTTCAAAGTCAACAATTGCCTAATCAAATGTCAGCTATAAAGACAATGAAATGTTTTTGATGGTTAAAAGAGAGAGAGAGAGAGAGAGAGAGAGAGAGAGAGAGAGAGAGAGAGAGAGAGAGAGAGAGAGAGAGAGAGAGAGAGAGAGAGAGAGAGCAATGGTTTTTATATTTATAATAGATTTAATAAAAATCCCAAAAATATATAAAATAAAACTCTCTCTCTCTCTCTCTCTCTCTCTCTCTTTCTCTTAAAGCGATATTGTATTTCAGATACATATGAAATAAAAAAAGATTTCTTTTATACTTTACTATAATATAACAAACAAAATAACATTATATACAATAATAATGAAATTCTTTGTTATATAAATATATTTATTGCTAAACACAATCACATAAAAGGCATCACATTTTTTGACATTTGGTGCAAATAGTTATGTCATAAATGTGATGATGACATAACTGTCTGGTTTGGTGAGGGTGTGTATGTATGTGTGTAAGTGTGTGTGTGTGTGTGTGTGTGTGTGTGTGTGTGTGTGTGTGTAGGCAATAGTATAGAGTCTATACTATAGACAATACCGTATAAAGTTCATCACATAAAGTTGAATGTATTTTATACTAAATAAATTATTATTATTATAATAACAACAAAAATTAATTTAATTAGTAATACATAAGATATTGTTGTTTTATTCACCAAAAAAAATATATATTCAACTAATCCATCACTAATTATCATATAAATGAGTTGTTGGTTATAATCTGTTAAAATTATAATAATAATGTAAAAAAAAATATTATTATATAATAATAATGTAAAAAAAATATTATTATATAATAATAATGTAAAAATATTATTATATAATAATAAAATCTAATCAAACAAATAATATTTTATTTTTTTATAAAAAAAATTGTTATAACCCATTGAATCGTGATTAAAACTGTTTTAGTATTCAACTATTGTCTAACGTAATTGAAAAATAAAAAGTTTTTTTTGAGGGCTTAAATATTTTTCAAATTTAATCTTTTTTTAAAAACCAATTGTTTTTTGTTTTGTTTAGTTTTTTTTAAAAAACTAACATAACTTTTTCAAACATATTAATACATTACGATTATTACAGATAGTTAGATAATAATGTAAAGATAGATACAGTTATACTGTTTATATAAATCATGATTTTTAATTAAGTGGTTGTATTATAAAAATGTAATATTATTAAAAAATATATGCAATTATATAATCGCTTAAATCGCTCAATAAATAATAATAATAAAAAAGATGATAATTTTTTAGTATTTAGTAATAATAAAAATAATAATAATAATAATAAATGTTTTCAAGTGCACGTCATTTATCTACTGATATATGAAAATATAATTAAAGTTTTATCTGCAATATATATATATATATATATATATATATTGTTAGATAAATTTATACTGTATATAGATATTTGCTATATTTATTTGTTATATAAAAAATAAAATAAAAGTGCAAACATTAAAATCATTTTTCAATTCATTTAATATAGTATATCTATATATATATATTGCAGAGAGAAAAAAGAAAGAGAGAAATTGCAAAATAACATGAAAATTATAATGTATTTGAAGTGCACTCTTAAAATAGTTAAATAAATATATAAATTTATGTAAAACAAATTTAAAGATTTATGATAAAAATATTACTAATAATAATTGTTGAAATAATGTTAAAAAATATCATATATATTGATCTTAACAGAGAGAGAGAGAGAGAGAGAGAGAGAGAGAGAGAGAGAGAGAGAGAGAGAGAGAGAGAGAGAGAGAGAGAGAGAGAGAGACTAAATAAAGTATAATAATGCATTTAAAAAATGTCTTATTATTATTATATAATTATTATATAACTTATAATAATAATACAAGCGATGGCCTAAATTATTTATTATATTATTATTTTTTGTTGTTGTTTTGTTTATTGAAATAAATAAAATCAGAGAGAGAGAGAGAGAGAGAGAGAGAGAGAGAGATTTGTATTTCTCAGAAATTATGCCACAAAATGCCACAAAATATTTACAGTATATACTAATATAAAATAATATTGTTTAGTGTTTTGTTTTGTTTGTTGTTTGTTTAGTGATATATAAGTATTTCTTTAGAAATAAATTATTTGTACTTTTTATATATAAAATTATATATATTTTGATTTAGTATTTGTGTACAGATTTCAAGATTATTATTATTATTATTATTATTACTATTTTTGGTCGTCGTTTTCAGTTAAAAAAAATAAAGACAGACAACACATACAGTAGAGTCAATCTAGACTTAATTGGAGACGAAATGTAAGGCAAAAAAATAGATGTCATTTCATGTAAAGAGAGAGAGAGAGAGAGAGAGAGAGAGAGAGAGATGAGCTGTCAGTTAAGCTTCTCTCTATCAATCGTTTTGTAGGTTAAAGTCTTAAGTGTACAGTAAGTCTCAGTAGTCTAATGGTTAGATCTAAGAGTCTAAGAGGATGTCAGAGAGAGAGAGAGAGAGAGACAGAGAGACAGACTAAGAGATTGAGACTCACTTCTGTTGAATCAGATTTTGGTGGTTCGCTGTCATCCTCAGCCTTGACAACCAGTCTGTAATGATTTCGTTGGACACTATCCAGAGCTTTGGTCAGTTTGACTCTACCATTGCTCGTCTCAATGGCAAAAGTTTTCATCTCATCCGAGTCTTTAATCCAAAAAAAAAAAAAATTAAATAAATAAAATAGTAGTAAAACACATAATAATAAGTAAAAATTCATTATAAATACTTTAACTGTATATACTGTATAAAAACTATTATTTCTATATATAAATATAATAATAACAATGAAAAAAAAATTTTTTTTAGTGTATTTTTTTCGCAAGATTTACTAAATCACTATATTTTCAGTGCTAAATATATATATATATAGTATTTAATTTTATTGGAGACAATATATGTAACAATAATAATAATAATAATAATAATAATAACAAAAACATTAACCAAAAAAAATTAGAGCACAAAAAAAGTGTTTAAAACCGACAAAATAAATAATAAATTAAAAAAAATGATGATTACTAAGGATGTGACAAATATTGTTTTATACTATTAATAATAATAATAATAATAATACAAAAAAAATAATACTCACTTAATAGGGTGTACTTAAAGGGTCCGTCGCCGGCATTCATTGTGAACACAGTATCGCCGGGTTTGGCATTTTCGGCCACTTCGACCGTATAGACAGCTTTGGCAAAATCGGGTACCGAATCCGAAGTATCGGCAACTGTTACCCATAGTTTGGCCACTGAACTCAAACTAGGACTGCCTTTATCGTAGGCAATGACCGTAATATTGTAGAAACTTTTATCTTCGTAGTCCAGCGCCGACAGTGTCCAAACGGTTCCGTCTGATTGATTGATTGATAGACAAGAAAATGGTTTTTTTTTTAAAATTTATCGATTTTTTTTGTTGGCTTTTTTGATGTCCAAACCTTTGCCGTCAATATAAAACTTGTTGTCGTGTCCATCGCCTAGTTTATAGAATACCTGTCCATTTTCGCCCATATCCGGATCAAACGCAACTATTTGGGTGACTTTGTGTCCCGGATCCAGATTTTCGGGTACATGTGCTAAGTAGGGATCGGTATAAAATCGGGGCCTTTCATCGTTGCGGTCACCCTGGTGTGGTCATTAAATCATAAATTGAAAAAAATCAATTTTTTTTAAATATATATTTTTTGTCTGTTTATATAAAAAACATTTTAAAAGTTTATTTATAAATAAAGATAATTTATTATATATTTTTTTCATAGTAAACAATATATAAATTATTATTTGTTTTTTGTTTTGTTTTGTTTTGTTTTATCTAAACTCCATTTAGTTAATGAAAATTATATTACTATAAAAAAACTGATATTGAAATATATTGTATAAATATATACTTATATATATTGTTTAAATATACTATTAGTAACTAAAATAAAAAAATATTTTCATATGTATTGGGATACAAAAAATAAACAATTTTATATTTTATGAGTTAATAGAAAAAATTATTTTGATATAAAAATATTAGTTTATTATTATTATATATTAATATTTTCTAGAATATTAACTATAAAAAGTATAATGGTAATAATAATAATAATAATAATCATAAAAATCTTAAAAATAGTAATCATAAACATAAAATAAATTTAAAGTAGTAGTAGTAGTAGTAGTAAATTTAGTTATTACCAAATAGATAAAATATATTTAATTAATTAGTTAATATTTAATAATTAAATTTTATAGTTCAAAATAACATTTAAAAAAATTAGAGTTAAGCGCCGTTAAATCTAAGCATACAAATGCAATAATTAATTAATTTATTAATTAATTATAATTTCCTAACATTTTGTTTTATTTTATTTGTTTCAACCAAACTATTATATGATATTATATATAAAAAGTACTATAATTTATATATTTATTTTATTTTTACCAAATGTGTCATCTATTTTTTTCTGTGATTATTTATTTATTTATTAAAATATTATTTTTATTTTTTAAAAAAAAAAATATATCAAAAATTAAGTGACCAAATACTGACCACAATTATCTTGACTTCAGTGCTTGAATTGGTTGGCGGTTCTCCTGAATCCAGTGCCTTATAAATCAATATATAATTTTTATTTATTTTTAAAAAATATATATTAATATAAATTATATGTCTCTTATTTTTATATTTGTCACCAAAAAAAATGTTTTATTTATATTATATATATAAATATTTGTGTAATAATATTACCGTAACTTCAAAATTATAGATCTCTTTCTGTTCCCTATCTATAAAACCTTTGGCAAACAGCTCTCCTGTGTAGACATCGACCGAAAACGGGAAGTCTGGGCAACAAAAAAATAAATAAAATAAAAATAAAGAGATGATTGAGATTTTTTTTGTAAAAATAAATAATAATATATAATAATAGTTAATAATAATAATAATAATAAGATAACTTCCAGTATAAACAACTCGACAGTAGTAGTAGTAGTAGTAAATGGTTAGTGGTTTTTTAGTTGCAAAAAAAGGGGTCATTTATTGATGTGATGTTTAGGTTTTTTTTTGTTGTTGGTTTGTTTGTTTGACGAGAGAGAGAGAGAGAGAGAGAGAGAGAGAGAGAGAGAGAGAGAGAGAGAGAGAGAGAGAAATGATTTCAAATTAAATCAAGCATTGAATTGACCCACTTTTTTGCTAACTTCGGGAGCGCCGCACATCTCAAAGACATTAAGACATTTTTTTTTGGTGGCAAATATCATCAATAAGTTTTCTGGTAATCAGTTTGATATCTTTTTACTACTACTACTACTACTTTATGCATATAAATATCTATAGTTTACCTCTTGTTATTATATATTGTTGATTTGGTTGACCCAAACAACAACAACAACAACAACAATCATATATTATTAATCGGCCATAAAAATCTAGAGAAGCGGAAGTCATGTAAAATTGTGTAGTAGTCTTAGGGTTAGGAAGAGAGAGTGGGAAAAAGAGAGAGAGAGAGAGAGAGAGAGAGAGAGAGAGAGAGAGAGAGAAGAGAGAGAAATAAATATAAAAATAACAATCATTTGAATTGATGGCAACAACTGTTAGGCTAAAGACTCAACCAATTTGTTGAAGACGAGAGAGAGAGAGAGAGAGAGAGAGAGAGAGAGAGAGAGAGAGAGTAATAAATAAAAATGCATTAAATGATACATTTATTTCAAAGAGAGAGAGAGAGAGAAAGAGAGTGACAAACAAATATAAAGGCTATTTTGTGTCCTATTATTATTAGATATATATAAAAAAAATATTGAATGCAATATACTATAATTATAGAAATAAAAAGATTGATTATTTGTTTGTCGTATTTATTTATTAAAAAAAATATTTTTATGTGATTTTTATATATATATATATATTTAGATCATTGACTTATTAACAAACATTGCGAAAACATAAAAATATTTACACAAACACACCAACAACTAAAAAAATTACACAATATTTTAGTGAAAAAAAACTAAATTAAAAACTTAAGTTCAAAATCTCAATTTAACTGTCTTTTTAAAAAATAAATAAAAATCTATTAAACAATTTTTAAAACATTTTACAATGTCATCGATCTCTCTCTCTCTCTCTCTCTCTCTCTCTCTCTCTCTCTCTCTCTCTCAATATATATATATAATATATTTATTTATTTGTGTTGAAAACTATGATTACTGTTAATACATATATAAATAAATATAAAAATATATATAATTTTATATGTATTTATTTATAATAAATCTTTTAGTTTTGTGTTTGTATCTGTTTGTACCTAACAATTAATAATTTGTTATACAGTCGTTAAATAAAAAAATAGTTATTTATTTATTAAATCAATAAATTATTTATTGATTAGTATATATTAGATAAATTATATATATATATATATATACAAAGCATCAATTATTGTAATAAATTATTATAGACGATATACTGTATAATTAATACCAAAAAAAATAATAATAATAAATAAAATCAAACTTTATAATTGAAAAAAAATACTTATTTATCCCATAAAAATTAATTGACCTCACAATGCATATTAAAGCATAAAACTTGAGAGAAAAATATTTAATTTAATAATAATGATAATTAAAAAAAAAATATTTAGTATTTTTTAAAATAGCACACACTATTTATGCAGTTATTTTACAATCATCAAATAATATAATATGATAATGATTATCATGAAATAATATTTTTTATTTAAAAATAATGTTTATCTGTAAAAATAGTTTATTTTTTCACAAATAATAAAGATTATTATCTGTGACATGAAATACAATTTTATATTATAATGATGTTTACTATTATTTTTAATCGTAATCTTTTTATTTAAAAAAAATATATATATATAATATCAGATTTATATACATATATAGCTTATTATCAAAACTAATTAAAAACAGCTCTAAAAAAACTATACATTTTACAGTATATTATAATTTTAACATAAAAAACAAATATTATATATTGTATATGACATATATTATGGAGAAAACAAATTTAAATGATGAAAAAAATATTATATTATATATTTCTCTAATATCTCATAATAATAATAACTTTGCAAATATTTATTTTTATCGCTTAAAAACTTATTATTATTAGTTAAATATAGTGTAATATTATACAGTATTTATGATTACATTTAGTAGTGAGAGAGAGAGAGAGAGAGAGAGAGAGAGAGAGAGAGAGAGGTATTCATTCATATAAGATATCACTAATGCTATTATAATTAGTTATTTTTATATACAGTACATGAATATATTATTATTATTATTATTATTAAAAATATAAAGTAATTATATTATAATTAGCAATAGAAAAATGATTCATTAGTTACGATGGAAAATAATTAGTTATTATTACAATAATAATAATTTTTTTTTTCACATAAATTTATCATAACTATCACATATCGCTTACATATATAACAAAGTAAGTCATTAAAAATACAGTTATTATTATTAATATTAATAATAATATGGAGAAAAAAAAGAGATATTATTAAAGATATGGGAAAATTAAACACTTTGTATTCAATTCAAAAAAAAAAAAATTGTAAAACATATATTCACATCAATACCCCTTATATTATACATACTTTATATATACAGTCAGTATATATTAAATAGTAATTTATAAAAATTTAATTTTCATTCATTCATTCATTCAACTATTATATTGTATATTAAAAAAAAAAAATATTTAATCACTGAATTATACTTCCAATAATATTTCATTTAAAATATAATGAATTCAATATATATTTTTTAAAAAAATTATTTTTAAAAAATAAATACATAAATATATACATACCGGCGGGAACGTTATTCAAAATTGCATACTCGACGGCACCGTTTCTACCGATATCCTCATCCTTGGCCCTGAGGACACCTAATTTCAATTTGTTTGCCGTATAGTTGCCCTCGACTACATTGAACTGGTAGTGTGTATTTTCAAACGTTGGCTTATGATTGTTAACCTTTTTTTTTAAAAAAAAAAAATGGATAGATATATACAACATATATAGAAGTTAAGCACAGGTATTATCAATTGGGGGGGGGAGGGAGGGTAGACAGCTATCACATACATCGACAATTGTTACATTGACAGTGGTACGGGCGGCCAGACCGTTACCATCGACAGCCGATACATTCATAAAGTAGACGGTTCCGGGTACCAGGGTACCGACAACAAAAATTTCACCGCTAGACTTATCGATACGTATGTCACCTTTGCCGCCGTGTGTTATATAGTATTGTATTTTTGAATTAGGTCCGACCTCGTCGGCATCGGTAGCCTTGACTTCGACTACTTTGGATCCGGGTCGGGCTACTTCAGGTAACAGTACATACAGTGGTCCATGTTGGAAAGCTGGTGCATTATCATTTTCATCTTCGACACTGATAGTCAAATCCGAGGTCGAACTCAGACTACCCCTATCGACAGCTGTCACCTTCAGCTCGTATTTGGCCTTTACTTCCCGATCGATGATCTGTTTCGGATCTTTCGGCGTAAACAATACGGTTCCCGAATCCAGAATCGTAAACATATCCGACCCGTCGCCGGCCAACGAGTAGGCAATCAGCGAATTATTCCCAGCGTCCTTGTCGTGCGCCTGGATTTGCGGTAAAATGCTGACCGCAGTTCCCGGCTGCGAGTTTTCTTTGATGTGTCCCCGATATATCTGCGTAAACAGTGGCACCTCGTCGTTCATGTCCAGCACATCGACTATGACTTCGCTGACACTCTGTGGTTGTGTCCAAAAGAGGAAACAAATGATTTAGTCATCCAGACATCCATCATCACAATCAATGGTTCCCATCAAATGATAAACAGTCATAAAACTTACAATCTTAGTGACGGGTCGTTTCTCTTCCAGTTTAACCGTAAAGATATAGTTACTCCTCTTTTCGCGATCTAAACCTACTTTTGTATAGATCTCGCCGTCCTATAGATAAGTCCATTGAATTAATTAATTGTTTGTTTTTTAAATATGTGATTATAACAAATGTGATACAATTTTTTTTTTTTAAATATCAATCAATCAATCAAATCAAACCTGTGTTATATTGAATATGGATCTCATTTCAGTGTTGACAATCGTATACTTCATCAGTGCATTGATACGATGTTTACGAGGTTTCAGTTCAACCCGTCCGACCAGAACACCCGATTGATTTTCAAGTACAGCGAACCTATAGTGCGATTGATCGAAACGGGGATCCCGTTCCTCGGCTTCGCTAACATAGATATTCAAATTGGTCTGCAAATTACAAAAATTAATTAATTAATTTAAGGTATAACCATCAGCAACAACAACAAACATCTCAGACAGTCTATTATCATATTAACTAACCGATGATTTCCATTGTCCATCAAAAGCATCGACAATTAGGATGTAGTGTTGACTTTCGGAAATGTCCAATTGGCGCGATATGTTGACAATACCGGTTATCGGGTCAATAGTAAAGGGAACTATAGCCGATGGCGGGAGGGGGTCAATAAATGGTTAGGAAAACTTGTGTCTATAAACTTAAGGGTCTAATAAAAAAAACAAAAACACATACCGTTTCCCGTATTTTTGGCAAACGAATAGACAAGATTTGTGTTGGCCGGCGAATCGGCATCGGTAGCCTTCAGTTCGGCAACAACTATGCCTACCGGTGCGTCCTCTGATATAAACTGATAGTACGAGTCGCGTTCAAACTTAGGCGGCGAGTCGTTGATATCCTGTATGACCACAGCGACCATAGCTTTGCCCATACGCTGCGGTTGGCCTTTGTCTTTGGCGGCCACAAACAGTACGTGTAATGCCGACTCTTTGACATTATATTTTTCCCGATCCAATTCGGAAACAATGGTCAATATGGGTCCGCCTTCATCGACATCCAGCCTAAACTCTCCATTGGCATTGCCATCAACAATATATACCTCCATCTGTCTATTGATACCGTCATCGTAGTCGACAACCGGTAATCGCATACGAGTGCCTGAGATAATAGGGAAAAATTAAAACAAAAAAATAATAATAAATTACTGCAAAATGTTTAAAAAAACTGTTTTTCCTTATAATACATGATTTTATGTGTAAATAAATTAACATTAAATTATAGAAAAAAATATTTATTTATTTTTTTGGTGTATTATATTTATGCCAAAAAAACTAAGTTTTTTTTCGGTAATTTTTTGTCTTAAATATATTTTTTGTTATTTATTAGTGAAATCAATCAATCAAATGACTTACCAATACTGGTCGGTCCTTCGGTAACATTGAGTACAAACGTTTCGTTTAGGAAAGTTGGTGTCCAATCGTTTTCGTCTAATATAATAATATGAACGTTAGCCCAACCGGTATTGTTGGCCGAATCGATGGCCACTACCCGTAGTACATAAGCCGGCGATCGTTCCCTATCGGGTATGATCTTTACGGACATTACACCGGTTTTCTCTTCCAAATCAAACATCTCGTCTTCATTGCCTTCGATGACATGATATCTCAACTTTCCGTCGTCCACTTCATCCTTATCGGTAGCCGTCAAAGTGGTCACCACTTGACCTATCGGTGTATTTTCTTTCAGTTCAACAACAAAGTCCGACTGACTAAAAACCGGATTATTGTCGTTGACATCTTCGACCATAATCTTTACGCGACTATTTGCCGAACATCGTTGATTGCTGGCCGTAATGGCCAACGTATGGACGCCCTGTAGGAACTTCGGCATCGAATCCCTATCCAAGATCTTCTTGATCCTCAGCGTCACATTCATGGGTGTATCGCCTCCTTGACGGACATCAATATAGAAGTTGTCGTTGGAGTTGTCTTCGGTAATCTGATAGGACAATCGTTGGCCAGAAAACTTGTCGACATCTTCGATGAGAAGATCGGGCAGTACTATCATATCGGGCGCCGAATTTTCCTTAATCGACGCATAGTATTCGGTAAACGGAAACTTCGGACATCGGATATTGTGGTCGAGTAGTCGGATGACAACACCGGACTCGGAGTAGTGCAATGGTTCGCGTTTATTATGAGCCGATACTATGAAATGGTAGATATTTTGTTTCAAATCGGACGGATCGAGTCGGTTGGATGTGAATATACGGCCCGAATCGTGATCGATGTTAAATTTTTTGGCATTCAATTGGCCACTATTTACCGATGATATATTGTACCAAACAGGCGATCCATTAGGAATGGTAGCTCTCGGTGTCAGCAAAGTAGCTCCCGGTTCGAGTACAGTATCGCTTTGGACAAAGTACTGGACACTAGTGAACACTGGTGTCGGCTCTTCAATGGAATCTTTGTAGACTTCGATACGCAAGTCTTTCGACGTAAACAGTTGGCCAGCGCTGGCCTTATCGGCGGCAATCACACGCAGCGTTTCGGTCATTGGTATCAGTTTCTGGGTGGCAAACATCTGGCCGGTCAAGGCATTGATGGCAAAGAAATGACTTTGCGGTTCGATAGCGTAGACCACTTGATTGTTGCCGTTACGGTCGCTGTCCAAATCGGTCGACTGGACCGTATAGATTACTTCGCTATTCGGCGATACCGATTGCGGTACACGAAGTATGCGCGGCATCGACAGTATCTCCGGTGAGTTGTCGTTGATATCGTTGACGTGTATCTGTACGACAGTAGTGGTCGACTGGGACTCTTTGGTCTCGTCGCGGGCTTCGACAACAATTTCATGGTATTTACTGGACTCGTAGTCCAGTGCCGATTCCAGTGTTATTCGGCCATTGGTTTTGTCGATACGGAATGCATTCGGATGTGACGACTTGACAATACGGTAGATAACTTTGCCAGCTTTACCCGGATCGGGATCCAAGGCCAGCACTTGGATCAATGGTATGCCGGTAACATTTTCGTCGACATTTACCGAATAGGAGAATCGGTCAAATTTTGGCGGATGATTGATGGTATTGGAGGCCCGAACGACTAGAATCGATTTGCCGATATTCGGTGTTACGCCGTGGTCCTGGGCAAACACTTCCATCTCGTAGGTAGCGTTCGGTTTGTCCATCGGCAAGTTGGCCACCAGTCGGACCAAACCGGTTTTGGCGTCTATTTCGAACATACCGTGCGTATTCTTGATCCAGTAGGTAATGTCGCCGTTGTTGGCACTATCGGGATCGGTTGCCTGAACCTGGATGACTGTACGACCCGGATGCAGATCGTACGGTATGGATATCAGGTACCTGTCCTGTTCAAAACGGGGCGGATTGTCGTTTTCGTCGATTATTTCTATGTCCGACAAAAACAACAACAAACAGATTAATTGATAAGTAATAAATTAATGGCCGTCTCAAAAACAAACAAAAATTAAGGGTGAATTACCGACTGAAACCGGTGCCAAAACTTCAAACTTGCCATCGGTGGCCACCACTGAAAACTCGTACTTGTCTTTGACCTCCCTGTCCAACACTTTTTTCGTACATATCTCTCCGGTAGCCTTATTGACGGCAAACACATTGTCTTTGGTATTTGATAGCAAATAGCTAACACTGTCAACTGTATCGCGTGAGTTGGCCTCGACAGTCAAAAAACAATGTCCGGCCGGCAGGTTTTCGGGCAGTGTTGCCGAATAGACTGATTTGCTGAACACCGGTGAGTGATCGTCTGAAATGAATTGATTATTAATTTTTAGAGGATTTCTAATATATATGAGGAATAGGAGAAGGAATAGCTAGACTTACTGGTGTCCTGGACATCGATGACCACCATTGCCAGTCCGTACAGTTGTGTAATATGCGAATCGGTTGCCTGAACTAGCAATGAATACTGTTTTTTATTATCATAGTTAAGCTTAGGTCCCATTCCCGGGACAATCTTGATCTCGCCGTTGTGGCCATTGATAACGAATACGCCGTCTTCGTTGCCGCCGACCATCGAATAGGACACCGAATTATTTTGCAAATCCTTATCAATGGCTTCCACTTTGACCACTACTTTATCGGATTCACGTTTTTCGACGACCACTCCGTGATAGTTACTCGACGTAAATACTGGCGGATAATCATTACTTTCCCTGACTTTGACAATCACCTGAACACCTAAACTAAAGTTCTGGGGAACGCCATCATCGGTAGCCCTGACAATAAACGTATACTGTGTTCGGGAAATCAACGGTTTCTTTACGAACAGTCGGCCGCTGTCCTCTTCGATGTAGAAAAAATCGGTATCGCCATCCGATACACTGTATTTGATGGCATTGCCGTCCTCGTCGATGGCCCGAACCTGGCCAACACTGGTACCTTCGAATGCTTTTTCCTGGACAAGAAACTCGTACGGTAGTCCAACAAATTTCGGCGAATATTCATTGATGTTGGCCACATTGACCACTACGGTAGCCGTACCAATATTGGGCGGTTGGCCACCGTCTACGGCTATGATACCGAACTCGTGTTTGTCGCGGGTTTCCGAGTCCAGCGCTGCCAACAGTGTAATCACACCGGTCTGGTTGTTGATGGCAAACAACTGGTGCTCTTCGACCGTAGTATTCAAATAGTAGCCAACAATTTTGCCGTTTAGGCCGGCGTCCAGATCGCTGACCCGATAGAAGGCCGGAAATGTTGTTCCCGACGGTAGGCTTTCCGGTAATTCCAATACATATCTTCATTAAATATATTAATTTTTTTTTAAATGTATAAAACATCAAATAAGACATCAATTAATTAATCGATAAAAAAAGTTTTCAAAAAAAAAAACAAAACAATTGTATGAAACAAATTGTTTTGGAAAAAACAATTTAGGATTACTTTGTTTGGTTAAAAATTTTGGGGTCAATTAATAATTCATTAATGGATAGATAGGCCTATAATACTAAATACCGGCACCAAAAAAAACAATACAATACTAAATACTAAACACACACACATACCTGTCCTCATTAAAAACGGGCGAATTATCGTTCTGTATGTGGAAAATAAAAATGTATGAAAATAAATAAATAATTAATTAATTAAAACAAATAAATAAATAACTTATATATATATATATACAGTATATCTTAATTAAAATAAGAAAATAATTTGTATGTTTGTGTGGAAGTGAATCAATAAATAAATAATTAATTATTTAKTTTAGTTATATATTTAGTTTAWTAATATGTAGTATTTAGTTATATAATGTGGAAGTCCTATTGAAAATACAATAAAACATAACATTGTTTTTTTATATATATTAATAAAAGCCAACAATTAGGCAAACTGTTTAAAAATTGTTTTTAAATTTAGTCATTAGTTAGCGCTCATTGACTTTAATGTTAAAAAAAATTATTTATTTATTTAGTTTGTTGAGACTATCATTAAAAATCATTTAGTTTAGCTGTAGATAGAGAAACAATAATCATTAATACAAAACTAAAAAAAAAATCTATAGTTTACTGTTTATTATTATATTGTAAATTAAGTTTTATATGTGTGTTATATTTGATGTAACTATTAAGTTATACAGTATATCATTGAATAAAATTAAATAACAAAAATCAATTTGACAGCAACTAAACTAAACTAATGAAACAACAAAAATAAATATTAAATAATAATAATAATCATTAAAAAAAAATTAACGGATGACTGACCACATCGAGTACGTCGACTATCACCGGAACCGATGTATTAAACGAATTGATCGACAGTCGATCYCTGGCGTAGATCTTCAATTTGAATGCCTGTTCATTGTTAGGCATATCCCTATCTATTGGTTCTTTGAGTATCAGTTCTCCAGTCTTCTGATTGATGGCAAACTTTCCTTTTTGTTTGCGATTTTCTTCGCCAATCCAATAGATGATGTCCTGTTCGTTGGGTAATCGGCCGGGATTTGTGGCGTTAACGAAACCGATGGCCTGATTTTTCGGTAGACTTTCGAATACCCGAAAATGATAGGATTGTTGGTCAAAGATGACCAGTTCGTCGTTGATATCGCGTACCCGAACAATCACYTCGACGGAGGGATTGATTATGTTGGCGGCATTCGGTCCCTGAAATGGCCGCAGATTTCTGGCCGCAACGTAGAGTTTGTATTCGGTTTTTCGTTCGTAGTTTAGTTTTTCGGCGGTCGATAGTAAACCGGTTTCGGGATTAATGTTGAAAACGTTGTCATCATTACCGGCTAGTATCAGATATTTGATGACAGCGTTGTCGTTGGCGTCTCTGTCGTTGGCTTTTACCTGAAATATGTCGACCGGCGGTTCCAGTTCTTCGGATACTTCCACTACATATTGATTTTGTTCAAAATACGGTGCGTTATCGTTGATATCTTCGATGGCCACCACAACCGATGTCGTACCGCTCAACTGCGGTATACCGCTGTCGTAGGCAATGATCATAAACTCGATCTTCGACTCGGATTCTCTGTCCAGCCGTAAACGGGTTCGGATATTACCGGTTAACGGTTCGACAATAAAAGCATCGCTGGCCTGATCGCCGATAATACTGTAGCGGAGGACAGCATTTTTACCCGAATCGCGATCTAATGCCAACACTGAACCTATTGTCATGTTTTCGGCCATCTCTTCGACGCACTGATGCAAACAGCGGAAAGATGTTGTATAGGATTTCAAAAGACTTTATTTAAAAAAAAATACTGAAAAAACTTACCGAAAAATTGTAGAAATTATGTGTAAAATGCGGTGCATTGTCATTGATATCGACCAAATTGACCAGAAGTGGTGCCACAGCTGTATTGATACCGTCGGACACCTGAACGAGCAAATCGTAGCTTTGTTTTCGTTCAAAATCCAGTACAGCGGCGGTAAACACTCGACCGGCTCTCGAGTCAATCAGAAACAACTTTTCATCGTTTCCGGCAACTATTGAATACTCGAGATTGGTATCGATGGCGTCGTTATCTCTGGCCATAATCTGTGTAACGTAGGCGCCTTCGGGTAGCGATTCGCCGACATAGGCCTCGAACGGTGCGCCGACAAACTCGGGTACCGAGTTGTTGATGTCGGTTACGTTCACACGAATGATGGCCACACCGGTACGCCTCTCGAATCGGGATTTGGCCGAATCGGAAGCGACAACAAAAAACGTATACTGTGTGGGTTTGGCCACCAAATGCGGGAAAGTATCGGTAACATAAATGGATCCGTTATGCGGAAACACGTCGAATGGCACACTCTGACTAATCGTATCGTTTTGTTTATAGTAGACTACCCGTCCGTTTTCGTTCAAATCTTTATCGTTGGCGTAGACACTGCCCACTATGGTAGCCGCGGGTGCCGTTTCCAGTACAGCAAACGTATAGAGATTTTGCGGAAAAAATTGTGGATTATTATCGTTAGCGTCCAACAGGTTTAGCTCGACGGTAGTGTATTTGGCTTTTGCCGCTTCCGGATTGATATTAGGCTTACGCTCGATGGCCGTCACTTTCATCTGAATCCTGTCGTTGCTTTCCCTGTCCAGTCGAGTCGGATCTTTGACACTAATCCAGCCGGTATTTTCGTCTATTTTGAATGCACCCGACGGGTCGTCCAACAGGTATTTGAAGTGAGCGTTGTCTCCTTTGTCGGCATCGACGGCAAACACCTGGAGTACTGTAAAACCTGGCGGCAGGTTCTCCATGACTGTGATGTTATACATGTCGTACTCAAACTCTGGTGAGTTGTCATTCTTCAGGGAGAAGGAGGAGGAAGAAGAGGAAGAAGAAGAAGTGGAGGAATGGTATTAATTGTGATTTTGTTTGTTTGTTATGTTTGTTTAAAAATAATTGGTATTATATTTGACATCAATTATATACTATATATATATATATAAGTTATAAGTGATACAAATTTTTGTTAATAATATATATATTGAGTAACACTTAGCAAAAACAAAAATTAGATTTTAATAGATTGATTGATAGGGTATGTAATTGTATTCAACACTTACCACATCCATCACCGAAACGTCAACTCTGGCCAATGCCTGTCTCAATGGATTGTCTACCTGTGCTGCCTATTGTTGTAATATTTTTAAAAAAWATATATATGTAATGATATAATAATAATAATAATGATAAATTTAATTACTTTATTTTGATAGTTTATTTCAATGTTATATTTCTCAATGTGATATAATTTATTTTTATTTTATTTTTTTTAAATTTTATATCATTTTATTATTGTATTGAATATACACTTTAATTAATGTATTATAATATAATAAATATAAGCTTAAATATATATATATAAATTATATTTTCGCAATTCATATGTAAAAACTGTGTTTTGTATATCTGATATATAAATGATTGTTGTGTTGATTAAACCGGACTTAATATTACGATATATATATATATATATATATATATATATACATATATATATAATATAAAATGTGTGGAAAAATAAACAGTTAATCTGTTTATTGAGTGATTGAAAAGAGGATTTGATTTTTTTTGCTGTTAAGTCAAATCAAATTGAATTGAATTTTCAAAAAAGTTTTATGAAATGTATTTTATTATTATTATTATTATTGTGTATATAATATTTTAAGGGAAATATAATTACAAGATATGTGTGTATATGTGTGTGTAAAGTATTATATCAATTGAATTGTATTTATTATTTATTTATTTAAAAAATTTGAATATAGGCTACCGGTGCTCCACACTTGTATAGTTTAAGCAGCAGCACTGGGAGATTTTTTAAATACAATATATTTGCTCCAAATTATTCAATCACTTTTGTATAATAAGTCTATCAAAGATAAAAAAAAATTTTATGATTTTTTCTCTTATATAACTGTATAACTCTATACTTTTTTTTGTTGAAAAAAATGTGATAAAATAAAACTGTCGACAATATAATTGGGAAGTATTTAGGTGTAACCCTATGCCTGAGCGCCCGATCGGTGGCTAAACAATACGTTGAACTGGGAGTTATACTGTAGTTAATAATATGATAGTCAAAGTAATAACTAAACTATAATATAATACTAAAGTCAAAGTCAAAACCAAAAACAACTAAATTGATAGTAATTTTTTTGTTGTTGAAAAAAATGAGATAATACTGTATATAYATATATACAGTATATAAGTAATATAACATATAATTCTGGCGCTAATATATAATTAATTATTTAAAAGTTTGTCTCATTTAATATATATAAAAAAACACAYACACTTATACTTTAAAAGTTATACCAGTTATAACTTATACATACCATTCCCTTAATCTACCAGTGCTATTTTTTTTTATTTAATACTGTATCACATTTTTGAATTTTGCTGCTATTGTGTCCCTGACTTATATTAATTTTATATATATATATATAAATTTTTGAAATATTAATAACCAGACATACAACTAAAATTTTTTGCAATACTTTTATTATTGTTATTATTATTAAATTTTATTATTATTATTATTATATTTTCTTAAAGTATTATTATTATACTGTATATATATACAGTAATATTTAATAATAATAATAATAATAATAAAATATTTCTGGTACTTCATTTAATCAATACTTAACGCCTTAATTATTTATATTACACATGTACTGTATATATATATATAAATAGTTTATAATAAAATAAATTTATAAATTTAGTATTTGTGTAAATTATTAAAAAAATACTTATATACGGTATTTATATAATGAAACAAAATTTTATATTTTCAATTACGCTATACATTGTACTGTATATAATATCAATTTATATATTGTATATATATATAAAAGGGTCTCTAATTGAACTGTCTATTAATGGTTTTCATAAAAAAAAATAAAATAAAAATGTTTTTAACACACAAACACAATAGCTTTAACATTGGTTCCCAAATTAAAAATATATATATATTAAAAAAAAAACTTTTATCAAATGAGATGATGGGACGCGACTACTGGTTAATGAAAAAAAATGTTTGATGAAAAACATTGTGAAAATTTTTTTACCCCAAAAATACTACCAAAACTATTTATGTATTATATATACCGTATATATATATAAGCCATGTGTGAGATAATAACTTTTTAAGTATAATCTTTTGTAAAAAATTWTATTTTTTTCAACAATATATTTCACATGCATCTCTATGTATACCACAAACAACAACAACAACAACAAAATAATAATAATAATAATTTTGAAGGGTAAAAATTATATTGTTAGAAAATAGTTTTTAAACTTTTGAAAATATTATTATTATTATTATATTTTAAAAAGTTATATATATAWRTATATAAACTATTTTCTAATCTAAATATTGTATATATTCAACAACAACAACAAAAACAGCAAAAAAATCCGGTTAAATAAAACCGATTAAAATCAGTTCCCAATTTTTATTCCCCCAAAAAAAAATATTATTTTTCAATTATTACAATTATTATTATTTGTGTTTGATTTTTGTTTTTAAAAAGTTTTTCCACAAAAAAATAAAATATTTTTTTATATATATTTGTTTTAATCGGCAAATAATAATAGGACAGAGAGAGAGATATATATTTGATAAAAATTAAAGAGAGARAGAGAGAGAGAGAGAAATTTATAACAATTATGTGAAATATAAGTCAATCACTAAAGCATACAATCAAATATCCAATATGTTTCATAAAAGTAATTTTTAATATATAGGTATGAATGTATGTAAGTATGTGTGTAAGGGTGTATGTGTGTGTGTATGTGTGTGTGTATGTGTGTGTGTGCATGTGTGTGTGTATATATGTGTGTGTATATGTATGTGTGTATGTGTGTGTATATATGTGTATATATGTGTATATATGTGTATATGTTTGTATGTGTGTGTATATATGTGTGTGTGTATATGTTTGTATGTGTGTGTATATATGTGTGTATGTGTATGTATGTGTGTCTAAGTGTGTAATGTTTTTTAGTATTTTTTAAAAAATCAATGACTGATTATTATTATTATTATTATTATTACTAAACTATTATTACCTGAATTTGAAGACTGAGTACAGCGTTTGGCAGACTTTCCAAATCGATTTCTCGTACAAGAAATAGTTCACCCGTTTGGTCGTGCATTTCAAAAAAGCCCCCCTCATTGCCTATAATAATATACAAAAAATGGGGGTCAAAAAAATCAAAATATACAAAATTATATAATATATATATACATTTAAAAATTTATAYATACTTTATAATATAGCAATGATATATAAATATATGTATTTACAATACAATTGAAAAAGTTATATATATACAGTATATATATATATATATAAGGYATTTAAAATTCAATCACATTTATATGTGTTTTTTGTTTGCAAATAGATTTTTATATATATATATATATACAGTTATACTTGCAATCTATATATTGTWTATGATTTTTAATTTTATATATATWTTATAAAATTATTTGTTTTTTAAAAATATTATTTTTCCATTCAATTTCTTCATTTTTTTTTGTTTTTATTTTATATTAAATATTTTGTGTGTTTGAGATTAAAAAGTCGGTCACTTTTTTTTAACTACTATTACTACTACTACTACTATTCAGCCAACAAAAAAAATTCAGTCATAATATTGTATATACAATATATTATATATATATATATATATTTTGTATATAGTTTTGTATAATTTTTGAAAATCAATTTAAATGAGAGTTTGTTTTTACCATTTAAAGCTAATAATGTAATTATACTATTATTATATATTAATATATATATATATAAAATAACTCCATAAAAATATTTAAATCATTTTCACATAAACTATTTATGTTATTATTACATATACTGTATAAATACTTGCTGTTTAAATATCAAATCAATTGAATCAATAATACAGTAATTWTTWAAAAAAACTATTAGTACCGCTATATAAATAAATATGTGATTATATTATGCGAAATAATAATAATAATAATATACTGTAGATATGTATCTCTTTTCTGGTTTTAAATTATAAAATTTTTGTTATAAGTATTTTAWTATATAAATCATTTGATTAGAAACTATAACTCAATAGTTATAATGTGTGTATCTTTAAAAAATATATTTATATATACATTTATAATGTATTTAAAACGTAAATATCGTATTTAATGATTTATTTTATTCACACACACACACACACACACACACACACACACACACACACACACACACACACACACACACACACACACACATTCAAACATATACATAGAWACATACATACATACAAACATATATATCCATATAAAAAAAACTAATATACCCTTTAGCTATAAGTTTTAAGGTATTTATAATTTTATAGGGAAAGTGATATTAAAACTAAAAAAAAGTTAAAACAAGATTTTTGTTATTACATTAAAAAGCAATCATATCTTTCTCAACGCTTTCAATATATATTTATTTATTTATATATATTAATACACATATAATATGTTTTACTTTTTATTTTTTGTTGTTGAAAAATATACAGTAATTTTATTTTAAAAATAAAACTCAAATTAAATTCATTTAGTAATTATAGTATTATTATTATTATAATAATAATATTTTTATTTTAAAAATGAAATTCACGATTAATAATCGTAAGCAAAAATCTAAGTATTTTATTATTATTTTTTTTTGTTATTACTATTATTACTATATTATTATAAATACTAATAATGTTTTTTATTATTTGCTAAATAATAATTTATTGCCAAAAATAATTTTCTTAAAAATCCATATAAGTCTCATTGAGTTTTAGATTTAATATAGAAARTCATTTATATTAAATTTATATTAATATATAAATTATATATAGTATTTAATATATATTTAATATAAAATATATAACATAATATACTGTATTAATAATACTGTAATAATAAAAAGAAAACAAAATTTGAAAATAATATAGTAATAAATAAATGAAATAAAAAAATATTTATTTTTTTTGTTGAAAACTTTATGTGAACTGTCATTTTAAAAGAGACAAAATGGTTAAATAAATTTAGAAATAAATTTTTATTACATTCAACTAATAATAATAATAATAAAATATTGTCATATTTTTGTTACTTCATTGACTCAACAAAAAATATAAGTTATTTTTACATAAAATATTTAATATATATATATATAATATACACAACAATACTGAATATAATTGCAAAGCAAACTGATATCTGATAAGACATTCAAAGTTATAATTATTTTTACGCTTTGATTGATATATATGTATAAATGTGTTCAACAAGTTTTGAGACTTAACTTAAATATATATATAATTTATTTATTGCAAAAATATTAGTTATCAACAAAAATAGGGGAAAAAAGATTACACGCTATTTGAAAAAAATATGTATAAATTATTTATATATATATTTTTTTGTGGCTCTAATTTGCAATAATTATTAAAAAACAATTTATTAGTACTGTATGTGTCTTCACTACTACTACTAAAGTGTTGTTGTCTTTTAAAAAATAATTTATATATAAAAACAACATTTATGTCAAATATATATATATACTGTATATATATATTGTAAAAACAACTAATAAATTATTATATACTGTATATATATTATGTATTTTATAAAATACATTACACTTTAGTTTATAAATGTAAGTCATTTTTCGCGCACACCATAAAAAAATTAACAAAATTTTTTTTGAAGGCATTACTCTCTCTCTCTCTCTCTCTCTCTCTCTCTCTCTCTCTCTCTCTCTCTCTCTCTCTCTCTCTCTCTCTCTCTCTCTCTCTCTCTCTCTCTCTCTCTCTAACTCTCAAAAGTCAACAACGATTGATGAAAAAAGAGGGCTTTTATTTCCTGAATATATTTAATTTATTTATTCATTTTTATAGTTTACTTATATATATATATATATATATATATATACAGTATTTTACTTTTGAATTAAAATTACTTTTCATTATTATTTTATTTTTTAATTTTAATCGTAAAATAATGCATCTTTCAATGGGTTATTATTATTATTTATTATTATTAAGTTTACTTTAATAATAATATTAAATAATATCTAATTTTATTATTATTATTCCTCCTTAAAAAACGCACACATAAAAATGGGCATTATTTTTCACTAATTTGAAAATTAAATTTTTATATTCAATTTAAGGATAGAGAGAGAGAGAGAGAGAGAGAGAGAGAGAGAGAGAGAGAGCTAAAAAATTATACAATAATATCATAATAATATTATTATAATAATAGTGAAATAATGGTATAATAAAAGTAAAAAAAATAATAATAATATAAACTTTCAAACAAACACAACACAAATATTCATTACACGAACTTTCGTTTAAATATGTTTTCAAACCGCATATGGGATTCAAAAAATATAAAATACTGTATAAATTAAACATCAAATTAATGCCTCAATTTATATTGTAGTGAAATATTATTACAACAACAAAAAATTAAGTCAATTGATAGACACACACACATAGATAAGGATTAAAAAGTATATCACACACACACATTGAGTTCAATTAATTGCATTTCCTCTTTAAAATCTATTAAATACAATAATAATAAATTAATTTTCAAATATATTATATACCTGTATATACTGTATATATGAGCTATAATTATAGCCTATTATTATATCAAATAACAAGTAAAATAAAATTACATAATTATTTTTGAATGATGTGATACACACAATATGTGATACATATATTTTAACAAACAAAAAAAATAAAAGTTAGTATTAATAACTAAACACTCCTTTTTTTAAATAAAATAAAAAAATTTATTATTTTATTTGAATTTGTTTGTTTGTACTGTATGTGTGTTACTATACTATCTCCTATCCTATCCTATCCTATCCTCTCTACTCAACACAACATAATAATTATTAATTGATTGTATCAAACAATCTATAAATTTAAAGATGATTTATAGATAAACTATTTACTTATCTCTCTCTCTCTCTCTCTCTCTCTCTCTCTCTCTCTCTCTCTCTCTCTCTCTCTCTCTCTCTCTCTCTCTCTCTCTGTTAGTATGTTTTGATTTAAGTTAAAGCAACAAAAAAAAGTCACAAAAACTATATAATATTTAAAACTTTATTATTATGTTTTTTGTGACCTCTTTTCTCATCACAAAATATCAAGAAAATTCCTGTTAAATAATACTGTAATATAGTTTATATTGTAATAGTAATAGTAATAGTAATATAATATATATATAAATTTGTTATTAAATTTTTATAGATATAGATTATATATATATATATATATATATATATATATATATATATATATAAGAAAAATTCAAAAGTGAAGATTTTTTTTCTCACTCTGAATAAAGGCATACAAAATGATTATTATTTTTATTATTATTTATTATTATTAATCTCTTTTGATATTTTTTATATATACAATATACAGCATATATATATATATATATATATATATATAAATTTATCAATTTATTTTGGATATCATGACTTGAAATCAGATTGCAATTAATAAATAAAAATACAAAATACATATGCCTTTCAGTTAGAAAAACATTAATTATAATAATATTTTTCGCTATTTAAAAAAATATATATAAATATAAATAATAAGATTTTTTTTTTGATTTTATTGGAAAGTGACCGACTTTTTTATGGTTCATATTATACTACATATGTATGTATCGTATCCCAGTCCCCCCCCCCTATCTGACATTTACTATAATGGGACTGATATTAAAAAAAATAATAGGGATAGACGATAGACCCCCCTTCTCTCTAATACAAAAAAAAATTATTTTTTTTAATTAACTCATTGAAACATAATATTTAATCATCTGCTAAAAGATAGAGGTATTTAATTATTATTATAAATGTATATTTATTTTTATACATACATACAATCTCTCTATTGAGAGAGACAAAAATAAAAATCAAGTTTTGTTTGTGTTTTTTTTGTTGTATATATAGATTTTAGTTTAACTATTTTTTTTTGTAAAAAAAATTGATTGATAGCAACGTTACCTAAGATGATGGTATATCTGAGTCTGGCATTGATACCGGTGTCCAAATCAAACGCATGTATGGCTGGCTGTACGACAACTTTTTCACGTATACGGTGTCCCTAATTATTTCAAAAATATTTATAAAAAAAAAACATATCATTATTAATATTAGTTAATCTTATTAGTTAATTATTATATTATATATATTTTTTGTGTTAAATAATAATCATGTCATAGATATATATAAATAATTAGGAAAAAAATAAAATTTAAAAATTATTTTATATATATATACACTGTATATATAWATATAAATATTATTATTATTATTATTGCACAAACAATAAAAATAGCAATAATAATAATAAAATTAATGTTACCCATTATTATTATTATTATATAATGATAAATATAAATAATAAAAATCTCAAAATATTCAAGTTTATCCCCCCTTTATTCAACAACAACAACAAAAATTTAACTAAATTGTTATAAAATTTATAATAACAAAAAAAATATTGTTTTCTAGTCTAGAGTCTAGAGTTTAAGGTCTGATATATTTTTTTGTTGATAAACTATTTTTATGTATTTATATGTTGTATTCAATTTGATTTTTTTTCATTGTCATATAATATAATTATTAAATTGTTGGAAATTTCTATTTTAATATATCAAAAAAAAAAGTTTGACTAAGTTTGGATTAAATATATTTTGTTTGTTTGTTTGTTTGTATGATATTTATATAATAAAGTTATATTTATAAAAATTATTTTGGCTGAAAATAAGTGGCAAATAAATAAAAAAAATTTTAAAAGTTTTTTAATCCATTATTTAATTAAATTTTTTTATTGTTGTTGTTGGTGTTCACTAACTATAATATATAAATGTGATATTACTCTCCAACAAAAAATAATAATAATAAAAAAAATAAATAAGTATTACATTACGGGTATTACTAATACATATATATATWTTTTCATATAATATGATTGAGTTTTGTGTGTATAGTTCACAGCCTAAATGGGGTCGTCCTGTGAACACAACAATCCATTATATATTTTATATATAAGTTTATTATTATTATTGTTATTATTATTTTAAGGGTGAAAATCTCCCTAAAAAAACTATTTTTATATATATATATAAGGTATGAGTAAATGTGTGCATAAATTTTGATGATTATTATTATTTGAAGAAAAAATTTATTTATTTTTTGTTTAGTATTACTAATTCATCATTACTTTATTTATTTATATATACAGACATATAGTATATATGGTATAATTTGGGAGAAATTTTAATATTAATATAAGTTTTTTTGTTATTTAAGGGAAACAATGGATTTCTCTCTCACACACAAACACACAACTGTCCCATAAAAACAATGGTTTGCTTTCATAATATATTATAAAAATGAGATTCACTTTATGTTTTTGTATTTGTGTTTGTTTTTTATTTTTTGAAAAATAAATAAATAAATAAATATAATAACCATTTATCTTTTATCTAATGTGCGATACACATATTGAATATATATATATATACTGTACTGTAATTTATTATTATTAAAATAAAATTATATTATATATATATACCGTATTTTAAATATTATTATTATTATTATTTTCGCAATGTGTGAGAGCTAAAAGTTTTTTAATAATAATAATAAACTTGATTTTTTATGTTCAATGTGTGGGTATATAGATTGCCTATTTTTTGTTGTAAATATACTGTATATATATATATGATTAAACTAATTTATAGTGTTATAAATTTTTTTGTGCACTTAGTTTTAATTAATAATTTTTTTAAAAATCTCATTAAAATTTTGTTTATTATAAATATATTTTTTGTTACCTCTGATTAATTTTTAATACTTAATTAGAAAATCCACATAATTAATGGGTTATATTTAAATTATTATATTAGACACACATATACAGTGTATATAAGCATATATAAAATACATGTTAAACATGTGCTTTTATTATTATTATTATTAATTTAGTTAGTTATCAAACAAATAAAAACTAAAAAAAAATCAAACTTTAATAAAAATATATAATTGACGTATAGTTACATAACTATGGCATTACTATGAGTGGCATCAATATGCTGTTGACTACATAATTATATTATAATTATTAATATTATAATAAATTTRTATATATAAAAATTTATATGTATATAATAATTATTATTATTACTTTTCTGTACCGGTATATGTTATTACGTTAAAAAATATATATCATATATATTAATAGTAAGGAAACAGTTGCTTATTATATTGTCATTACTTATTAAAAGCTATTTTATATATACAAAATTATTATTATTATTTTTATATATATATATATATATATACTGTATATGACATTACATATCTATCAACATGTGAGCCAATTTTATTTTGAAGTATAAGGTATGTTACGTAAAAGTTTTTATTTTGAAAAAAATATTTACATAAATAGTCAAAAACAACAACAAAAATGTCAAAATAAAATATTTCAAATATTAATCGTTTTAAATTATTTGCCAATTTTTTTTTTGTTTTTTAGACAATACACTGAAAGTATGTCTGTTTCACTGTTTATAGTTTTCATTATATATAATAATAATAATATATTAAAATAAATAAAATATTAAATGTTTGAATAGTTTTATATAAAAAAAAAGTTTTATAAGTATAATACTGTATATAGTATATAAATTTATATAATTATTTACAATAAGTTGAATGTATTTATTGAAGACTATATGTTTAACTTTTATATATACTGTATATATATATATATATTGAAGACTAGTTTATTATCATCTGATCTCATATTTTTTGTTGTTGTTGTTGCAAACAAACGATAAACAATAAAATAATAATATTATTATTAAAAAAAACTAAAATAATAATAATAATAATAAAAATATTATATGTTTATTATATACTGTAAAAAATACAAACATATATATATACACACACACACAAAAATCAAACATATATATATAAAAAATATATTGTACTGTATATATATATATATATATACACACAAAAAGATAGGCCCCTATTGTTTTGAGTCGTGATATTTTAGTATTTATGCAAATAAAACAAATTTCATACGATTTTTTTCATAGCATATATGATTTCACGGCTTTATCATTAAATAATACATTTTGTGTAATATAAAGTTTTTTGTTGTGAATCRAAAAAAAATTATTTAAAAAAATTATTTTCTCTCTATTGAATGATTTTATACACTATATACTTAGTAATACATATTGTATATACAATTTAATAGGTAAGCATTAAATTTAAAAAACAGTTAAATCGTATCATTAACCATATAAAAAAATCATATCTAATATTGTATTCAATTTGTATGCTATATGAGAGGTAAGTGATGGCTCATACCGTTATTTTAGCCGTTTCCGAGACACTGGCCTTATAGACCTCTTGTGTAAACAGGGGATTCTGGTCGTCGGCATCCTTGACATGTATGGACATTGTGGTCACCTGTGATAGGCTAATGGGACTGCCGTGATCCTGGGTAATGGTAGTAGCATTTAAAAAAAATATTTATTATCATTATAAAATTTATTATATATATCATATACAGTATATATATATTATAAATTAAATGTTTCTCCTATTTTTTAAATTACATGTCATTAAAT
Organism: Oppia nitens; assembly: GCF_028296485.1. Taxonomy (NCBI): domain Eukaryota; kingdom Metazoa; phylum Arthropoda; class Arachnida; order Sarcoptiformes; family Oppiidae; genus Oppia; species Oppia nitens. Next base: position 451,942 of record NW_026533208.1, read on the forward strand.
GTAACGTTTATATAGCCTCTCTCTCTCTCTCTCTCTCTCTCTCTCTCTCTCTCTCTCTCTCTCTCTCTCTCTCTCTCTCTCTCTCTCTCTCTCTCTCTTTCAGTAATAATGTGCCATTAATTGTTTTATTTTTTTATACATTTATATGATATATATATAGTTATACTGTATATAATTATATATCATGAAAATAATTATTTTATTGCTTTTTATATATATATATTTTTTGATATACAATATATATATATATATATRTATATATATRTATATATCATACATACCATTGCCTGGATCTGGATCTTGAATTCTCGTATCCCATTGTCATAATCTAATGGCTTATTAATAACAAGTATGCCTTCAATTGGGTCGGAAAGGATGAATGAGTTGTTTTCATTGCCACCCTATTTGTGCGACAAATATATTGTATAAAATTGTATATATATATATGTGTGTGTGTGTATATATATATATATATATATATAAGTTATATATACAAATAATATGTTTCAATCAAAAAATCCAAACTAAAAGTTAATGTTACGGCCTTATAAACAGTAAGATATTTAGCACAACAAGTACTGTATTAGTAGTATAGTAGAGCTTAGACAACAAAATGCTCAGTTAGTTATTTATTGTATGCGATCAATGTATATATATTATTATTATTTTATACTACAGTATATATATGCTTACCACTATTGAATAGGTAATATCTGAGTTGGCAGTATTGGGTTTGTCCCGGTCCAGTGCATGTATACCACGAAATACGGTCAGTCCAACTGGTGTTAACTATAATAATGTTGTTGTTGTTGTTATCATTATTTTTTTTTTGATAATAACGGTGTCATCAGTCAAGAAAGTCAGTCAATCAGTCAGTCAGTCAGTGAGTGAGTGTGTGTATCAAAAGTAAATCAAACAAAAAAATAATAATAAAATAAAATTTAAAAAATAAAATAAAAATCAGTTTAATTGAATTAATAAATAATTAATTGAATTTTTTTTTGGTTGGTTTACAGTAGATATTGCTTAATAATAATAATAAAAAAATTAACAATACTATTAAATACTAATAATAATTTATTGGGTGTGTATGTGTGTGTATGAGTGGGACAGGTATGTTAATAGGTGTTTAGTTAAATAGGGGGTATTGGGGGGGGGGGTGCCATGACATACCTCATCGACTTCTAATGAATAGGGAACGTTCTGGAACTCAGGCGGATGATCGTTGACGTCCTGGACGTAAACTACCGGTGCAATCAAAAACAAAAATAAAAAATTATTAATATATAACTAATTAATTAATTTAAATATATAATTTTAATTAATATTTTAAAAATAATTAAACATATATATATATATATTTTGATTTATGTTAAATTAAAAAAATAGTCGTGCATTTTTGCGCCTCTATTTACATTTTATATATAWTTTATTAGCACATGTATTACAATATTAATATTTTCATAACAATTATCACATACCTGTCACCGGTAGAAATGCCTCTTCCTGTTTAAAAAAAAACAACCAAAAAAATAACAAAAATTAGTTTGTTTTTTGTTTTTAAAAAAAATAACATAAATTTTAATTTTTTTAATTAAGTTTTTTAATTTCATCAAAATTATTCATATAAATAAGTAAAATGTAAAATACTAGAATTAAAATTAAAATATTTTTAAAAAAACACACACGGATTGGGTCACCAGGGATTAAGATTATCCTTAAATATTTTTTTTTAAATTTCAATAATAATTTACAACAACAACAACACATGTATTATATAACCAGCAAATTATTATTATTTAAAAAATAAATAAAAAATTTGGTACATTTAAACAATACATCACTTTGTTTATGAAATCTATACATTTAATTGCAAATTATGCTAATTTTTTTTCATTTATGATATCAATTATATAATGTGGTTGTAATCACGATTTTTTTGTTGTTGTTGGTTAGTGTGTACTGTATGATCATCTCTAATAAAAATATAATATTTTGTTTTTTAAAAAAATAAATAAATATTATTTTGTATAAGAAGATTATCACTTTTTATCGCTTTTAAATATTTATAATTTTTTTTTTTTTGGTTTTGTTTTGTTTAATTGCAAATAATGTTTTTTGTTGTAATAAACATAATTGAAGAATAAAGAGAGGGAAACATAAATAAAATTAGATTTTATTTATTTTTTTTTKGGTAAAAATAAAAACATTTGTAAAATTATATATTTTCATTTTCTACTACAAAATTTTAAAAAAAATAATAATAATATTTTTCATTTAGTGATAATATTGAAGATAACTCATAGAAATGCTAATATGAAAACAATATGTATTATATAAATAATTATTATAATAATAATTATAAAAATTTTAAATCTAAATTTAAAATAAGTCACCTCATCATTTTATTTAATTTTTTTAWTTTAAAAAAAATCTACCGGTGCTATTAACCTCACATGTCAAATCACCGGTAGATATCTATATATATATATTTTATTTATTTATTATTATAAAATAATTAATAATAACTTTTTTATAAATACATTGTGTATATATATGTATACCGGTATTGTCAACAACACTTACATTAATATATATATATGGGATAACAAGTGTCATAATTTTGTTTTGTTCAAAACAAAACTAAATTAGTTATGCATATAATAATAATATAAAAAAGTTATTATTAATTATCAGATAGGGTTTTTAAAATACAATAAGGAAACAAAAGTTTTTTTTGACAATTACTTTACTATATATAATGGGCTCATAGTTTTGGACAATAGGTTTGAAGAGAGAAAAAATATATAATAGTAATAATAATAATAAGAAAGTTTCGTCTAAATTGGTGTTTATTTAAGTGATGTGTTAATCATTATGTCATTTTTAAAATCATATGAATGAGAGAGAGAGAGAGAGAGAGAGAGAGAGAGAGAGCATMTYTCTCTCTCTCTCTCTTTGTGAGTCTTTTTTTTTATTTAATAATAATTTCATTTGAAATTTTAAAAGTGCTATTGTCTTAATATAAGTGTATAACTAATTTTAAAGTAGTGAAAGCATAACCTAAATATGAGACAAATATTTATAACTTACTGTATATACATATATRTATACTATATATATATAAAGATTTTTCAAACTTTTTTTATATATCATATTATATTATGTGATTAAAAAAAATTATTTATTTATTTATTTTTGTTGAAAATCTCATTTGCAATAACCAGGAGAGCTTCTTAGCATTATATATATATATATACTATACATATATATACCGTATATAAATAAAAATAAATAAAAAAACACAAGCGTTTATAATTTATTATTAATTTATTATTATCAACAAAAGCAAAACACTTGTATATATATATATATTATATAAATATTGTATATGCATAATAAATTGACGTATGTTTTTATTTTATTTGTTTTTATTTTTATTTTTCAATATATATTTATACAGTAATATATTTTWTATATATATATAAGTTATATATTGAAAAATGTATTCAATTTATCATATTATTGGGTGAATGAATAATAAATAATAATAATAATATTCATAAACAAAAATAAACTCAATATTTATTATTCATATTTTGTGTTTTTATATATATATATATATATATATGTATATTATTTCTATTTTTCTACTGTATATTATTAATTTTGATCCATAATAAATAATTTATATATATATATATATATAGTAAAATGAGAGCCAAACAAAATTTATAACTTTATATATTATATATATATGTGTTGCTCTCTTTTTTGAACTAATATTTCAGGCAAACAAACAAACAAACAAATATTATATTAATTATAATAATAAAAAATAATAACAACAACAATATCTCTTGTATATATAGATTAGAGGTTAAAGATAGAAACAAATAAATATTATTTGATAGTTTTTAATTTAATTTAATTTTCAATTTAACTAGAAATACTATCTAAAAATACATGTATTATCATAATGTATTTTATTTAATATATATACCTGTATATATATATATATATATATATATATATATATATATATACCTGTATATATATACTGTATATAAAAAACTGGGCTAAAAATTTTMTCTCTCTYTCTCTCTCTCTCTTATTTAGATAATAATCTTCTATGACATCTGTGAAACAGTTTGATTGAAATATTATATCTAAATATATATATATATATATATATACTGTATATATATATTTGATGATTTAAAAAAAATWAAATATTTACTAAATAAATATAATTTTTCCACTCAAATCTAGTTTGTAATGTAAGTGTTTGTATGATATATTTATAAAAATTTATAAAACAAAAAATAATAATAAAATAAATAGACATTCATCATTATCTATTTATATATATRTACGAAAGTAAACTTTATATATAAATACAAAATATATATATTTTTTTGTATGTATACAACTTTTCAACATTATATATATATATATATATATATATATATATCAAATATTGTATATATTTACTGTACATTTACTATACATTAAAATAAACTTTTCACGACACGAGTCAATGAATTTGATAATGTAATGGTTACTATTGAATAATTTTATTTTTTGTTATTGTTATTATTTATTTTGTATTTTTTTTTTGTTGTTGTTGTTGTTTAAAATAAGTTTAAAACTTTTATTGATGATTGTATAATGCATTGATGTCAGGGTATGCCTACACACACACACACTTATACTACTCGCCCATTCAATTGAATAATATATTAAATATGACACTATTGTAGGGGTATATTTAATATATATATATATATATATATATCATATTATTTATTGTTTTATATACTAAATATGATATTAAGTGTAAAAGTGTAAGAAAACAAAAATTTCTCACAATTTTTATATATAATTATTTAAAATAAATTAATATATTTTTGTTAAACGGCTTATTAAAGTTAAACAAAAATATTACTATATATATCTATAAAAATAATTTAAATGCTAATTAAATTGAGACAATAGACAAAATGATTGTATTWTTTWRAAAATATAATTATTATTTAATATAAAACCAATTTTGTTAACACCATATTAATCGGTATAAAAAATTATGTTATTTTATTTGTTTGTTATTATATTTTTAATGCACCCAAAAAAATTAAATACTTTAACATTTATGACTTTTTTTGTAACTTAATATTATATATTATGGGTTTGAACTAAACTATTAAAATTATAAATTGTATAATTATTTGCCTATTTATGATGATTTAGGGATGAAATATAATTTAATATAATATTTTATTTTGTCAAAAAAATAAAAAATAAAAAACAAAACAAAAATAACAACTAATGAAAACTATAATTATTAATAATAAAAAAAATTGAGTTTAAACTCATATTAGCTTAATTTTGTTGATAGCAGACATCAAAATCAATTTTGTTTTATTTTTAAAATATAATTTAATCTCTACTTAATTAAACAATTTAAATGTTTTAAATTTTAATATACAGTGTATATATATAACTTATATATATATATATATATATATATATAATTATAATTGCCATCATTTAAAAAATATGTCAATAATTGATATGTCATATAAATTAAATATATTTATATGTATTTATATATATATAAATTTATCTAAAATCTGATAAGTAGCCACAAGGTGGGTGGGGTACAGCCCCCCTCTTATAAATAGGCTTAAGGGGTATGGCATTTATATTATATAATTAGTCTCATTATTTGATATATATATATATATGATATATATAATATTTTTTCAGTCATATAAATATATATTTAAAAATAATTATTATTTTTTTCTAATTTTATATTTGAAGGGTTAAGCATTGACTGACACGTACTGTACGGCTAATGGTAAAAGTGCTGTCGAAAATAAATTTTAATCGCTATAATTATATAATATATATATATATATAATATAGWWATATATATATATATGATATAATAAAAAATGCATAATTAGTACAAACATAACATTAAGCGCTTTTTCAACAACAAAAAAAGTTAAGCACAAAAAACTATTAAAATATAATATTAAATAAAGGCTTGTTGTTGGTTTGTTGTATAGTATTAAAAGTAAATAATAATTTTTTTAGTTATATAAATAGCGAAAAATCAGGTAAACATTAAGTTATGTAAAATATGAATAATAATAATAAATTTTTTTTTAAATATAAATACAAAATTTAAATGACATACCGTTCCTACGGCACCTTTACAGGTGAGCTTGAATTTGAGTACACTTTGAGGATCTCTCTGTTTAATTAATAATAATAATAATAATAATCAAAAAAAAGAGATTAACAAATATGTAATTAAATAAATAAATATATAATTAATTTTTTTTCTGTCTGTTTGTTTGTTTGACTAAGACGTGTGTCTGTCTGTCTAAAAAAAATTATTTTTTTTAACTAAATGTTTATTTTTAAAACATTTAATTATTTATTTAAATAATTTTGCATTTCATATGTCATGTCATATTATACAGTATGTTATTTTGGATGTCATTGAGATTTTTTTTTTTTTGGTTATMAATTTTCATGGCATGTCCTAATCATTACAATATTATGGATATACATGTATATATACATATACATACCTTATCGACCAGATCTTCAAGAGTATGAGCGAGTTTTATGGCAACTGTTTTTTCATCGATGACATCGTATTTGAAATAATTTATATCACTTAAGCTATTGTCGACCGCTTCCAGTCGGAAGTCGACTCTCGGATGGACTTCAACTTTGAACACTTCATTTCCTTCATAGGGTTTATATATGCAAATAAAAAACAGACAAAAATATATAATTTATGTTTTATATATATATATATGCAAACAATTGGGGCAAACGGGGGTTAGGGGTGGGTTAGGAGTAGGTGACACACGGACTCACCGACGGGTAGGTTTTCGGCCACCCTTTCAAACCTCCGGTTTTCGCCAATCGGATAAAATTTACAGCCTWTACAATGTGTGTGTAAAATATCAATTAATTGCATGATTTTATRATTAGTAAATAAATAAATAATAAATAAATAAATTTTTAAAATGTTAAAAATACTAAAATTATCAATAAATTTATTTTATTTTTATAATATACTTTTTATAATATAATGTTATATATATATATATCATATATCTATATATATATACCATATATCTATATATATATACCATATATCTATATATATATACCATATATCTATATATATATCATATATATATATATATAACATAATGTATCGAAATAAAATAAAAACTAATGTATTTTTTTATCCATTCAATTGTACATAAAATACAGTTTGTAATACTTTATTTTTATTTGCATCTCTACTAATAAAAATAATAAAAAAAATTATAATACATTTTAGCAAATAAATTGATAGGTAAACTGTATATAATTTATATATAGTGACCTCAGGCAGTGTTCAGTATATAAATAATTGTATAAAATGTATATTATATTTGTTGTCTAATATTATGAGGAATTTATTTTAGCCTTTTTTTTTTGMCTTAATAGACAACTCACCAGTAATTTACAACTATTTATTCAATAGCCCTGGTATTGGCCTAAAAAAATAAATAAATAGAAAGAAGTTTTGCAATACTAATACTAATAATAATAATAATAATACCTAATATTAATAAATAGTTGTAATAATAATAACAATAATAATAATTGTAAAAAAGAAATATAAATAAAAATTATATAAATTTATATATACTTTATATACAGTATATTATATATATATAYATACAGTATGTACTGTATATTATATATAAGTTTTAAAGTTTCGGCACTTTTAATGTAATCAACAGTTGTATCGCTTTTTTTAATACATAATGTATTGTGTTATGGTATTCATGCGCTAAACTTTTTATTAGTGAACACAAAAATATTACATAATATTTAACTTATATATATATATACAGAATATGTGTGATACAGGGGGGTTGACAGTGGGGGGTTAATGAACACCTATTGAATTTTTAATTATATATATCTGTGTCTGTATATATATACATATATATATATGTATAATGTATATTAGCATAAACATACATAATTTTACGAAATAATTTTAAACGTTTTTTTTTGAAAATTTTTATTTATCTATTTTTGTTGAGTTTCTTTAATTTGAAATATGCATATATAAATATTTGTTGTTTGAACACAACAACAACAACAAAATAACATTAAATTATACAGTGATCCTCATATTATATTTAATATTATTTTATAAGAAAAAACAAATTGAATTTACATTAATCACGAAAAATGTGGGATAAATAAGTCAAATCAAAAAAATTTATTAATATTTTATAAATATAATAATATAAAAATGTTTTTAATATAAAGTTTACTACAGTTTATCGTATATATTATAGTTTATAGATAGTTGAATATTTTAATAGATAAAAAATCTAACTATACTATTACTCTATGTTTTTTTTATAATAATAATATAGTAATTAATTAATAATACCCTGATAAATCAATKTTTTAAATRTATAAAATAAAAAACGCCTTATTATTAATTTTTTTCAAATAAAACTTTTGATTATAATAATTGTAACTTTAACTGTAAAAATATTTTGAAAAGTGTTTTTTATTTTTATTTTATATGTATAAAACTATTTAGTTTTTTTTAATATATATATAAATATTCATCAATAGTTATTTTATTAGCCAAGTATTTTTATCTAGATCATCACTATATAATAATTATGTGGGTCATTTTTTTATTTTTACTTAAAATAATAAAATATTTTATTAATTTATTATATAAAGAGTACAAAAATTTTATTATCTATTATTTTATTATTAATATTATTTTACTTTTTTTTTAAAAAAAGTAATGTGTATGTGATTAATCATTTTAATAACTATTTTATTATATTTCATTAACACAATTTAAATCATGTTAATCTGTTTAATAATAAATTTATATATATATATAATATAATACTGTATATAAATATATATATTATTGTTATAAAATTTATTTTTAGACAATAAGACAAAAMAAAWAATATATAAAGTAATACTGTATTACACATATTGTCCCAAAAAATATCATCCAAAAAATTTTTACGTGATTTATATAAATTTTTTAATAATAAGAGGATTAAGCAAATTATTATTATTATTAAATTTTATATCTGAGAAATYGTAATGAATATAAATCTTAAATTATAATTATTATATATAATTTTATTTTATTTTATTTATTAAATTAAAAATAAAACTATCTTAAAATAAAATCTTATAAAGTATACCGTTATTTATTTGCCGTATATATTAATATATTAAATTCAATGACTTTGCTTACTATATATAGTAATTTACAAAAAAAATATTAAAAAAGATAAAAAACACATTTTATAGTATTTTAAAATAACATTATATGATTAAAAAAACACATTTTAGCGGCGGCAAAAAAAATTAATTACAATTTTTTTATGTTGACAAAAAAAATTATTGCGTGTAAATTATAAATAATAATAGATATAAATATCACACTAAAAAAAAGTAAATGTAATGTATTAACGGTATGTATAGATACCGTAAAATTTTACACACAAAAAAATAAATAAAAATAACTAAATTTTCAAAAAAAAAACAATAATTATCAATTATAATTAGTTAATAAAAATTATTTATAATTATATATAATTAATTAATTAATATTTAAATTTAAAAAATAAATAAATAAACAAAAATAACTAAATTATTTTCAAAAAACCATAATTATTCGATTAATTAGTTAATAATAATTATATATATAATTAATTAATTAATATTTAAAAAAATTATTTACCAGAATAATCACCTAAAGCTGTCGTTGAAWAACAACAACAATACAGTGTAATCCATAGCCACGATATTAAATGTTTTTTAGTTAATAATAAAATCATAATTTCCTAATTGGATAACACATATAACACATTTACAAACCCACCACAAAAAAAAACTTTTTTGAAAACTTTTATTTTTATTATTTAAATAATTTGTATCATATATTGCACTTAAAAAGCACTTTTTGTCACAAGTTTTTTTGAAATCACTTTTTTCTATTCAAAAAATAATTAAATTTTTACTATTATTATTAAACTACATTGATATTTTTTGTGTGTTAAATATCCACACAATAAACTTTACATATATATATACACTGAGACATATATACACACAAACAAACAAACAAACACCAAATCACCAATCAATTATAGTCTACATATTTTTTAAAAAAATAAATTATTTYTCATATTAATAAAATCAATTGTATTGACAGTACTGATAAAAAATTAAAACTTTTATATATATACTGTGTATATAATGTTTTTTATTAACACAGTTTGTTATAATATATTGTTATTATTGCTAACTATTAACTACTGTACTGTACTCTCCGGTATGAATCAAAACACTGGTCTGTCTTAAAGATATGTCAGTCAGAAGCGAATCCTTTGCTAAATACAGAGAGAGAGAGAGAGAGAGAGAGAGAGAGAGAGAGAGAGAGAGAGAACTTAAGAGAAAAAGTTTTTTGGGCACAAAATTTACAGCTCAGGAGTTGTCAAACAAGTTAAGGGGCAATAAAAAAACAGTTACAATATATATATGCTGTATATAATATTATCTATATATATATAACTTATATAAATATATTATGTATTAAAATTTAACTGTACTTTTATATAATCACATACATATAAATAAAAATTAAATATACAGAAAAAAAATTTAGGTGATTATTATAACCGAAAGTGTTTTATACTGTTTGATAYWTTATATATATATTATTTCCGATAAAAATTAAAGAATTTTCAGAAAATAATTTTTTAATTTCAATTTCTCTCTCTCTCTCTCTCTCTCTCTCTTTGCTTTTTGCTTAAAGTTATAATAAATTATGAAACTAACAACAAAAACAACAAAAATATTTGTGACTTTTTAAATTGAAATTCTGATTATTATTATAATATTTATTATTTTGTAAATATAATTAATAATATTATTTAAAAATGTTTTGTCCGGAAATTTTTTCCTTAAATATTATACTTTCTTTTTAAAACAAATTATACTGTATATATCAATATTAATTTATTTAATAATAAGACAATAATTTTTATTAAAATAAAATATTAATAAATTCAAATATTTTAAATAAAATATCATTACATAGAAATATATTAAATTTTTTTATCTGATTAATTTGAATTATAATAATAATTTTTTTTGTTGATACAGTATCTTATATATAATCAATTAATTTTATAATATAAAAAAGTTTAAATTTTATACGAAAAAAGTTTGGGTCATAATTAATCCTCTTATTAACGATTTTAATAATATATAATATAATTGATTAATTGTCATTTAAATAACAATTTTTTTTATAAATAATAATAATAATTATTATTATATATACTGTGCAGTATCTAATACTACATAATTTTTTTGGGGGTAAAAAATTAAAAATATTTTTTTAGTTGTTGTGTTTGTGTATAATTTTTATGTATTTTTTTATTTATTTATTTATACTGTTAATGATCTCCCCCATAAATAATAACAAACAATTGTATTATAGAAACTAATTAGTCCCAATTTCTATATTTATTGGTACAATGTATATATAATTTATTATATATATATATAAAATATGTCCCAATTTTTATTTGAAATAATGATTTATTTAATTTTATTACTAATTTATTATTATTATTATTGCTACTACTACTACTACTACTACTACTACTACTACTACTAATTAACAAATACCTATATTTAGTATTGATATTATGTGTAATATTGGTGTATGTAATGGTATTTTTTTGTTTTAAAAATAAATAAATAATAATAATAAACACAATAGATTGCAAAACTAATCTAAATATATGTATATTTTTACTAAAATATTTTACCATATTTTAATAATTAAAATTTTCTCAATTATAGACATAAATTAGTTTTTTTAAAAAAACAATTTTGTTTTGTTAGTTATTATTGACTAATTTTTAGGACAATATACTCTATCAATATATATATCTATAATATATGGCATTTATATTGAACTTCTATACTATTTTTTCAAAAAAAAAAATATTTTTAGATAATAATAATTTACATGTATAATATTCCTATCAATAATGTATATCAAATTTTTTGTTGTTGAAATAATTATTAAAAAAATTTCATTAATAACATAAACATATACAGTATTAGCATAAATGAGTTATTTATTTTTTTTAAAAAAACATCATCGATAAAAAAATATTGTCTAAACTATACACAATATATTCAATGTTATTAATTTTTAAAAAATAACTATTAATAAATAAAAATAAAATAAATTATCACTGATTATTAACAATATTAACCTAACCAACTGATAGGGTGTATATGATTTATACACTTATACCTGTATATCTAATGATAAAATACAGGTATATTATCATAGATACTGTAGATTCACCCGTGCTTTACAATAGCACAGGTGATTATAATCATTTAACAACAAAAAATGTATAGATATATATAGATATATATTGTAAGCCGGCTTTAAAACACATAAACATACACACCATATATATATATATATATATAAACATAGATTCATATATATTAATGTCTAATTTATGCCAAATGTGATTATATTATATGAAAAAAGTGTGATAAGAGAAAAATGTTTAAATATTTTTAAAAAATAAATTTTTTGTTTGTTATGTGTGTTAAACACTAACACTAACAACACAATTATCGCTATTTTGTAATGCATTGTGATTGTGTGTGTGTGTGTGTGTGTGTGTGTGTGACTGTATGTGAAAACAATATATACAACAATAAGTAATATTATATAACATCTAATATATCATCATTTATATACTTTAATTTATATATATAAGGCTACAAAAAGATTTCACTTAATGGTTCATTAAATTATTTACATTATTTGTCTTTTAAATAAATATATATATATATATATATAATTTATACGGAAGTGTTTCATACAGGTATTAATGCATAACAACTTTAAGTTGGAAAAAAAGTTATTTATTTTAACAAACAATATATATAAAACAAACAGACACTTGAAATGAATGAACAAACAGTTGTTATTGTGTGTCTGTAAGAGAGARAGAGAGAGAGAGAGAGAGAGAGAGAGAGAGAGAGAGAGAGAGAGAGAGAGATAATAGGTATCAAATTAATGGTCATATTTTTAGACAAAACATTTTAWAGTGACATTATATATATACAGTRTATACTATGATATAATATATACATTTAAAAACAAAAAGTTTCATTTTCTTATATATRTATATAKATATATAAAGTTAAAAACCCTCACATAAAACACACACTAATTATCATATGATATATATGTGTGTTTGAAACACACATTTAAAAACACATATTTAAATAACTTTTTTTAAAAATAAAAAAAATAAAAACTTATAGCAGTCGTTGTAATGACACGAGTGATGCCCTCTATATTATTGTGTATACAATTGTAATCACATTTAATAATACATATGGCATTCAATAACACTAATACAATATAATAGTCAATGCATTGAACACATGTGTCAATCATAATGTGTTTGTAATTGTATTTAAATTTTTTGTTAAATTTTTGTTTAAAAAAAAAGTTTACATTTTGTTTGTTGGATCAGCTGTTGGATCAAATAATAATGGGTCGGACAAAGAAACTATTCGACAAAAAGTCGTCGATTAGATTCAAATTAGTCCACCGAAGCCAAAGAGATCCGTTAGCAGCGGATGAAACGGCACCGCAAATGGTTTTGGTGGACATGGATGACAACGGCGGCGGCAGCGGTGGTACTGATAGACAACGGCAACGAATTGAAGAGCACCGGAAGTATGGCATACACTTCGATGATGACTACGACTATCTGCAACATCTGCGTGATGTGGATCAGGTGGCCGAATGGCACGAAGTGGCCAACAAAGACAAGACGAAAAAGACTAATCAGCCGAAGACCGCTAACAATAAGACGTCTGGCGTTTCGTTGCCGTCGTCGCTGTTTCCGTCGGCTGTCGAAGAACGTGAAGGTCTGCTGAACAAAGCTGTACTGCCGGTTGGACCGCAACCCGATTGGGATCCGGATTTGGTGGCCGCTATGGACGACGACTACGATTTTGATGATCCCAACAATCAGATGGACGACGACTTTATTATGCAAGCAGAAGGTGTGGATGAAGAAGTGGCCAATGATGACGACGACGACCAATGGGAAGATGTTTCCGATAGTGACTCTTCAACGGTCTGTGATTCGGATGAGGACAACGATTCGGATTCATCTGGTAATGGATTTTCAGATGAAGAAACTAAATCACATTTTACCAACTATTCAATGAGCTCTTCAGTGATGAGACGAAATAATAACTTAACAATTTTGGATCAAAGATTTGAAACCCTATACGAAACAGAGTAYGCAAACGACTGCGACATCGGTGGTCTTGATTTGGACGATATCGAGGGACCGATTCAGCCGAACAACAGTAAACTGTTGGCCGATTTRGCCGAAGAGTATGCAAACATGAAGAATGTAAAACAATTGTACGAAAATGTGGATAAAAAAGAGTTTTACGAGTTTTATGATAATAAACGAGAAGAAGCCGATAATTGTGACAGTAATCGGCCTAAAGATAGAGGAGAAGTGTTAACCGAAATCGAGATCTACGAGAACAGTAAGAATCGTGAGGACAGGTATGACTGCGAGTCGATAATCAGTACCTACTCTAACCTATATAATCGGCCAAAAATGATAAGCGAATCCAACAATAAACAGTCGTCAAGAATTCAGATCAATGAACGAACCGGTCTACCCGTCGGTTGTTTCGAAAARCCKGGACTGACTGCCAAAAAGTTGGCCAAATTGAACGCACTTAACGACGCCGCCGCCGACAACAATGATTTACCGATGATCGCCAAATCGGTTCGTACGACTGCTTCGCGTGTAACCGAACTGTCCGTACGGCCGGCGGATGAGACGCCCGAACAGAGGAAACACCGAAAGTCTGAACTCCGAGACTATCGACGACAGAGAAGAGTGGAGAAAAAGGTCAACAAAGAGGCGTTCAAAACGGAAAGTTTGAGATTAAATAAAGAAGTAATTAATTTGCAGAAGAGTTTTAATTCAGTGAAAATTGTTTAGAAAAAAGTGAAAATATATATTTTTTATTATATATAAAACTATTTTTAAATAATTTTTTTTTCGCAAATTGTTTTATCTATCAATTGACACACCATTATATTATAGATCTATGTTTCWAAATTACGGTAATAATAATAATMATTGAAAATGTRTTTTTAATTAATTAATTAAAAAAAATGCATGACTTGTATGTTGTAAATAAAAATTAAACAGTATTTATATTAGAGTGAAAAAAGWGATATTAATTTTTTTGTGTATTAATGTAATTAWAATTTAATATAAATATTTACAATATATATATATATAACACTAATTTAGTTTAGATTAAGGGAAAAGTTTGTTTGAAAATAAATAGGAAATTGTTTATTAAATTTTTTTATAAAAAAAATAGGGAAAAAACTTATTAAATTAAACAATTTTTTTGTAAAATGTAATTAATTCTCCGGTAATTATTTTTATTTAAAAAAAAATTGAAATATATATTATTATATTAAATATATCTATTAATTTGTTTATTTAATTTTTCTAATCATAAACTATATATATCTAGTTTATTGATAGAKATAATATAGTTTAAAAATAAATTATTAATAATACCGTAATATACAGTTATAATACATTGTATGTATAGTTTTTTTTTGTACTAAACTATTGAAATACTTTACTATTAAAATACTAAATAAATTTATTTATCTAAAAAAAATCATTAATCATTGAAAAATGCTTTTTAAATATAATTATCATTAAATTATTAATTCAATTAAAACAATAAAATAATTAAAGCTATAAATTTAAACACACACAATATATGCCCGCCATAAAACAGTACACACATAATATGGCTAATCTAATATTTAGTTGCAAATGTTGTGAACCAATTAGTTTGACAATTACGATGGCTGCCACACACACACACACACACACACACACACACACACATACATACATACATACACACACACACACACACACATACACACACACACACACACACACACACACACAACACACACACACCACACACACACACACACACACCACACACACACACACACACACACACACACACACACACAACACACACACACACACACACACAAACACACACACCACACACACACACACACACACACACACACACACACACAACACACACACACACACACACACACACACACACACACACACACACACACACACACACACACACACACACACACAAACACACACACCACACACACACACACACACACACACACACACACACACACACACACATGTTTGTTATTTAGCTGCATGTCGTCTATAGCTATGTCTCTGTTTAAAACTAGAGATGTTTTCGTGCAATTGATTTAATTTTTATATGTGTCGTGTGTTAGTAGTTAGAGTAGAGATGTTTGTCTGATTGAGTGATCGATAGTACAGTAGAAACTCATTGGAGACACAAAATTGAGTGCAAATAAACATAACAACAGTTTATATATAATATTATTATTATTTGTCATTCATTTCAATACACAATGACGTCGTCTTAACAGTTGTCCAGTCATTGAGTGTCCACAACAACAACAACACAACCATAACAGCGATAACTTTATCTTTGTGTGGATCAGCTGTTCAGTGTTGGACAACAACAACATCGTCATCATCATCAACAACAACAACAACAACATCCTACCAACCCGTAAATGGACGGCAATCGGGACGAAAGCGAACGGTGCGTCGATTTGGCCAAATCGGCGATTCGCGAGTGCGATCACCACAAGGCCATCAAATATCTGATTAAAGCTCAACGACTGTATCCGTCAACGGAGGCCAAAGGTTAGTGTCTGTCTGTCTGACCATTCAATTGATTCATTACCCGGTTTTTGTGTCCCAATCACATACACACAGAGCTATTGGAGAGATTAAGACAACAACAAGAAGAAGATAACGGCGGCGACAACACCGCCGATAAAAGCCAATCATCGGATCAGCAAAAGGATTCGCCAACACATAGTAGTAGTAATAACGAGCCGAGACACCGGTCGCGGTCTAGTAGTTTTGGCCGCACTGCCGGCGGCACCGCCGCCGCCGATAGCAATAGTCATACAAACGGTGGTAATAGTGGTATATAGTAGTCATTCCTCCAGTGCTTACAATGCAATGAATCGCGAGTACACTGACGAACAGTTAGCGTCGGTTAAGAAAATAAAAAAATGCAAAGACTATTACGAAATCTTGTCGGTAACCAAAGATGTTACCGATTCGGACATTAAAAAACAGTACCGCAAACTGGCCCTACAGTTTCATCCGGACAAAAACAAGGCTCCCGGTGCTGCCGAAGCCTTCAAAATGATTGGCAACGCTTTCGCTATACTAAGCGACGCCGAAAAGCGCAAACGTTACGACATGTACGGCTCGGATGAGGACCAGCGGCGACGGTCGCACAACCAGTACTAYGAAAACAATGGCGGCTACTATGACTATACACGCGGTTTTGGCGACGATATCAATGCCGACGAAATATTCAATATGTTTTTTGGCGGCGGTTTTCCGTCGGGCAATGTCTACGTACGGCGTACTAATCGGCCGTATCGCGAAACCTCACATCGACAACATAACCATCAAAACAATCAGGAAGTGGCCTCCGGTTACAATGTATTGCTCCAAATGATGCCCGTCTTAGTCCTACTGTGTCTATCGCTGATGAGCACATTCTTTGTGTCGGATCCAGTGTATAGTCTCAGCCGAACTCAGTATGTCTCAGTAGTTCCCGATTTTTTAAGATTTTTTTTAAAATGATAATAATTTTGTTGTTTTTTTTGTTGTTGTATTTTTTTACAGGAAATACCAATACGAAAGAAAGACCCAAAACCTAGAGATACCGTATTTTGTTAGAGAAAACTTCGACAAAGACAATAGTAAGGCAACCATACGTCGAATTGAACAACAAGTCGAAGAAGATTATGTGTCCAATTTGAGGGCATCCTGTTTTCGGGAACGCAATTATAGTATGTTTTTTGATGTTGGTGTTGGTGTCAAAAAATATGGGTATATATGGTGTGTATGCATTTGGGAGAGTATTCAGGTTAGAGACAGGTATTCCACTCAATTAGAGTTTATATTAATAAATATYTGAATAAACCATACATTCAATTGACAAAATTGACCAAGGGGCATAATTGTWGATAATATTAAACTCAACATTGTTTATTTTTTGATTAATTGTAAAACTAGCTAGATAATAGCATTAACATAAAATAGTTCATCTAGTTAATTTTACAATTAATCAAAATAATGACCAATGAACAATAATGTTGAGTTTAGAATTATCTACAATTATGCACATGGTCAATTTCATAAATTGAATGTTTGGTTTATTCAAATATTTATTATTTTRTAAACTAATTGAGTGAAATACCTGTCTCTAACCCTGAATACTCTCCCAAAAATGCATACACCATATCCAGCCCATTTTTTTTACACTGTTTGGTGTACACCTATACCCATACCTATTATCTGTATACACAAAAAATCTAATTGTTTATTTGATTTTTTTATAACCACCACTTTAACAGAGGAAAGTATGGTTTGGAGAGCTCGTAATTTCCGGGACAAAGATCTCGAGGAAAGGGCTAAAAGTTTGAAGACACCCTCATGTGATCATTTGCATAGAATATCTCAACAGTATGTCCTGTGGTAACACAACCAATACTTTAGTAGACATATATTATATAAGAAAATAAAGATAAAGAGAGAGAGAGAGAGAGAGAGAGACAGACAGACAGATAAAAAAATTGTAAATTAATTTATTTATCATTTAAACAATACAACTACAAAAAAACACGAAAAAACAAACAAATAGTTGACAAACAAATAATAATAATAATAATATCTCCCAATGTTTTATTTGAATTGTTTTTAATTTTTATAGTATTGTATATAACGTTATATATAATAATAATAATAATTATTATTTTTTTGTGTAGATTACCTTAAAAAAATTTTATCTTAAATATTATATATATATTTAAAAAAAAAAAAGTTTATTAATTAAATGTTTTTTGCACTCGGAAACTCCAAATGTTTTTTTCTATAGATTGATAAAAAGAAAAATTTATTAAATAATTAAAATTATTGTTGTTGTTGTTATTATTATTAATTATTATTATTGTTGATTGATTTTTTAAAGAGATTTTTTTTAAATACCAAAATAATTATTCATTAAACGATATATAATTTTTTGAAAAAAATTACAATTACTTATAGACTGAATATTTTGTTGTTGTTGTTTATCATAATCGCATAATTTTTTTAAACAATTTATTTTATTTTTTTTTAATATAATAAAGTACAGTATATTATAAATTATAATTTTTTATAATACCGTAAGGTATTTCAATAAAATTTTGCATTATATTAATATATATATATATATATATATATATATACGGTATATGTATTTTAATTTAATTTTCAATTAGCAATAAGAGTTATCAAATTGAGATTTTATTACTAAAACAATTATTATTAATTATATATCATTAATTATATTACCGGTAATATTATATTATTATTATTTTTTTAAATATTAAATATTATGTTTTATTCAATACTTTAATAATAATAATCAATTGATTCAATCAGTGTCTCAATAATCATCGGGTGGTTCATTGACTTTAAAGAGAGAGAGACACTAAAGAAACAAAAAAAATTATATTTTATTTTTGTGTTGTAATCTAAATCTGACATTCAATTGATTAAAGAAGAGAGAGAGAGAGAGAGAGAGAGAGAGAGAGAGAGAGAGAGACGCATCAAAGAGATTGATCCAAAAAAAACAAAAATTTTATCAAAAGAAAACATTTGAAAAACTTGTTTTTTCTTTTGCATATTTCTAATACCCAACAAAAAACAGTTGTTTTCTTATGGTATGTCTTGTAGTAGTAGTTGTTGTAGTAGTKGTTGSTCTCTCTCTCTAACATATCTTGTTTATTATACAACAATTGTAATGTATTTTAGCCTTTTTTTATATATATGTGTTGTTGAATAGGTATTAGTGTTACGATAGCGCGTACGGGATGACCCTATTTTTTTGATGATGTTGTTGTTGTTGAGCGCCCATACATACAGTCTATTGTAAATTAGCATCTTTTGTGGATTGTCATCTCTCTCACTGCAGGAGGGGGTCCACAACAACACCAACAACTACTACAACCAGGGAGGCGGCAATTGTATTGTAAATTGCATAACATTACAAATACATAAAATATAGCCAATTTTTTTTAGTACATAGGTAACAGTGCCATCACTACTAGAGTTTTGAGGTTATGTTTATCTATAGTATTAATTTATTTGCAAATAGTACTGTAAAATACGGTACAATATATAGATATACAGCTAAAAACAGGTATACTAATATACTGTATGTAGTTTACTGTAGTATTGCAATGATTGTTGCAATATTTTTTTTGGGGCTTAACAGTAAAATAGTTTATTTAAAAAAAAATTATTATTAATTAATTAAGATATTCAACACACTAGCAAAATATAGGAAAACAATGAAAATTTAATTGATAAATATTTATGTAAACTATATTATTAAAACAAAATAAATTTGAATATTTAATTTTATGATATTTTTTTGGAGGGGTTAAGCACACACACATATATATATATATATATATGTGTGTGTGTGTGTGTGTGTGTGGCTATTAGYCGCCTAAATCCCCCCAAGTCCCCCCAATTTAAATAAATAAAAATAAATTAATCCTGTTTTTCCAATAATGTTTGGCAAATGTAATGATCACTACTACTACTACTACTACTATTACTATTACTACTACCAGTGCCACCACTACTACCAACCAGACCAGCACTAGCACCAGCACTATCAGTATCTTTGGGTTTGGCCCTTAAATGTTGCCCTCTTTAAGAAAAGTTCAGTTCTTCACATAGACTATCAATACTACTACCACTACTACTACTACTACTACTACAGTAATAACTTGTCTGACAACTCCTTGAGAGCTGACATTTTGAGAGCTCTCAAAACAAACTTCTGGTGGTTGGCTCTGGTCTTCTATATCCACATCAAGAGGAGAGGGATATACACTTCTGACATAACTTTTTTTTATATTATAAGACAACACACACTCATACATACATACCAACCAAACAAACCAGTGTTTTTGGACTCTCAAACAACACACCACAACACACAACTTATACCTGTATATCCATTAGTGAAAAATTGTAATCTACTTATAGTATAGTTGCAGTGTTTGTTATATATATATATRTATATGTGTTCATAGATTTATCAAATATTAATAAAATTGAATTATATATTTGTATTATTAATATATAATATTTAATATTTTGCAACTCACACTATACAATACACCTGAAAATATGTAGCCCATTGTTACGTGTATTTTTCAGTCTATGACTATGGGGTCTCTAATATTAGTGTTATTATATATATATATATATATTTAAATTATATATATATCAATGTAGTTGTTTGTTATTAAATTGTTATTTTATATATCAAAAATTTAATTAAAAATTAAATTTGTGTTAATATATCCACAAAAAAAATAATAAGTTTGTCTCTCTGTGTGTGTRTGTATATGTGTTTTGATGTGTAGTACAGTGTACAGTGAATGTGTTATTATTTAGGAAACTATGATATTATTATTAGCTTATAATACTACTAATAATAATAATAATATAATGTCGTGGCTATGGATTACACTATTGATGTGTTCAACCACTTCAGGTATTTTAAAAAAAAAATAAATATTTATTTATATATTTGTTTGTTTGACTTTAAATAGAGAGAGAGAGAGAGAGAGAGAGAGAGAGAGAGAGAGAGAGAGAGAGAGAGAGATATGATTTGCATATTTGAATATTTTTTTAAAAAAATCTAATTTTATTTATTAATATGTATWTTTTCAAAATAAATAATTAAAAATAGGTTTCGGATTTCCCGGTTTCGGACACAACAGTCCGCCCGTATTTGACTTCAAACGTGAATGGCTTATACCCGAAAATGAACCCGTCGGTAAGTGCAGCCCCGAAATTACAAAATAAACCAAAAAAAATAATTAATTAATTAAAAATAAATAACACACACATACTAATTAATATTTTTTTGAAAACATATATATTTAAATTTTTGTTTTAATTAAATTAAACCCATTTTTTTGTTTGTTTTGTTTCTTATATATAATATAATGAACTTTTGTGGTTTGTAATACTTAGATATATAATAATAAATATATAAATAATTTTGTTATAACCATTAATATGTATACAATATATATATATATATATATATATATATATATATAAACAGTTTATTAGTTATATAATACATAATATACGGACACGTCTTGCATGAAATGTCTGTCATTTTCAGGCTCTGATTCCTTATACCAGTGAATGAATGGCAAGTCTTTTAGTTTCTTATAATATAATTGTGTCACTGAATAGTTTAGGTATTAGTTATTATTATTATTATTATTTTATAATATATAACAACAACGACAACAAGTTTTTTTTGTTTGTTTGTTAATATATTTATCTTATTATTTATTTATTTAGTTTTTTTCTTTTATTTAATAATAAGCATAAATATAAAGAAAAAAATATTTATTTATATAGTTATATAGTATAGTATAATCTAAATAATAATAATAATAATAATAATAATAATAATAAAAAGAGTAGTCAACAAACTGCTTTTATAATTATTATATATATATATATATTTTTCAACCACAAAAAAATCTTTATATCATTGTTTTTATTTTATAATATAACTTATATTTAACTTTTTTTGAATTGCTTATTCATATGGGGTTTAGATATACAGTATATATATATATATATATATATATATATATATATATGATATAAATTATTTTTTTACAGTACTTTAAACTGTTGTATAGTATGTAAGCAATAGTTATGTATGACATATACATGTATATATATATATATAAGTTATAGACAGGTATGTACAGTATATATAGCATTTGGGAAAGGGAGTATCCGAGCAAAACAAAACAAAAAACAAAATATGAATAATGTTTTAAGCACAGGTAGTTTTTTCTGGTGCTTAAAAAAGATGAATCTAATTGTATTTAGTTATTATATATAAATTTTTTACTCCAATTGCTTTGGACACACCTATAAGTTATAACTAGACTGTGCTATGATTGCATTTTTTTTGTTTAAAAAAAAGTTAAACATCAATATATATATATAACTATTTATATGTGACTGACATATCATTTATATTTGTTATATATATTTATAGGCAGCCGTGTAATAACAGTGCGAACAAGAGATGAGGACAGGGACTCAATCGACTACAGTATAGATAAGGCCATGTTTTTGGACGGATCCAATTATTTCACTATCAATCCGAAGAATGGCGACGTTTTTCTCAAAGAGTCTTTGTTGGGACAGGTATGTCAACTTCAACTACTACTACTACTACTACTGTATCACATACATACATACACACCACTAATTATACACTGTCTCTCTATCTGTCTCTAAATAAATACCTACAATCTCTGGCACCTGTATCTCTCAGTGTGTGTGTGTGTGTGGTGTGTGTGTGTGTGTATAATATACAGTACACACACACACTCTCATCAGTTCTCATCAGTGAAAAGCCCATAAAAATTATTTTTTAATGAGTTTATGCTTCACTTAATGTTAAGTTATACTGACTATATATATATATATATATATATATAAATATATATTATATACCGACTCTCTTTTTTTTGTTGGACGGACTCTCCAAATATTAGCTAAAAAAACTGAGTGCCAATGGCTTCGCTACCAAACCTTGTTTTTCCCCCTTTTTTTTCTCTGTGCACATCCATTGCTCTCTTAACTAACTGATCAGTAATCTGGTAGCACTTGTATCTCATGTATGTGTGTGCAAAAAAACACGGTTTTACGTGCCGTCTCTCTCTCTCTCTCTCTCTCTCTCTCTCTCTCTCACACACACACACWCACATAGCTTTCATATATATATATATATATGAGGGGAACTGGAGGGGACACCGAACTGGTCTACACTTTTGACAGTAGCTTTTTCTATGTATGTTAACTGTGTATATATAATATATGTGTGTGTTTTGGGAAAATTAATATTATTTTTTAAATAATAAAATAAAAAAATTTTAGTGAAAATTTATAGCTTTAGTTTTGTTTTACTGGTGGACAGTGTGCAGACATATACTAAATTTAAATGATTATTATTACAGTATTATTATTATTAGTGAAATTAGTTATAAAGGTTTTGAATATATTATCAGTATATTCTGTATGTGTGAGCATAAGCTATATATACAGGTATATAATAATCATAAAATAAAAATATTTTATTTATTTATTTTTTTTTGTTGTTATAAAAAAGACACTAATTATTTGGAAAATTCATAGCCAGCAAAAAAAAATAGTTGTCTTACAATTATTTAATCAGTTTTATGGTATGAAAAATAATAATAATAATAATAATAAAAAATAAAGAGAGAGAGAATCCAATAKAGAGAGAGAGAGCTCAGCAAACGTTGACTTTTATATCATATATACATATATTTGAAGTCCAAAAGAAAAATATTTTGTTTAGCGTTGCGATTGAGCGCTCCGGGCGTTTGAGAGAGAGAGAGAAAAACTGGTCGTAAGTTTGCCTATCACTTCACTTACAATTACGTTAATGTTATATTACTAGTGAAGAAAAAAATAAAAATAATATATATTAGAGAGCCATTGAAAAAATATATAGTTTAAAGATTAAACATTAGTGAGTGAATGAGAGAGAGAGAGAGAGAGAGAGAGAGAGAGAGAGAGAGACTTTTAGCTATACATACAGTCTATATACTGTATATATAAGAGACTATGAACTCACTTATACTCTCTTATATACATAACCAACAACAACACAAAAAAATCATACATCAGTGAGGGATGACATTCCAAGGCTGTGCACTGGTATCTCGTAAGCCCTACCAAAAAAAAAATTAAACTAATAGCCCCGGTATGCCGGCCCTACTATATATATACCCAACTATATTGTATATATGCTCTCTATTTCTCTCTGTTGGCACTCCTATATAATTGGCGAAAATTATTTATAATTTCTGTTTTCTAAACTACTAACTAAAGAGAGAGAGAGAGAGAGAGAGAGAGAGAGAGAGAGAGAGAGTCTTCATTTAAGAGAAATATGTCTAACATTTGAGTGGTTGTAATAATAGTAATAATAATGAGAGTACTAATAATAATAATACTGATAATAATTGAAATATGCAATTGAAAAGCAAAAATGAAAAATAAAATAAAATTCAACAAAAAAACTAAATTTGAATAAATAGATTTTTTTCCTAAGAATCGATTCAATTCTAGTGAAAATTTTTTTTTGTTTATTGTTGTTGTAGTAGTTATTTGTATACCTAATAGTGAAAAAAGGTTATATATATTTTTTTTTGTTGGTCGTCCCCTAACTAGTGATCGGCTAAATACTGTATATATCTATATAAGGGTTTACACTATATGTGTGCTCTCATTGAAAGCAAAAATTATTATTATTTTTTTCAAAACCATAACTCATAAGACACACGCGTTTTTAACACACACACACATAAAATGGTTAGGCGTTAGGGCTGTGCACTACTATTTTGCGATAGTCTCGTGCCATATATGATATGGATAGGATAGGGCACTCCTGGATGGTCATCATCATCATTATTATCATCATAATCCATAACAATACCCAAAAAAACACTTTATTGAGTATATATAATGTATATCAATATATATATATATATATATATATATATATATATATAGATAGATATATTTTATTTTGATGGTATGCCCTATTTGAGATCCGGGTAGTCTATATATATATATCAAAAAATAAGTTTCTCAAAATTATGACACCCATTGGAATCTGCTTGAAATCAAAATTGTATACAATATATATACAGTTTATAATATATATAGATATTTATGTATAGCCAGGGGTTGTGCCATAGATAAGAGAGAGAGAGAGAGAGAGAGAGAGAGAGAGAGAGAGAGAGAGAGAGAGAGATTATAAATCGGCATTTTTGTAGCTCAATCACAGGTCATAGATAGATATATATACAGTTTATAGACAACTTTCCTAACTTATTATACCCCCACTTGTTGTTTGTTGGCGATTCACTTATTTATTAAATAGATTAAAGTATATATATATATTAAAAAATAAAGTTTTTAGCCACAAAATTATAGTCACACTAAAAAATGGTATTAATATATTAAATATTATCGTATTTATTATATGTAAAGTTTATATACAGTATTATACATCATATAAAACATTTTTTTTTTGGTTATGTGTTTAGGCGTTATCGCTAAATATATATATATATATATATATTATAAGCTTTTATATTATGATTCATTAAATAATATATTTATGAAAAGAAACATTTAAAAAAATATAATGTGATTTTATTTCAAATATTTAAATTTTATTTGATTTGAATTTTTTTGGTTACATATCTCTCTATCTCTGCCCTTAAATATGTTATAATTTTTATTTTTTATTTTATTGCTATTCAATTCAATCAGTTTTTAATGGTATGGGGACCTCATTAAAAAGTATTAGTGATTTATTTTTATAGTATTATTTAAATTATATATATATATTTATATTGAATATACAGTGTAAACGATTTGAACGAATTTTTATTAACCTAATAAATAGGATTTGTTTTTATTATTTTAGTTACTGTATATAGAAGTAATAAGTTATCATACATTTTAAACAAATATAATTTATATATATATATATATATATATATAAAACAAATACAATTTAAATGCTGTTTCATTATAATTGAGGGAAAGAGAGAGAGAGAGAGAGAGAGAGAGAGAGAGAGAGAGAGAGAGAGAGAGATGATATTCATGTCAGACTAGTTCCCGAGTCCTACTAAACAAAAACAAAAAATACATTATATTTTTTACATAACTTTGTTGTTTTAAAATCCCAAATAAAACAAAAATAATCATCAATTTGTATGTTGAAGAGTAAATTGTGTTGAGATATACATACAGTATATATATATATAGAAAGAGCCGATAAACCAGTTATTTTTATGTACAAAAATTATCAGATTTTTTTTATGACTTTTTTTCACTCGTATAATGTATTATTATTTTATTTTTTTTTCGGTTAATATAATATACTTAACGATATTACAGTGTGTGTGTAGTAAACTAAATGTGAAAATAATGTGTTGACACCAAAATAAAATAAAAAACTTAAGAAAATCCTTTAGCTTTAGCTAAACCTTATTTATTATATAATACATATTATTATTATTATTACTTATATATATGTATGTATTATCATTTGATTATCATATAATTTTTGATTTAATGACTGTATTTTTTTTGGTTGTTTGTTTGTTAGGCTGGAAATGATTTCTATCTATTTATCACTGCCAACGATGGACATCAAACAGTAAGTTATTTAAGCGGACAAAAAAAGCTAACAAAAAAAATTATTAACATTTTATTTAATACACGAAATATTTATTTATTTTTTTTTGTGTAAATTTAGGCCAAAATTGAAGTATTTGTTCGGGTATTGGATGCCGACAAAAACGGTAGCGACTTATTGTTGGCCAATATGACCTCAACCAACAACAACAACAATGCTGCTGCCGTACCCGTGCGCCGGCCATTTCCGCCATTCATTAGCGCACAGCTACCGCCTCAGAGACCAAAAGATACCGCATTTATCACTCCCGCGACACGTAAGCCCACCGCCAGTCCTACCGCAGCTGAAAAGAGACTACTATCAGCGAAACCTGTTGCAAACTCCACGGCCACCGGTACCCTTACCGCTGGACAAACAGTTTCAACAGCTACCAAGCCATCATCAGCATCACGCCCACCGTCGGCGGCGGCCAATCAATCGATACCAGCTATTCAAACGAATGTACCGCCAAAGCCAGTCGTCGTGGACACAATCGACGACAATAATCCCAGAGGATCAGCCAATCGGACTGGCGATGGACTTGATATGATAACCGCATTCCTGCCACTGTTGGCTGCCGTATGTTTTGCACCGATAGCCGGTCTAGTCTTCTGGATTTTGCACCACCGATGCCACAAATCGTCGAACAGGAATCTAATGAAATCGATATCGCAAAAGATTGCCACCATCGAGAAGGGTACTACCGGGTCAGGTTCAGGCACTAGTAGCGAAACTAGTATCAGCTCCGGTATGTCGGCCGAACTTGACTACAATGGTGCACTGTTTCAGCAGATTCGGGCCAAAAAATCGCTGCAAAACAATCGCAGCGCCGAATCCAATAGATATACATCAACGTTGAACATACCGTTGACCGAGGATAACCATCATCATCGTATTCAACTGGAGTTTCCCAGACATCATCTACACTTTCTGAGCATACTGGGCGAAGGCTGTTTCGGTCAGGTATGGAAGTGCGAGGCCTACAATATATTTGATAACGAAAAAAAGGATATTGTGGCCGTGAAAACATTGAAAGAAAATGCATCGGAAAAAGAAAGGTCAGACCTGTTAACCGAATTGCAGATCATGAAGATGTTGGACATACATCCGAATGTAGTGACAATGTTGGGCAGCTGTACGGAAAGGGATCCCGTATTCTTGATCATGGAGTACGTACCCTATGGTACACTTCAGTCATATTTGCGCGATAGTCGCGAACGACAGTCCGACCGATTCTACGGTAATCTTCACGGCAGTAGTAGCCGATTGTCGGCCAGAGATTTGACATCGTTTGCCTATCAAGTGGCCAAAGCCATGGAATACCTGTCCTCTAAAGGGGTCAGTAGTTATTATTATTATTATTATAATACAAGTGTTATGTTATTATAAATAAATCTAACCATAATTTTTTATAAAAAAAATATTAACAGATAATTCACAGAGACTTAGCCGCCAGAAACGTATTGGTCGGCACTAATAATACCGTCAAAGTGGCCGACTTTGGTTTCGCCAGAGATATTATTGCCAATCATGTCTACGAACGCAAATCGGAGGTAATTTTTTTATAGTTTTTTTTGTTTGTTGGCCACAATTGGTTGTCATATTTTAGTTTTTTTTTATAAAAAAATAACAATTACTAACCATTTTATTTGGCTATACCTTATATATACTATAGGGTCGACTACCTATTCGCTGGATGGCCATTGAGTCCTTAATTGACTCGATATTTACCACCAAAAGTGATGTCTGGAGTTTCGGTACGGATTATCTTTATATATATATATATTGAATGGTAATTGAATGTCATATTTATTATATATGTTTGTTTTTTGGTTGTTCAATAGGTGTCCTAATGTGGGAAATTGTAACACTGGGCGGAACACCCTATCCGGGTCTCGGGGCACCCGATGTTATCAAATACGTACGCGACGGCCAACGGCTACCTAAACCGGAACATTGTAAACGTGAAATGTATAATATTATGTACTACTGTTGGGACGGCGATGCGGACAAGAGGCCCGCTTTCGACCAATTGGTCGACTATCTCGACAAACTGTTGGTCAGCGAAAACGATTACATCGAGTTGGACAGGTTTCCCGATCATTGCTACTATAATACTATTCCCGATCTGGCCGGAGAAAAATTGTGATCTCTTTTTATTTTATTTAAGAAAAAAATTAATAAATAAATTTAAATATTATTATTTTGTGAATGAAAACTAAGAAAATTAATAATAATATTTTAATTATTATTATTATTATTATATGAAAATAATAAATGGTTAAGTAATTTATAAATAGTATATATATATTTAATTTTTAATATGAATTTTTTAAAAATATATATACAGTAAAAGATATATACAATAAATAAATATATTTATAGTTTTTATTTAAATAATATTAAATATATGTTTAAATTTATAATTTTTAGTATTAACTTCTTTTTTTATATTATGTGAATGAGCTAGGTTAAAAATCTATTATTTTGTAAATAAAAATATATAAATAAATTTTTTTTAAAAACACTTTTTAAAATGCTATAAATAATGCCAAACAATGATATGTTATATTTTATATATATATATATATGAAAAAAAAATTTTCAATTAATTATAAAAAGTTTTATACACATACATACACACTGTATAATTGCAATACATTGAACTCACAGTACATTTATTATATACATTAATATTTTCATCAATATTACTGTATTTAAGAAAAATATATATATAATTTATATATTTAATATCATAATTATTATTATTTATTTTTACTTTATATTATAAATGAATAGTCAATTTATTATACATCAATACTAATAATAATAATAATAATAAAGTGAGTTTCAATATATATATATATATATAATTTTGTTATTTTGATTTATAAATTTTGTTTTATTATAAATTTTTTTGTATAATTATATTTACAACATATTGTATTTAATTTTTTAAATAATATTATTAATAGGTGTTTATACAGTAGCTTAACATATAATACTTATAAAAAACATATTTTTCAAATTTGCAAACTATTTTAATTGATTGAAAACTAATTATTATTATTATTATGATTATTAATAGATTATTTATTAATGGATTTATCTTATTTTTTTTAATTAATATTAAAATAAATTAAATTGTATTATAAGTTTATATACGTATAAATAAAACTAATTTTTAAAAATAAAACAAATATTTTCATAAAAAAATAATTGTCTAGATTTTTCAATTATTATTATTATTGTGGCAAATATTACTACTATATGTTTTAGAAAACTAAATAAAAACTAAAAATATTTTGTCTGCATTACATATTATATATTCAAGGTTATAAAATATAAATTTTGATATTATTTATTTTAAAAATATGTATTTTTTTGTATCAAAATATTATTGGAAAAACAAAAACAAAATATAATACTTACTTAAAAATTTTTAGATACACTTTTTAGATATTATTGACTAAACTATTATATAATAATAATATAATGTTGATGTTGGCATCTATTCAAATATTATTTAAGATTTTTATTTATATATATATATACCGTATATTATTTTTATTTTTGCTATGTTTTCAAAAAAAACTTACCCTTCAACTTTGACAAACATATACTGTATATATGCAATAATTTAATGTTATTTTTCATATATATATATATATAAGTTTATATATATATTTATACTGTATATAAGATATATTTATATTATTAATATTATTGTTATTTTTACGTGACAATTGGTGAAAATATTTTCGGTAAAATTTTTTGATGTAATATAATATATATATAGTATATATATATATACTATACTGATATAATTGATCCTGCTAACCCATTATTAACTGTTAGAAAAATAAACGGGTTTAATACCAGGGTAGATAGATATATATAATTTTATATAAGGACTGGAACTATACTATAACCTTTACCCTTTACATATGAACCACCTGTGCTATATATATATATATATATATATATATATATATATACAATCCTATATATTTCGATTTCACCAGTACTATAAAAAGTAATGATAAAAAGTTATTATAGCCATTATAATCATAGCCTCCCATAAAATATTAACAAAACCATAGATAAAATTTTTATTTTTGAATAATAACAAATTTTAGATTTATTTAAAAAAAAAAATTTAAAATGACTGAAACGATAGTAAAATCTTTGTATGGATCAAATGGTGATGACAACCACAACAACAACAATAAGGATAACCATAATTGTGGCAATAATTTTGTCCGACCATGGTGCCGACCATGCTATAATCATGGTAAAATTACATTGGCCCATAAAGGTAATATTATATGCATGTAGTATTAACCCCCCCCCTAGTTTATATTAATATAGTTAATATTGTTAATGTATTTTTTTTTATAAATATATAAAATCAGGGACAAAATAGGCGGAACTAATATTTTTATTATATCTCAAAAACTAAAAGACCTAGGACAAAGATATTTAATAAACAACTATGGTTTCTTGGAACGTACAAAATGGTGAGACCAAATTTTTTATAAAATTACTAAAATAGAAATGATAAAAATATGTAATATCTCAAAATCTATAATAGATAATGAAAATCTATAAAATGTATACTAAACTAGATAAAAAATAATTTGATACGTGTTTCAGCAATTTTCAAAAAAATAATTAATAAAGTTAGTATCAATTTTTGAAAGAGAAAAGTAATATATTATTTGTAAAATATTATATTACATTTTTTATATTTAATTAAAGTAGTTTATTTTTTTCTTTCAAAAATTTATAAAAACTGCTGAGACACATGTCAAGTTATATTTTATCTAGTTTATTATACATTTAATAGATTATCATTATCTACTACAGATTTTATGTTATTATATTATTTTGATCATTTCTATCTTAGAAATTTTATAAAAAATTTGGTCACACTATTTTGTAGGTTCCATGAAGCCATAGTATCATATTGAATATCTTTGTCCTAGGTCTTTTAGTTTTTGAGATATAACAAAAATATTAGTTCCGCCTATTTTGTCCCTGATTTTATATATATAATATAATATTACTAATGTAGATCCAGATAATAATAATAAATCAATCAATATAATTATGTTATTGTTTTGTTTTGTTTTACCAAGATCATCAATGTCCATGGCTAGATTGTATGTGCAATCGATGTATTTTAATATTAAAAAAATAAGATTATTATTTTTTTTTATAACAACTATTTTTTATTATTATTATTATTAATTAATTATTTTTTGGTTGCTATTATTATTATTATTTTTGATAATTAAAAACAAAAATGATTTCACATTTTTTTTAATTCAGTATACAGTAATATACTGTATATATATATATAATACAGTATATTATTTTTAAAAAAGTTTTTAAAAAATAATTGTTTTAAATAATTATTTATTTTTACAATTTAGTGTTTATTGTAATTGTCAATTTTTATAACTAATTTTATATATAATTTTTTTTTAGAAATATGTATTTTACTTAACATTTCTCAATACTTATATAATAAAAAAAAATTTATTAAATATTTCAATTATTTAATATTTTGAAAAATTCAAAAATTATTTGATCTGTTAATTTAATATAAGTTATTTTGATCTGTAAATATACTCATACATAATAATTATTTTTTTTTAATTTTAAATTTTTCTAAAGCTTTTTTGCGTTAATTTTATTAAAATAAAAATTATATATTTTTTTTGAAAACACTTTTCGATAAGAAAATTCAATCAAATTATTAGTCAATGGTTTAGTTTAGTTTTTATTTTATTAATTTAATAATATCAATATTTAAATAATTATATTATGTATAGAAAAATTTATAACATTTTTATCAAAAAAAAAAATTAAATTAAATTTGTATGGACTAGAATTTTTATAAGCAATTAATTTTTTTTCAGAGAATATATATATATATATAATATATAATATAAAATATAATATTATATTATATATAATAAATAATTTTATCGACAAAAAAAAATAGATCACATCTTTTCCATTGGTTTGACTTCAAACGTTTTGGACGTCTATATAATAATCATAATAATAAAAATATTTTAAATAAAAAATACATAGATTTAAATATATATCATATTATTATTATTTTTTAAAAAAATGTTATAAATATGTTAATATAAACAAAATTCAGTAAATAAATTATTTAAAAAAAATAATTTTTTATCAACTATTAGATTGTAGTATACAATTAGCATATTAATCTAATTTTTATAAAAATTTAGATAAATGTGTCATCAGATTTATTAATATATAAATTCAATTTATATATATATACTGTATATATATTAATAAAAAAAAAATTTTTATATGATTTTAATTGTGTACTACTAGTACTATCAATACTTTATATACTCTTCGCGCCATATAAAGGTAGCGAAACGTTATTTATGAATGATTATATATATATAAATTCAATTTATATATATATACTGAAGTATATATATTATAATAGGTTGGAAAAATGTCAATAAAAATATGAAGTTTATTATTACGGGCCAATACTGTACAAAGATATTTGTGTCTGAAGATGAAGATACTCATAGAGTATTTTAGTCGCTTGCGAAAACTGCCTGGGAGGAGGCGTTTGAAAGGTGGAGGAGTATGACCAAGTGCATTATATATATATATATATATTAATATTTCATACATAACACCTATAATTATCTATAATATCTTAATTTTTTATCTGATTGTACTCAAAGCACTGGTATATAAATTATAAAACTATATAATCAACAACAAAAAAAATGATTTTTTTACCCCAATATAAGATTTAATCGTTTGCATCAAGTTTTTACTGTTACCAAAGTGTCTGATCCGGTACTGACCGGGCAGTACATCGGCGGGAATGTCCCACACAATGTCCACTTCACTTTCGCCGAAGAATGTGTTGGTTCGGCGCCAATAAAATCTAATAATAAAATATTTTAAGAAAAACTTCAAATATCAGAGAGAGAGAGAGAGAGAGAGAGAGAGAGAGAGAGAGAGAGAGAGCACAGGTAGTTATGGTAGTGGTGGTGGTGGTGACACCTACTTTGTTTCCCAGTTAGCATCAGTAGCTATCAATAGCCAATTGCCCGGCGGTTTCGACGGATCCCAGCGCTCGACCGTCAAGAAGGAACTTTCGGCTTTGACATCGTTACGTGGATTGGCGGCCACAAACGTTACCCGTACGGTAGTTCCCGGACTGTACTGGTCCTGGGCGTCCCGTACCAAACTGCCAAACCGTTTGCCCGATGGCGTACCATCGTATATGACACCCGGTTTCAGACTGATTTGTTTGCTCAGTAGATTCAGTTCGGCCGGTCCCGGATCAATGGTTTCGCCTTTGGCCAAATGTCGGGCCAGTTGTCTGTACTGTTGAATGTAGGCGTCCAATGTGTGCGGACCGTACAAAGTGGACGCACCTTCATATCGTTGAACTTGATATCTGTTTTTAAACATAAGGATAACATTAGTAATCATATTGATTATTACACCCAACAACAAAAAAAAATCATAATTATCTAACTCCTCATAAGTGGCCACATATGATGCGTAAGCATTGGCCAGTCCGGCGATAACCACCTGTACGTCACTGTTTGAGTGTTTGTCGTACTCCTCTTTGACTGCTTGCCTGAGCCGACGGCCAGACATTGTGGTAAACTCGGCGGGAACGGCCACTACCAGTAGACTGTCGCCCAATTTGAATATCTGTGTCGGCAGTATCGACGGCTGCCACTGATAGGGAAACGACATCTCGCCGGTGGCAAACAGTATGGGTTTCGGTTTCTGACAATCGGTTATCTGTTTCGATGGTGTCTTAATTAGATTGCGAAGCAGATTCCAGAACGGGTTCGGACTGGTGTCACCTAAAAAAAAAATTTTTTTTTTTGGTGATATATATTATTATTATGGTATGTCTAGATTTTTTGTAGTTGTTGTTAATTAGTAGTAGTAGTAGTATACCCTGAAAAAAATCAAAAGCACCGGGACCATCGGTAGTACCGGCAGCAAAACTGTAGCCCATAGCCGGTGCACACGTCCGGACCGATGTCTTGTTATTGTTGACCGTCGGCTGGGCCAACTCGACCACTACGTTGGACATGTCTACAGTCTGATGAATGTAGCCAATAGTACCCGACAACTTGCGGCTAGCATTTTGAAACAGTTGTTTGGCTCTTGCAAATTGCCGATAGCCTATGATACGGGTGCTCTCAAACATGTCTCGTCCGGGACCCGAAGCTACACATAACTCGTTCTACACCAACAACAACAAAAACAACCAATTAATTAATAATTAGTTATATTATTAGGTAATTATAATTTTTGATTTTTTTAAAAAAAAGATACCTTTCCATTGCAAGTACTATGAGCCGTATCGCATGGCAGACCACTGTCCAGACAATAGGGACCCCTAATATTGGGCGATACGTCGCCCTCATTGGACTGTGGAAACAGTGCCACAAATGGACCCTAAAATACAACAACAACACTAAAAATTATACCAATTTTATGGGGGTGTCAAACAATATTAATACATTATAATTATATACAGTATTAATAACTATAGTTGTCGACTAATAACAAAAAAAAATATAATAATATAATAAATATAATCTTTTATATATATACTGTAATAAACTGTATAATTTAATCAAATATTTTTTTTAATCATATCATATATGTTAACTAAATAATAGGTCCATTACTTTTCCATGTAGTGTACCACCATTGAAGTCCTGCTCCATAAGCTGGGAGGCATAGCCTTTATTATCGCCACTAATCAGTTTATTAGTATTATTCATGGATGTTGCGTGAACTGCAAACCAATTGACAGCACCCAGTGGTTCATCCATCAAATCGGTTAGCTTGAGGACAGTCATATTTTTATCCGTATTATACTCGTATTGATTACGTTCGGCCGGACTATTATTATCGTAAGCCGTAGGACTACGGTTAGCGCTGGCATCCAACAGTTGGCCAACATTTACATAGACATAGCCGTCGGTTAAGTTATGATGGGCTCTGTCTATACTGCGGACAATGCCGTCGCGTATGGCTTGGAAGTTATGGTCGATGAAACCTTGCGACGATATTATATAGAGTATGTACTGTAGGAAACCTCCCGGTCCTGAGTGGGTGTGTGTAGTCGATAGCATTACATTGTTTATAGTATAGACTCCCTCATAGTTTTTCTCTAATATTTTCAATACCTATTTTTTAAATTTATTTAAGTTTTTAAAATAAATTTTATGATAATTATTATTATTATTTAAAAATTACCTCTAATTTGAGTATCTGTGACATCATTGCAATATCGGCCGATACGTAGCATATCCTATGGCCAGACATGTCCTCAATGATTACCGCTCGGCTGTATAGTCGCATATGTATGCCATGCGTGTCCTGACCGGGCTTTGCGTAACCCATCTATTAAATTAGCAATTAATTTATTTTTAAAAAAAAAATTAATAATTTTTATAATTATATTAAAATATATTTTATTTATACCATATTTATTTCGGCCGCCGGACCAGTGATGTCACCGATGCCGACACCGATACGATATTTATCGTCACATTTGACATTTGGCACTATGTTTGTCAAACCAATTGATATAATAATAATTAAGTTAATTAAGTGCCGCATAATGATGGCTAATATTTTTAGTATTTTTATATAATATATTTTTTTTGATGGCTAAACAAAAATTGTTTGTTTTTAAAAATATATATATATATATATTAAAAAATTATAGATAAGTCATAGTCATAGAGTCAATTAATTATCATTTAATTATTAATTATCGTTTTAATTAATTTTTGTATAATTTTTTCAAATATAAACAGTGTTTATTGAATACACATATTATATACAGTACTTTAGTAAATTAGTTATGATAATACATTATATAAATATATATTTCAAGTTTTAATTTTCAACACAAAAAAACTAAAAAAATTTTTTAGTATATATATCATAGTTTAATAGTATTAATAGTTTAGAAAAAAACACATACACAACAACACATTAAATATTTGTTTATACAGATAATTAATTATTAATATATTAATATTAATAATAATGTAAATAAATCAAAGTTATTATCAATCATATCATATATACATATATACTGATATTATACTGATATTAATATATACTGTATTTGGTTTACACTAATGATAAACTAAAATCATAGCTCATAGACTACCCATTCATGTAGTTTGTGTTAAAAACTCAATTGAATTGATTATTATTTTTATTATTGTTGACAATTCAGCTGTCATTTCAATGTCTAATTTTTATTTTATTTTGAAACTATATTATAAAGAGAGAGAGAGAGAGAGAGAGAGAGAGAGAGAGAGAGAGAGAGAGAGAGAGAGAGAGAGAGAGAGAGAGAGAGAGAGAGAGAGAGAGAGAGAGAGAGAGAAGTCATGTTATAATAACCAGTGATGCGATTCCTAGTATATAAACCCTATGTATAATATTTTTTAATACAGTAATGTTCACTACAATTATTATTGAATAGCTTAGAGTTGCCCCGGGAATCGACACTACACACTATCCTATCCCATATAAACTACTGTTCCTCTAGCTATTACCAGTAGTAGATAGACTCATATGTATCCTAAAATTTATTATTTTTATTACTATTATTATTTAAAAAACATTTTTCTAATTTTTAATAATAATGGGACATTCAATGACCCAAATTATTAATAATAATAATAAATAATAATAAACATTAACAGCAATTAATTTTTTGATTTTTGATTTATACTCATTAATATATTTCAAAAATATACAGTATATACCATATATAATATATATACTGTAATATATGATTAATAAGATGACAACTACTATATATCCAATATAATAAATTAAGGAAAAATATTTATATAAATATAATTAATTTTATATAATAGTTGACTATAAGTTTGTAAAAGAAAATATAATATATAATTTTAATTTTAATTCCACAATATCTTAAAAATTGAATTTTATTAAATTAAACTTGATAATTTATTATTTATAAGTTCCTATTATATATCAATTACTAAAATTATATCAATATTTATTATTAAAATTGATAAGTTTATTAAATACAAGGTTAAATGTATCACTTAGTTATTTTAATATAATATAGTAGTTATTAAACTTTAACAAAAAAAACTTATTCAAATACACACACACAAAATATTTTTATAGCACATTTACCTTGATATAAATTATTTTAGTWTTTTTTATTGTTTAGTTAATTGTTTATTAGTATCAAATTTATCAACTAAAACAAAATAATAATAACAAACAAACAAAAAACATAGCATTTTGCTAAGTCATGACAACTAATATTAAATAATATTATTATATAAAATTTATACACATTTATATCATATCTCTATATATATTTTGTTTTTTTTTCTAAAAATAAATTTAATTTAATTGATAAATATAACTTATAGTCTATAGTTTAGATAAAATAATACAATAATTGGTATATATATATATATATACAATAATAATTATTATATAATCAATTATTTATAATGATAATAATAATTTATTTTTAAAATTTTATATAATTGTTTTATCAGATAATGCATTTATTCCCACATTTATTTAACTTTTTGAAAAAATATAATATATATAATACAGTATATAAAGTCGCTTAAAAAAATTTATCGGTTAAATATGTTATTGAAAAAAATAAATAAATAAATAAAAAGTAATTTATGATTCAAAAAAAACAAATTTGAAAATATTTTGGTAAATATTATTATTATTATTATTATTATTATTTATTCCAGTGATAATACATATATAATAAAAAAAAATTATAATTTGTTTGTATAGCAATATACAGTATTTACAAAATAATATTCAATTGAAAGCAAATTTTATTATTATTATTTTCATGTAATAATCATTTCCTGTTATAAAACTGTTTTTTTTCTTTCTGTAAATATATAATAATAATAGTAAATACTTTTGATTATATATATATATATATATATATATATATCAATACAACAGACAAACATATAACAGATAAAATACAATGTGTTTGTCATATAATAATAATAACTCATAATTCATAACTCATATAACAACTGAAAATCAGGTAAACATTTATTATGGGGAGTGAGTGGAGGCCTGAGATCTCATATATATATATATATCAATGAAGAAAATCGCATCAATTGTCATCTCATTCAACATATATTTTGCTTATGTATTCAATGGAGGGGTTGAGAGGAGGGGTTGTGTTGTGTGTGTGTGTGTGTTATATATCGTTGTTGTCGTCCTCTTAGTCGTCGTCGTTGCTGTGAATCAAAACTGAACGACAACTTGTAAACTAAAGAATAAAATAAAGAAAGAAGAGAGAGAGAGAGAGAGAGAGAGAGAGATATGAAATGTAATAATAGTTTTGATATAAAAAAAAGAAGACATAAGAAGAAGACGAAGAATATATTGGACGACGAAATTCAAGAATATATTTGTTGTATGAGTTATGGCTAATACAACGGTTCTC
This sequence comes from Oppia nitens, assembly GCF_028296485.1. NCBI lineage: Eukaryota > Metazoa > Arthropoda > Arachnida > Sarcoptiformes > Oppiidae > Oppia > Oppia nitens. The sequence continues at coordinate 492,230 of NW_026533208.1, forward strand.
ATAATATATATATATATATATATATATATATAAGAGAGAGAGAGAGAGAGAGAGAGAGAGAGAGAGAGAGAGAGAGAGAGARAGGTTGTTCATCGATGAAAGAGCAACTCCAAGGTCTCAAACAAAATAGAGAGCTAACTGTGCGCTCATAATTCACACACGTTTAGAGAAACCTAACGATTATTATATGTATGGATATATATATATATATATATATATATATRTCTATACATTAATACAAATATAACATTAGTAGTGATGATAAATGAAAATATTTTTTTTTCTTTCTTTCTGTGAGCTGTTTTGTAACTTTAAACGGAAGTTTGCCAAATAAGCCGTGATATCAGTGCAATACAAGCATACATCCCGTCATTTCACTGGACAGTCACACTACTCTTTACATACATTTATATCTTTCAAAAGTTATATATATAAAGACCATTCATTAGGAGATTTCACAACCCGTTCCCCTATTTTTCTCTCTCTTTTTCACTCTCTCTCTCTCTCTCTCTCTCTTAAAATTTGTTGACCATTTGTTGCATATGAGATGGTATTTGCACTTAAAATCCATTAATCAACGGTGGGGTTAATTTTTCCACAATTTTTTGTTTGTTTGTTTGTTTGACAAAACAAATTGATAGTTCAACTCATTTATCCCTGTTTTTGGGTATCATTTTTTATTCCCAACCCATAAGCTATTTGACATTTTGTTGTATATATATATAGTGTGTGTATATAAATGAAAAGTCATATTTCTCTCTCTCTTACAAATATTTTGTATTTATTGCCACCAATAATAACATTTTGACCCACAATTTATTTTGTGTCCATAAAAGGCAAATATTTATAGGAAAATATATGATATATATTACAAAATCCTTTTTTCATAGGCTATTGCTTGTTGTTGTTGTTGTTGTTGTTGTTGTAATAGTATATCAAATGCTTGATTAATAATTTTAGACATTAATTATTTTGTTTTTAGTGGGTTACAAACAAACTGACAATTATTATTATTATAGTTATTTTTGTAACTAAATATATATATATAAAAAAATTGTTGTTAGTTTTGCCCAATTAGTTTGTTTTTTGGTTAGTAATAAATAATTTTGTTTTATTTTTTTTGGTGTTAGGGTTTACTATACAATATGATAGTATAAAAAATTTCACATGAGATAATGTCCTTAAAATTGTTTTAAAACTATTTTTTTAATAAAAATTTTATTTTTGTTTTTTTATAACTTAATCAATAAATAACTAATAATTAATAAATAAGTTTATATTGTATAAATAGATATGATTTTAGATATGATTTTTTCATATTATCTTTTATTGATATTTATTGATTTATCTATTAATCTATTTTATTTATATAAATTTTTTTTTAAAATTTATTTTTATTTATGTTTATGTTTATTATATAACACAAACATGATTTATAGCCATAAAATAAAATAATTAAAATAAAATGTTTTAAAAATAGTGTTTATTTTATGCATACATTTAAAAAAATAAATAAATTTTCATAAACATTGATATTGTAATTCAAAATTTGAAATCCTATTAAAGATTTAGTAGTTTTTCGGATTTGAAAAAAGTAAAATAAAATAAACTAAAAATATTTTGTAAATATTATACAGTAGTATATAATGTGACAAAATTTTTTTTATTATTATTGTATGTCTGTGTGTGTGTGTGTGAAGACATTTGTGATTTACATTTTCATTGTCCAACAAAAATACATTGAAATACATGTGAAGTTTTAAATGTCAAACTTTTTTTTTATAGTTATCATCCAATAGGACACACATTTCTCTCACTCACTCACTCTTCAATTATAATGAGATTTTTTGCATATTTTTTAAAAGATACAATGTATGCAAAACTTTTACAATTTTTTGATTGACAAAAGATTTTTATTTTATTTTATTTATTTTTTTTTTGTATCATTATGTTTGAAAAGGTTTATAATACATATATGTAAAAGTGAGTCAATGGGGTAATCATCAAAAATACGGGATATTTCTTATACAGTATATATATACTGTATATATGAGTGCTACTCACCACCGCTGCTGGTGGTAGTGATCTCACCATTGATGTGATGATGGGTTACCCCAAAAAAAAATCGGCGGTATAATCGGATTATGTTAGGTGTGAAATATTTTTTTTTATATATATATGGTATATAAGATATAATTGAGTGGTTGCACCCATACCTCTCTAGTGTTGTCTGACATACTGTACATTGACATTGAGAGAGAGAGAGAGAGAGAGAGAGAGAGAGAGAGAGAGAGAGAGAAATAAATAAGTAGTTTATGGTTTAGTTTTTCAGTTGAGAGTTGACTGTCACGGACGGGCACTGACATACACTGTCAAGTAGTATACAGTCTCACTCACTCACTCACTCACTCACTCACTCACTCACTCACAAACAAAACCATTTGATTCACTTAAGTTAATTCAATTATACACTCAATTGTATTATATATATATTGATAGTGGGCAAATGTATTTTCGTTTTTTGGTATTCTTAAAAGTAACTAAGTTTTTCTGTGACTTTTTGCTATATTTAAAAAATAATTTTTTGGCTATTATAAACTTTGATATCTAGTCTTAAATTGTATTATTAAATATTTGTTATATATGTTTAAATGGATCCGTTACAAGGCCTGACATCACATGACATCTGTATCAGATATGACATAAACTATTAATATCATCCTTAATTAACGGTACGGTGGCGGGCAAAAATTTTAATAATGCCAATCCTAAAGCCCTAAATGTAATCTCTTATCAAGCATAATTAAAAAAATTAAAAGTAAAAGATGTAGATGCAAATGACAAAGAAAGCCTGGAAAACCATCCAAACTTAAAATTTAAAAAATTAAAGAAATACTTTTGCTAAATTCAAGATTTTAAAGAAAATTAAAGGGAAATATATTAAAGTTTGCTTTATTAACGTTTAAAAAAATATTCGGTCGTAATAGGCTAAAGTTTTGTGGCATTTTCTTAGGTTCTATATAATTTCACTCATTACCTATAGGAAAATCACGTGAAAATATGACAACAATTATTTTAATGTAAAATTTCAATGGATTTATACCATGAATTAAAATAGTCGTTTAATCATTTTATTAAACAGATATTGCTTTGTAAAATTACTATTAGTTTTTATTTATAAAACACTTCTTTGATGGCAAAAAAAAATAAAATTCGGGAAGTGGTCAAAATCGGTGTCAATGAGTTTATCTCTTCAAAACTATATATATATATGATAGAGAATCAAACGACGATTATATAATTTATTAAAATAGAATAGCTTTTTAATAAAATAAAATTTAAAAATGTATAATGAAACCGAAAAAACATTTAAGCGGGCTCAATATATATCAGAAAAATTGGTGCTTAAAATATTAGGCATAAGGGATAGGGATGTTTTTGGGATATATATATATTATGTGTGTAATGGATAGGGATATTTTTTGTTGTTATTGAAGGGATGAGTGTGTTTTGTAAGTGTGTTGACAACAATTTGCTATATTATAGATTATAAGTACAGTATAACTAACAAACAAACAACCAAAAAATGTAGAGTTAGGACCAATTGGACAGTTGTGTGTGTGTGTGTCTGCTGTCCTCTACAGCTGTGCGCTTATGTACCAAATATTCAAACCAAATATTGAATTTACTGTAAATTATTATTATTATTATTACTTTCAGAAAAAAAAGTTTATAGTATATGATTTGTTACATATATATATATATCAAATAATAGATTATATAACAAACTGTTTAGTTTTGTTGTCCTCTCATATATTTTATATGCAATAAAAGTATTATAAAAACAAAACTTTTTTTTTATTACCGGGCAAACATATTTTTAGGGTGAAATTGATTTTTTTTTGTTTTGTTTAGTTTGTTTGCCAAAAAAATCCAATTGTTGCTACCACTACACCCCCACCCCATCCCATACCCCCTCCATGAAAAAATGGGGGGAAATAATAAAAACCACTATTTTTCTGTGTCTGTGATAAACAATAGCATCTCTCATATCAATTGAATACAACAATCAACAAAAAAATGAGATGAAATGAGATGACCAGTGAATTATTATTATTACTAATATTTATTATTATGAGATTTATAGAGAGAGAGACTATATTTTATGAATGAATGAATTGGTGAGTGGGTGAGTGAGTGAGTGAAAGGGGATGGTATATATATATATATGTGTGTGTGGGCAGGTGGGTGCCAAAGAAATTATGAACTGACCGTTGTTTGCCCCATATATACACACACATATATATATATAGTATAATATATATATCCCACATATCATATATAATATCCATAATTTTCAATATGTTTGCACAACATTTGCTTTTATATAACTTATATATATTAGTATTATTATGTTTACGACTCTCTCTCTCTCTTTCTCTCTATTGATAACCCAAAACAATTATCGACCAAATATTTTCTCCTTTATTACTATAGTAGTAGTAGTAGTAAAGGAGGACAGGCATAGTGGACATGGAGTGGAATAGTATTGCTCGGGTAGTAGTAGTAGTAGTAGTAGTAGTATAGCCATAGTCTAACCCCGTGTACAGTATTATATTTATACTACTGTTGCTATATTTGAGGAGCAAAAACGTGACTCAACACTAGATTTATAGCCATATATATATATATATATATATCTATGTTTTCAAGTGTTTGTGTGCCGAAAACAAAACAAAAGTTGCGCTTAAATTGTGTCACCAAATGTCCACAAATAGTGGACCAAAAATTTTTTAATGTGTGCGTGTGGTCTATGCCCTGGAAGTCATAAAAATAAATCTATATATATATATCCAGTATAATACCATACAGTTTACTCTAGTGGTAATGTTTGTGCATAAATATGACATTTCATTTAGTGACAAATACATACATGTTTTTTATATAACATTTTAACAGTAATACTTAGTATGCAATGTTATGTATGAATGACAACACTAATAATTATAACTAATTTTTATGACTTAGAAAAAAACTAACATTTTTTTGTTGTTTCTCCACACAATTTCTGGACTGATTTATTAATGATAAGTTTTAAAAAAAAATTGTTTCCAACAAAAAAAAATATATATAACTGAAAATTGAAAATACGTTTACTTTCACTGAGGCGTCAAATGTCCGGTCCTTTACTACTCCAATGTCAACCAATTTGTTCACATTTATGTATTACGAAAGGCTGACCATTGATATCCACAGTTTGGAGAGAGAGAGAGAGAGAGAGAGAGAGAGAGSACTGGTAGTAAAAATTAGGGTATTGAGGTCTATATGCATACGGTTTGGGGACACACACATAGAGTTTAGGTGCCAACAACAACAACAAAATTAAAACAAGCGTTAACTTAAACTAATGGGTAATTTGATGACAACAACCAATTTATACAGTATGTGCTAACAATATAACCAAACACACGATTCAGGAAAAATTGTCATTCAATTGGTGTGTATATTCCCATACATGCAAATAGTGTGTGTGGATGTGTGTGTGCTGGGCACTGGTAGCTCAAGAGAGAGAGAGAGAGAGAGAGAGAGAGAGAGAGARAGCAAAAATTGATTGCTTATAATAAACACATCCGATTTTATGTATGGGCTTATAAAATACATTACCGTATTATATATGCCTTAAGTGTATACTGAAAAAAACGGAAATAATATTAATCTAATGCATATAAAAACTTTTAACATATCCATCAGCACCGGGACACACACACACACACACACATACGAAAAGGCTATGCCTTCGGAGTAGGCACGTGCCCGTACGTGCTGTCGCATGCGGTGACGTGTGTGTGTGCCTGTAAGCACCCACACCGATATGGTGCCGCCGACTCTGACTGTCCAATATACGACTGATCACACTCTATATATATATATATAATACCCACGCATTTAGGGGCACTTATACACGAAAATTAATACACGATTTAATGTTAGTTATGCTTATAAAAATCCTGGACAGTCGTGTCTCAACGGGATTTACACACTAATAATAAATATGATGGCAATCAATGTGTCTGATTGTATCCYGACTTAAAAGAGATGTCAAAATCAAAACATTTTGTTTAATGTGTTTTACAGTTTACTGTACTGTACTGTACTGAGAGCTTATGGACGTTACTCTTAGGATTTCTCTCTCTCTCTCTCTCTCTCTCTCTCTTTCTTTCTTTCTCTCATTTGTATTATGTATTAAATAATAGAAAAATCAAATGCTTTTATCTCCCGGTTTTCTTTTTCCGGGTTATCTATAAAAATAATCAAAGCTTCTCTCTCTCTCTCTCTCTCTCTCTCTCTCTCTCTCTCTCTCTCTCTCTTCACTGACTAATAGGGAAAGTGGTATTCATTTCTGCTAGTAGTCAATACTCGGGTGTAAAATAAAAGGTGGGTTTTCTCTCTCTATGATATGTACTATGTATTTGCAAAACGATAAACATTACATAATACACATAGAAAACTATGAGTTGAGAGCACCGTTAGGTTTGATTTGTGTGTCCCATAACGTAAAAGAGTAAATCAATAGTTAAAATTGTTTTTACATATATATATATATATATATACTGTATAAAAGTAATATTGAGATAGAAGTCAATAATAGAAAATTCAATGGAAATCCAAAAATTTATTATATGATTAATTCAAYGAATAAAATACAAAAACACATGAATATTATCTACTATTTTATTTTATTTACAGTAACTTATAATATAAAAACCATCGAAAATATACCATCAAATGAATGAATCAAATGTCGTTAACATTACTATAATATATTTATAATACTTTTGAATAATAATAATAAATGGATTTAAACAAAACAAAATAGTTTTCAAATTTCTCAGAAAAAAACTATGAAATCATTTGATTTTTTTATCTCTCTCTCTCTCCTCTCATATTATATATGATATTAAACACTATTTTTTTATCAATTCATAAATTATTTTTTAATCTCTGATGCATTTGATTGATAAGTTTTAAAGGCAATAAAAATCAGTTTTGTCTGAATTATATATACATATATCTAAATATCTATTATATATATAACTTATATCCATATATTTTTGCTTTATTACTGTAATACCAGTATTTATACACACGAGTGGACTTCATTTAAGTATGACATTAGTGTAACAAATCGTTAGGCTATGGGAAAGTCATGGCCTAATCATAATCATAGGCACCACCGATACTAGGATATAGTATTTAAATATATATATATAAAGCTATATACAGTATATATATATATATATATATATATAAAGATATATATATTTATATCAATATATCAAATAATCAACTTGTATTTAAACTAAACACTAAAATAAGTATAACATTCACACACTATTATATTCAACCAAAAAAAAAAAAATATTTGGATCTAAATATTTGGTAACAATTTTCAACACAAATAAAACAAAACAAAAAAATTAATGAAATTTTTTTCACCACTCAAATAGTCAAGTGCTGGACACATACAGTACTTATATACTGAAATAATGTATGACTTATACTGTATATGACTTATATATCTATCGACACTTGAAGTTATATTATATTAAATGTATTCACACACAAAAAAGTGTTGGATATCATAGTCATCGGTGGTAACAGATGTGTGTCTATGTGTGTGTGTGTGTGTGTACTACCCGTTACGTCATCCATCGGGAGAGCACTTGTCCGCAAAGTTTTTCAAAAAAATAAAAATAAAATAATAGTAATAATAATATAATAATAATAATTGTTTTCTGTGTTTAATATTATGTTAACTTAAAAAAAACTTTAACCAATTTTATTCATTGAGAGATAGTTATTGTTTTTTTCGTGAATATTTTGCTATTATATACAGTATTGTATTGTAAAGTATATAAATTTTTAATATCAATAGATAACCAAATAAAACTAAAAACTTGGCGTTTATAGCACCCACTTGTTTCGGCTATTGAGCCCTAGTAGACTGTAGTAGTAGTAGTATATTTACCAATGAAGCACTGGGATGTGTTCAAAAGTGTCCCAATGGTAATGGTAGTGGTGGTGGTATCAACAATGATGAAGAGCTTTACAAAAATATTATAAATCAAAAACTATTGAACCATTTATTTTAAAAAAAAAAAAGTTTTAAACAGTGAACTATATAATAGAAATATATTGTAGTAATAAAATGGATAAAAACTATTTTTATTTTTGTTATTGATTTTCACTTTATTATAACAATTTTATATAATATACTATATATAGTATATATATATATATATATACGGATATTTATCGATAGATTTTAAATACAGTAGTAAACTGTATTGTAAGGACAGGTGCTATAGATTTTAGCAGAGAGAGAGAGAGAGAGAGAGAGAGAGAGAGAGAGAGAGAGAGAGAGAGAGAGAGAGAGAGAGAGAGAGAGAGAGAGATAGGTTTGGCATACAAATCAAAATTCATGTCTTCAATTGTTCAAACAAATTGGGTTTTAATCCAATAATCATTGATTAGGGATTTGCATTTATACACTCACTTATTGATGACTACTATGAATAAAACTACAGTATTATATTGGTGTGGACTTGCGGTCCGATTTAGTGCCAAAATAATATATAAAAAAATCGACCTGAGCTCCATATAAATATAATAGTTTTCGGCGCTCATGTATGTTAAAAGGATTTGGTTGCCGTAATATAAATATTACGGACAATAATTTAGTAGAGATTTTATAGCAATTTTTTTTATAAATTTTATTTATTTGAACGGCAGCTGTCATTTGATGAATGATGAATGTGATACCAATTTTTTTTGTCAATTTTTAATATAAATAAATCATATATTTATATAAACAATATTTTATTAATGATTATTATCGCCAAAAAAACTTTATTTAAACTTATTATTTATATTACGATTAGATTTTAGGGTTTTTTTTATACTCAACTAACTATTAGTGCAAACAATTAGTGGTCGTCTACTTTATAAAAATATATCAATATATATWTATATATATATATATGAAGTGTGAACTCTCTYTCTCTCTCTCACAAAAAAATATGAACTCCCGTTCCCTAAAGTAATTGTATATTCAATGGCCAGTGTGTGTGTATGAAAAAAAAACTTTACACCGATTTTCATATTTGCATCAATCGGTGATATCAATCAGYAATAATAATAATACACTTTTATTTTATTTTTAGGTAAACTAATATTTTCACTGAGTATTTAGTGCACACACACACACACTCACTCACACACACACACACACACACACACACACACACACACACACACACACACTCACTCACTCATACAGTACATACAATGGGTGTGCTATCTCTATCAGTGAATCTCGTTTCCCACCAAACCATCCAAACACACAAACCATTCCTACAAAAAAAAACCAACGGTTCTCACTCAACAACAACATACATACACACACACACACACACAATAAAAACTATATATCTATCTATCTGTATATATATTTATATTGTTTGGTCACTAAATATGAAGCACTTGAAGAAAAGTGAAAGTCAATAGAAAACACGTGCTTTTTTCTATACCTAAAAAGCATTTATTTTTACTTTATTTTTTTTTTTGCTTTCATTTCATATATATAAACTGATAGATGACTTATAATGAGAGGCAAAGAGAGAGAGAGAGAGAGAGAGAGATTGAGTACCTCTGCTGCAAAATAAAACCTCTAATGAAAACTATTGTTAAACTTCTATAGTCTATAGTCTAGTTTGATAACCATTTCCTCCAACATCCCATATCAATGACTGGTATATACTATGGTATATATATATATATATAATAAGTCCATTTCCGAGGGCTCACTAACTACTCAATCATCTAATACACTATACTCTCTCTCTCTCTCTCTCTCTCTCTCTCTCTCTCTCTCTCTCTCTCTCTCTMTACACACACACACACACACACACACACACACACACACACACACACACATACATACACTTACAATACCAGTGCTCTGATATTGTAATAGTCATTGTAGTAAACCATTKGAAAAATAATAAGATAGTTAGAACTTACTTTCCAAAGGTATAAATTCTCTCTTATTTTTTAAAATTTTAAATATTTTTTAAAATTTTTCCAATTTTGTAATTTATTGAACTAAAAAATTAAWTAATTAATTAAATACTRTAAATGAAAATAATTTGCAGTATAATATAATTTACAGTAATTAATATATATATMTATATATATATTGTTATATTTTTAAAATACTGTATATATTTTTTAAGAAAATATTAGTAATATACAGAAGAAAATTTCGTTGGAATTTTTCATATATTCAAATATATTCCCACAAAATATCTCTATTGATCTACTATTATAACTATTGTTGACAAAAAAAAACTTAAATATATATTTTTTTGAAACTTAAATCCAGTTCACCACAAAAAAAAWGTTTTTTTTTAAAGTTTTTTTTTCAACCAAACAATTCCTCATATCGTTTAGTCAAATGAAATAATGGACAGGAAATGATTTTTTCTCGTTGTTTATACAATATATGGTTTATATACATAACATAAATTGAAAACTACATAATATTTGTATTTTTTTAAGAGTAATGTTTGGCRATACCTAACCGTACAATTTTTTCATCCCTAAGCCTCTCTCTCTCTCTCTCTAAAATTATATGTTTGTTACAAATATAAATAGTGTGTATATATATAGTATCAATACCTAAAAAAATACTAATTGTCATAACAATTAGGTCATGACTTTCCCTTCAAAAAAAATATTGTTATTATTATACAATACTTATCTCTCTTTCTCTCTTTATCTATCTATTCATACGTTTTTACTAATTCAGTCATTTATTCATTCATTCATTCAGAAAAATGTCTAATTTTTTACGGTTATTGTTGTTATTGGGTATCCTTTTTTTGGCCTCTCATTGATTGTTACACTAAAAAAAATAAAATTGTTGTCAATAATTGATTGTTTAGTTTTTCCTCTCTCTCTCTCTCTCTCTCTCTCTCTCTCTCTCTCTCTCTCTCTCTCTCTCTCTCGTTTGTCTGAGGATAGACATCACCATAAATATGAGTCCATATATATATATATATATGTTTGGGAGACAATTTTTGAGATAACTGTTCTCTTATTATTATCAGTTTTTTTGTGTTGTTTTGGTGATACCATTCCTACATAATATAATGTTATGTCACATCTGTTAGGAGTAATTTGATGGCAATAATGATAATAATAATAATAATAATAACTATATCTAGAAATTTTCATTGTCATCTAAATTGTCGACAATTTATATAACAATACACTGACAAACATTGACACACACACACACACATACCTATCTTATAGGACTAGTTGTGCCTTTAATTTTCAAACAAATTTCAATTGTTAGCCATACTATTCCCATTCATTCAATTAATTTCATTGATTTGGTTGCTTACGTGTGTCGACCCTTCAAAGAGAGAAAGAGAGAGAACCCTTTTAGACGACTACATGTCCTATCTATCTATGACATACTGTACATACAATTCATACTGTATACTCATCAGTATGACTATCTAGGAGTATGACTATCAGACAAGTAAACCCTATCCCAAAACTAAGCGATTGATATCACATATCTGTACCAAATACAACCCAACCCTATCTCATATTATATGTATTATATTCAATATATTTGTAGTGTATTTTATTGGAGTACATAATAAATAAAAAGAGAGGGAAACGCATATTAAAGTAATTACCCCTTCAGTTGGTTTGGCATACCGTCTCTTTAAAAGGGTTTGCAAATAATAATAATAATAAGTTTTTAAAAATATTTTATTTTATATATGAGAACTAAAATTTCATACAAACGATTGGTCTCTTCAAAGTCGATGTCGAAGAGAGAGAGAGAGAGAGAGAGAGAGAGAGAGAGAGAGAGAGAGAGAGAGACGGCTCAGTCCTAATCAAACAGCACAGTGTTTCATATACCGTATATATTGTACCGTATATTATATAATATGTGAATGTACTGTATTGTATGTGAATATATATAACAAGTATTATTATTATTATTATTATTATATATAAAAGACATACCTTTCCTTTTAATGGCAATTATTTTCAATGAATATTCTAAGAAGTTCTCAGAGAAAGAGAGAGAGAGAGAGAGAGAGAGAGAGAGATCAGGCATTTAGTATAGAAACATATATATATATATATTAAAGCTTTTAGAGAGAATATTTAGGGCGGACCTAAAAACCATAGCACTGGCACTAGTACTGGGTGTTTATGGTGGATCGGTAAAGGGAGTGGGGGTCGACAGTGTAAGTAATGGGACATTTTAGGAGAGTCGCGTGTATACTAAAAGCTCCGACATTGCAACAACAAAAAAAGTGCACTGATTGTGAATACCGTATATATATATATTCTGTATATTTGGGGACCTGTATATTACTGAGGGGAACGACACATTAGGAGGCGGTCCTCCATACGGACATAGGGGTGACACGACTATAAAAGGTTGTGCACAGGACTCATATTAGACTCACATTCAAACATACAGTTTAGTATATCACACATACACTATCATCAGTGAAACTTCAAACGACAACGAGAGGTATAGTTGTGTGACCTCCAAGTGCTCTCTCTCTCTCTCTCTCGCTCTTTTACATAGTTATGCTGAGCTATATATTTATATGTATTGAATGTTGAAGATTTTTACATAATAGTGTCCAACGAAAACTAAAATATTTATATATAAAAAAATCTATATACCAATCCATTAAGCACACCGTCAATAAAATATAGTAGCAGTGCCTCATCTCTCTCACTCACTCATACCGTTCCTCAACACACACACACCTGCCTTATTCAAGTAGGCCTGTGCTTCCCATAGACTTTCGGCAGCTAATCGTCAGAGCAATCGTTTTGATCCATTTATTCTGTGTGTATGTAAAGAGACTTTTTTTGTTGAGAGCCTCTCTGACTATATCAAGAAAACAGAGGAATTTTACCACTTCTTTGACATAATAATAATAATAATAATAATAATATATTGATATAACCGTCACTATTATATTTGCAAAGTAGAAAAAGGTGAGTCGTTTTTATTCAAACAATTTTCAATAAATATCTTATATTTTTAATAGTATTGTATATAAAAGTTTATATTACTGTATATATATATAAACTTTATGTATATTTTTTCGTTTTGTTTGTCGATATACTGTATTTATATTTAAATTATATATATTATATATAATATACTGTATATATTATGTATTGAAATTTTTATTGAAAAWTCTATATATATATATATAATTAGCATTTAGTGATGCAAAGCCTGATTATGTTAAATATTTTTTTATTGTGATTAAAAAATAGTAAAAAAATTTAAATAAATATATGTTTAGATAGAAATCATAAATGTATAACTGTTGTAAAAAATAATACCTGGATAAAATTAATTCTAGAAAATATTGAAATTTTTATAAATATATAGTTTATTAAAAGTTTTTTTTTAATATAAATAGTATTTATTATTAAAGTATTAGTATTATTATTATTAACTAAAATACCTATACATTTAATAATAATAATGTAGTTTAGAYTGTTTAGTACTTAGAAAAAACTATTCAAATTTATTCAAATAACCAAAAAAATAAAAATAAAAATAAAACTTATATTACAAGTGTTTGTTATATTTATTTTCCCCAAATATTTTCTACAAATATTTCACATAATATTTATGTCAAATATAATGGTCGTAAAAACTTGTCGTTTAAAAAATTTCCTTTATTATTATTATTTACTATTTCAAGATTTTTCAATTTTATTTTTGGTATTTATTTTATTTTCAAGATTTTTTTTTAATGTCTCTCTCATTTTCATCTCATACTGATTCACATACACAACAGTAGTGTTTTTTGAACATATAATTGACAAATATATATAAAGTTTGTGATTATTATTATTATTGTGAGACCAGTAGTGCCGTATCGGATGCTTAAGAATTTATGGTACAGAAGAGCAATGAGAGAGAGAGAGATTGGACTGAATTGTTGTGCAAAATGCAGACAAAAACACTCAAAGAATTGCTTGTTGTAGTGCTCTCTCTCTCTCTCTCTCTCTCTCTCTCTCTCTCTCTCTCTCTCTCTCTCTCTCTCTCTTATAGTCTTTCTCTTTATCATAGCTTTTGTTAAGACATCGGTCGACACACTCACACACATACAAAACACGGGACACGGACTTCTTCATACTATAGCACACCTATAGCTTTCTATCCCAACACTTAAAACTGCTAACTAAGCCCTCCGATGGCTGTCCAATACAATTCCCTTCCACACGGTTTACCCCTTTCTTGTAAATCACTTGATTGTGATTCAATTGGATCCGTCGTACGGCTCTAAAGATTGTATGTGTTATATACAGTATAGTCTCTATATATGTATTGTGTTTTGTCATTACAAAAGATTCCTTTTCCTCTATTTTTTCAAAATTTTATTTTTTTTTCTTCAGACTTAATTCAAACCTTTGTCAACGCAAAGAAAATAATAATAATATAAAGAATAATAAGAAAATATATATTCAATATATCATTAATATTTTTTTTTTGAAAAAATAAATATATTTTTTTGAAAAAATAAAATAATCATTCATTTAGTTAGTTTTTAGTTGAATAAATACTGGTGCAAAAAACATCATTGTTTTCAATAAATTATTTCCAAAACATTTAATATATAAAAAATATTTTTGTTGTTTGTGTGGTTAAAATCCAAGAATATTTTGATAGAGTATAGTACTATAGAATATATATATAGGTATTGCAAACAATCAAAAATATTATTATTATTATTATTTCACATATGAATCAAACTATAGTATATACCAGGGTTAAGCAAGGTTTTGGATTTTAGGGGGGGGTAGACCGGGGTAAAATTTACAAAATTCTCAAAAAATCTTGGGGGGGGGGGGGTATTGGGTGGGGTAAGATTTTTATTGCATTTTTAAACGGCAATTTTTTCAAAAATCCAAAATCAGGGGGGGGGGGGGGGTCTAGAGAAAATTCCCTAAAAATTCCTTAAGTTCCCGAATATACCCATGTAAATTCAATAAAATTCCCACAAGTTCCCGTATAAATTCCCGGGAAAATAGGTAAAATTTCCAAAAATATAAAAAAAAACTTAAAAAACTTAAAAATTAACAAAAATTTAAATTTTAACAAAAAATAAATATTTTTTAAAAAAATTTTTTAAAATTAATAAAAACTTAAATTTTAACAAAAAAAAATAAAATAATGTATTTAAGATTTAAAAATAGTTGATAAAAGCATTAATGATACACTATGAGTTATTTTTAGTATTTTAATAATTTTTAACTTTTAACATAATTAATTTTTTAAACAATACTTAATGTTTATAGTTTGTTATATATTTTTATTTTTATACAAATACTGACTGAATACTACTTATTTAACTCAAATTTCGTTAAAGTTTAATTATATTAAGTACAAAATTGAAAATATTTTTAAATTTTTTATTTAAAATTTAAAAATTATTAATAAAAACATAAGTATTTATTGTTTTATTAACTTCTTAAACTTATATTTAAATTGTAATATGATTACTCTTTTCAACAAATAGGTAATTTTTAATTTTTTAGTTTATTTTAATTAAAATAATGTTATTTTTTGATGACTTTTAACGTTATTTTAACTATTTTTAATCAATAATTAGATTTTTATAAATATTAAAAACATAAAAACACTTACTAAAATAGTATCAACTAAAATTAAAATTTTTATAAATTTCAAAAAAATTTTCGGCGCCTTCGGCGCCGAAATTTTAGGGGGGGGGGGGTCATTTCTCCTCGTTTTTAAGCGACAATTTTTTCAATTTGGTCAAAAAGTCTGGGGGGGGGTAAAATCCCAATTTCTCGATCTTAGGGGGGGGGTATTTTGGCCTTACCCCCCCCCCCCCCCCCCCTTACTTAACCCTGAGTATATACCTGTATATTGTTATATATATATATTTGCATAGAAAAAATACCTAAATATATAGCACATATATATACATTAAAAAAAATGCTACCAATCMCTCTATACGAGGTACAGGTCCTATCAATCTTAGTCCCATTTTTTCTCTCTTGAGGTCTATTGTGATAATTTTGTGTGTGTTGTTGTTGAGTAACTTATACAACAAAAATTTATATATATATATATATATGTATATCAATATACTTTATATATGTATAATATTTAAGATTTTTAAAAACTATATATAAATATATATATATATAAAATATTTTTTTTTTTGATGAATCCCAGTGGGGTTCCCAACAACAACAACAAAAAATCGTGACCTCTCTGTTTTGACCCAACAATTGACGACAACAAAAATTTTATTGAATAAATCTTATATCTGAGCCATCGATAAGATATTGAA
This sequence comes from Oppia nitens, assembly GCF_028296485.1. Taxonomy (NCBI): domain Eukaryota; kingdom Metazoa; phylum Arthropoda; class Arachnida; order Sarcoptiformes; family Oppiidae; genus Oppia; species Oppia nitens. Next base: position 508,687 of record NW_026533208.1, read on the forward strand.
GATATGTATAGATATTGTGATTGTGTGTGACGTATAAGACATTTGAGAGACATTGGATTAGACGTGTAGTACCTCTTCTTCGACTTCGTTGTCGTCTTTTTATTCTTCTTCTTCTAGTACTTCGTCTTCGTCTTCGTCTTCTTCTTAGTCATTGATTTTCAATGGTTCTCATCAATGATTTTCAACTACTCTTTTACATAGATTTTTCGATACATTTTCAATGAATGAATGACTGAATGAATGAATGGCTCTTTCATTATACAGTATATACGGTATTGTTTGAGTAAAAGATGGATCGAGAATAGGGATCAAAAGGGGGAACAGGAATGTCGATACACTGATATATACTCTATTTTAGACTAACAATAAGATTTCACCCATCGGTGAGAGAGAGAGAGAGCAATTGAAGGACAGGGAGATATAGTGAGAGAGAGAGAGAGAGAGAGAACATAGAGCACATAGAGGGGGGTTGACATCACACTACAGGTCTTTCAGAGAGAGAGAGAGAGTACAGTATAATCAGCACACGTAGCAAAAGCTACAGTATTTATCAATATATATATTCTGTATGTACTGTAGAGTTACTTTTTTGGTAACAAAACGTTACTCTCTTATATGTGTGTGTGCATATTGGGCACTGTTACCTATTGCTCTAGTAGTAGTTTGATTGTCATAGCCATTCATTCAAAATCGCTGTATATACTGTATCTATAATGTAGGTCTGAGCGGAGTTGTAAACGTTCAACACTATTGAGGAGCACATAAATGTCGAGCACCGATACCTATGAATGCAAGAGAGAGAGAGAGAGAGAGTTTTCTTTTAATATCCGGAGTTCTTGCTCTCTCTCTCTCTCTCTCTCTCTCTCTCTCTCTCACTATATATATCTCAGGTATATATCTATAAGAGATGTATAGTTAGTGTATGTGTGTGTGTGTGCAGTGTATTGAGTCAAATGATGACAAGTAAAGGACGGCATAAACGGTGCACTACTACTACTACTACTAATCCATGGGAAACACTGATAATATGCCGTACATGTCCTCAAAGTTTTTTTTCTTCAAGACATCCATTCAAATCTATTTTTTCTAATATATATAAAAAAAAGTCATGCAAAACGTGGACAGTAGTGGTGATACCCGTGTTTAGTATGTAAGGGACGGTCACACAAAACAACACAAATACGCGCACAAAAAGAAGTCGTTTAAGTCTCTCTCTCTCTCTCTCTCTCTCTCTCTCTCTCTCTCTCTCTCTCTCTCTCTCTCTCTCTCTCTCTCTCTCTCTCTCTCTCTCTCTCTCTCTCTCTCTCTCTCTTAAGCAATCACTTTGTGCTCTAAAAGTTTTTTAAGTCTATTGTATAGCAAACTACTGTAGATATCTATATATATATATCTATATATTATATATATTTAAAAAAAAAGAAAAAAAGTTTTTTATTATTATTTTTTTCTATTTATTATTTCTATCAATGGATAAGTTGAAGAAAAAATAATAAAAGCAATTTAAAGCCATAAAAATTTTTTTTTTGTGGTTCATTGCAACAAATTGTTGCATAAAATGTCCATTTTTTACACCAAAAAATTTTTTTTTTATTTTTATTGTTCACTTATAACTATTAGGTGGTATTGTTAGGCTAACTATTTCTTTAGTATTATTATTATTATTATGATTTTTTTTGTGGTCAGAACTTGTCATAATTTTTTATTACTATTTTTATTTTTAGTGTAACAATACATTCAACAAAAAATACAAAAAATAAAATAAAATAAGACGAAAATGACAGCCGAATCGTTTCGTTGCCTAACAAAAGCCTTTGAAAATGTCCGCCATTTTGCCGCCGCGGCCGCCGCTATGACTCCCGTATCGCTTATTGGCGGCGATTCTGACGATATGGACGACGAATTTGACGACAACGAGTCGTACGACCGAAGTAGCAGTGGTTTCATGAGTATCAACGACAACGACAGCTCGGATATGGATGCGGACAACGACGACGACGACTATTCGCTGACATCGCCGCCGCCGATGACGGCCAACAATATTAGCAATTCGTCGACAAAAGAAAACGATATGATGTCGTCGTCRTCATCGGTATCGTCGCCGACCAATACTATGTCGGCCGAYGGCGKCGAYGATTTGGACAACAGTTTAAGATCAAGAAAACGATTTCCGAAATCCAGAACCCGAGCCCGTAGTCCGACTGTTGTGAAAAAAATTAAGAAAAATCGCCGAATAAAGGCCAACGATAGGGAACGTAATCGTATGCATATGCTTAACAARGCRTTGGAAAAGCTTCGTAAGGTTTTACCTGCCTTTCCCGATGAAACCAAACTGACCAAAATCGAGACCCTGAGGTTTGCCCACAACTATATCTGGGCGCTGTCCGAAACKGTGAAAATGTTGGACTCCCGTGACATTACTGGCCGAGACTCGACCAGTAGTAGTGCTGCTGCCGCAGCCAGACTGTCCTCCTCACATCCGTCCAATCATCAAACAACGATAATACCACCGGAGCTGATGGTAAACGTCAAGATTGAAGACGGGTTGACAGCTAAGCAACTAAATTGTGTGCAAATAGTTTCACAAAAAGCAAACATAAAGTGAAAGTTTTAGTTATTATTATTATTTTTTGTATTATGTATTTATTTATGTGTGTGTGTATACCGTCTATAACTTATATCAATGCAAAACAAATATCAATTTCTCAATGAAATCTTTGTAAAACTTTTTAAAATAATTGTTTAGTGTGTKTGTGTGTGTGTGTGTGTCTGTATATACTATATATAGTATGTTAGGGGACAGTAATGTAACCAACAATTATTATAACAATTCAAAGAGAAAATAAAATAAATAAATAAATCGATGAACTACTGGTCACTCCATATATATAGTACAGTACTCTCGTTAAACAAACCCATAAATCTTAGGCCAGAAAAATAAAGACAAATACTTTATGCAAATAATATATATACAGTCAATCACAAAATTGGTGAACGAGGTTTTTTAAGTATAACTAAATAATTAAAACAAATAAATAAAATATATTTTATACTATAGTGAGGTTTGATGGAACCGATATATTAATATAGGTTTTGGAAAAAGTTTGGAGCCTGGTGATTTTAGAATCAAAAATTATCATATCTCTAAAACTATAATAGATATTTGAAAAATTTAAATTGGATATGAAAAGTATTAAAAAATAATTGGACACGTGTTTCAGGATTTTTAAAAAAATTAATCAATTATTTAATAATAATTTTTTAAAAATTATAATATTGCAAATTTATAACTATTTTTATTTATTTTATAGTTAGAAGAGATATTTAAAAACATTTTTTTTCAATAATTTTTTAAAATATTTTTTTCTATTTATAATATTTAATAATAAACAAGTTTTTAAAGATTATAAAATTATTATATTTATTATATAAAACTAATGTTATTTAATGGAAATTTTAGTGAAAATAGAATATATTAATATTTTGTATGTCCGTCGTTATCGATGACTTGTCTCAGTCTATTTGGCATTGAATTGATGAGACGAATAAAATACTGGCGATTCTCTGATAATGTTAGGTGAGCATTCATCAAAACCGTCCAGAGCTCATCCTTATTGCAAATCATTGGCTTTTCTGCTCGTGCCATATAAGCATTCCACCAACATGCTCAACTGGATTGAGATCTAAAAATATTTTATAAATATTTAATTTTTATTAATTTTTAGTTACCTGGAGAACATGGCGGGTGTGGCATCACAAGGTCTTCAGGATTACCCAGACCACTTTCTTGGATCCATTGTTTTACATAATTGCTGTTATGTGTGTGATTGTAAAAGAAATTTCCCTCTTCAAAGTGATCATTAATGTAGTGAAGCAAATATTCCTCCAAATATTCCACATACTCTTCTTTGTTGAACTTATCAACGCGTTTAATTGGACCCAAACCATAAAATGAAAACCTATTAAAAATTATAATTATAATATTTAATTAGTATTATAAAATAATTAAAATTATATTTATAAATGTTAGTAATTATTCATACGAAGCGATAAATCCAAATGTTTGTCGTGTATTACGAGTGGTTACAGTGATATTATCATTGGCGAAACGTTGTCCTCGTTGCCGATAAACATAGATTTTCCCATTATCACTGGTATCAATGCCAAACTCATCTATAAATATCACTCGGGACCAGTCATCAAATGTCCAATTGATGAAATCATTATAATTATCTTTTGTTGCGATGATACTATATCGCTGTTTAACAACCGCAACACACCTATTAATGCCTATTAAATAAAAACAAATAATAATAATTTTTATTTTTTTATATGATATACCTTTTTCATTAAGTCTTCGATATAACGTCATATTAGAAGCAACTGAAATGCGTTCATTAAATGACAACCCCTCTTGTTGTCGCCATTCTGTTAATGGTTCAAATCTATGCTCGAGGGCTGATTCAGCAATCAATTCGTCGTCTTCTACTGTTGTGATACGAGGACGATCGTCCTCATCCATTTTTCTCCATCTTTTGAATGTTGAAAGACTGATGTCTTAATAAAAAAATTATTAATTAATTTAATTAAAATTATATTATTAATAACTTACTAATCCGATGCATTATCCGATTCATTGTTTCTCCGGTTGCACGAAATCTAACAAACTTTCTGAATTTGATCTCAGTTTCGGCTGAAACATGTATGTGATTTGTGATCACTTGTAAAACAAATTGAAAAACAATCACAGTTTCAGTTAAACAATGTAAACAAAGATTGAGTCAACAATAATTGTGTTTGTATTCATTCATTAATTATATCATTCAGTTACTACATCATTCATACATTACGTTTATTAATTAAATTTGCAATATTATAATTTTTAAAAAATTATTATTAAATAATTGATTAATTTTTTTAAAAATCCTGAAACACGTGTCCAATTATTTTTTAATACTTTTCATATCCAATTTAAATTTTTCAAATATCTATTATAGTTTTAGAGATATGATAATTTTTGATTCTAAAATCACCAGGCTCCAAACTTTTTCCAAAACCTATATTAATATATCGGTTCCATCAAACCTCACTATAGTATAAAATATATTTCATTTATTTGTTTTAATTATTTAGTTATACTTAAAAAACCTCGTTCACCAATTTTGTGATTGACTGTATATTGTACAGTATTTTATATATATATAAAAGCCAAACAAATTTCAAGCCAACCAACCGATCGACCGACTGACCAAAAGTCAATAAAATACAATAGTTTTTTGTGTGTGTGTGTGTGTGTGTCCGCAAACTACTGGTCCTATCCTTTATTATTATTATGATTATTATGATTACTGTATTTAAATATTATCAATTTATATGTAAATATTTAATATCTATAAATTATTTTTGTCCAAACATTTCTTTTTATTTTATATATATATATATTGATAAAAAATTTTTTTTGTAACTTTCAATTGTTTATTTTGACTGACCATCCAATATATCACATTGTATTTAAATATATATATAATTTATGTTAAAAAGCATCACATATTATATATTTTTRTAACTTTTTTTAAAAAAATTRATAATCTATTGATATTTATTGATATAGTATATAATTAATATAATATATATATATATTTTGTTATGACAATCAGATTAAGACCATATAAATTATATGTAAATTAAACATAAATAACTATTATTTTTTTWWATATTTTTGATACAATTTATATACATATTTGATAACTGTAAAAAATTTATGGTGGTTGAGGACGGGTATGTTTAAATACCCCCGGTTCTCCACGCTATACCCCCAATGAATTAATCAATTGAATACCCTAAATAAAAGTTGTTATTTTTTATTAAAAAAAATTGTAAATTTTATTTTTATTATGGCATATATTATAGTATCATTTTTTGCAATACTTTAATATTTTTTTCATTTATAGCAACAAAAAACTATTGTATTAGAAATAGAAATTATTGATTACAACTAAACAATAATATCAATAATATAGTAAAAGTAATAAATTTTAGCCGAAAAAAAATCCCAAATGGGAATTACAAACAAATAAAATCTAGATTTTTATTATATATATATATTGAATGAATTGAATAAATAGATCGTTAGGAATATACAGTATATACTGTTTATATATATTTGTAAGTAATTATTAATGATTTGGAAAAACACTTTCAACCAAAAATAGAGAGAATATTTCATTAGTTTCTATAGATTTATCACTTTTATATATTCAATATATATATAACAAATTATAATTCACTTTAATTCAAATATACTATATATATATATATAATATATTACAATATTATATAATATATTGAAGAGAGAGAGAGAGAGAGAGAGAGAGAGAGAGAGAGAGAGAGGAGTGTCAAATAAAAAAATTTTTTTTTATTTGTTAAATACAACAAAAAACACAGGGAAATGAAAAATGAATTTAAAAATCATATTATTATTATTTTCATTATTATTAGTTAGGAAATACCAGTCATTCAAATTAGTAGTTCATATACCATAAGCTGATATATACGGTATAGTAATATATATTATATATATATAGTATGTATGGACTCTAGAGTAGTAGAGATTGTGGTTTTGCCAGAGAGTTAGGTAGAGAGAGAGAGAGAGAGAGAGAGAGAGAGAGAGAGAGAGAGAGAGAGAGAGAGAGAGAGAGAGAGAGAGAGAGATGACAAACAATAGAGTTAACAAATTACTGCATATTTTTATATACAATTGTGTTTCAATGTGTCCTCTCTTTCTCTCTCTCTCCTAAACAAAATGTGTCCCTATAGTGCCAGTGGCACAGTAGGGCACCCCAAGAAATCATACCAAACCAATAGTACAGTACTCAAACCTATTGACTAGGAAACTGACAAATACAACACACAACAAAACACGACCAGTCCATAAGCACACGTGCGGAATACGAGCTCAACACATCTATTGCATATATATATATATATATATATATATACTGTATATATATGTATAAAAAATAATAATATATCTTTTCTAGTAATATATATATACAGTTTTGTATATATATATAAAAGAGAGAAATTAAATGAAATGCAATGCTTTTCGTTACTGAAGTACTATAATATTTATCAGTAGAAAGAGTAATATATTTTGATGAGTCAGTCAGTCAGTCAGTCAGTCGACTGGGTTTTCTGTAGATTTTTTTTTGTGGATGTTTTATATATAATATATTATAGTCTAGTAGTAGTAGTAGTAGTAGTTGTAGTGTTCAGTCAATTAAGCGTAAAGAATGGGCTTCAATGATAATAGTATAGTCATACTGGTGTGGTAATGGTGTAGTAGTAGTCAGGTTTGGTAGTCATGTACTATTTGCTGGGGTAGTCACCATCTCTATCCGACATCCCTGTCCCAATCTGTATATTCACTAATCATTATATTCATATTATTCTCTGATTTCAAAGTATCTACTTTAACATTGTATATACAGTACAATGTTATACTATATATGCTGTATATTACATGCATACATGTGTGCTCCCGGTGCTCTCGGTGCTCCTGTTATACTATACTATACATATATACACATTTGTAAATGACATACAAGTTGCAGGTGTAGTGTTTAGTGTAGTTGTCTTTCAATAGAAATATATATTGAATATAATTTTTTTTTAAATATTTTATTTCATTTTATGTATATAAATAGTTTTTTGGGGTTTTATTGTACAGTAAGTATATTTCATATTTCCATATCAAATGTCATCCCCCATAAAAACATTGGTTGATTTTTATCTGGATGTACTGTACTATAAAATTATTACAAATAATATATAATAATAATAATAATAAATTAACTGTCATTTCTGTTTCATTGAATCTGATGGCACAGTAGTTGTAGTAGTAGTCATCAAATTACTATAAAATTATAGCACTTTTTTTATTTATTATCATTGCAAACACGCGTTCAATATATTTAAATATAGTATGGGTTTTGTATTGTTGTTAATTGAATAGTGAACTGATGTCCGGACACGTGTGTTAYACTGCAAACATGTTTTTATATATACATTATATCTAATATATACTATATATATATATATATATATATATACGTATAATTGATATGTATATCAATAAAATTGGTTACAATTTCCTGAAAYGTGTTAAACCAAATCGATTTGTGTGTAAATATAAGTGTGATTTAATAATAATCACTAATTATATTGTTTATTATCAATCAATTATATATACAGTATATACTGAATAATGTTTGATTGCTATTTATATACTGTACAGCTATATGTATGCTTAAAATACTTTTTGATAAATATATTAATTTATATATTTTATATAACTGTATATAAAAAAATATTTTACATATTAATATATGTTAAATAAAAATAATTATATAAATATTATAATAATTTCTTTTTAGATAAATATTATGCCTTTATTTTTGTCGCAAAAAACGCCTCTTATTTTAAGTATAATAATAAGAGAAAAAAATAAACATAAAATTCTTTAGGTATTATATATTTAAATCATAATAAATCTCTCTCTCTCTCTCTCTCTCTCTCTCTCTATTGAAAAACTTATTGCTTTTAAAAGCTTATATAGATTTTTTTTGTTTGTGTCTGAAACGATAGTGAAAAGTGAGAAAAAAAAACTTTAGTCCACATAATAACTATTAGCGACCTTTTTATACATAGCGTCCCGATTATACCCCACAGTATATTGTGATGTAAAGGCGATGATTATAAAAGAAAAATAATAGTAAAAAGCAATTTATATATAGATTTCTTTCACTAAAGAGAGAG